>NW_012137080.1:4535109-4550648 GCF_000956105.1 Propithecus coquereli | reverse complement strand
CCATGCTGCTAGTTTAATGCTCCAGCCCAGGGACCAGCTGTGGGCTCCAGATATGGCCAATCTGCAGAGCGTTTTCTAAAAAGTCCCTCAGCACTAACAAAGATGAAACTCCTACAGCCAGACCATTCCCTCCCCTTAGGAGCTTGTAAAAGGGCTATCAATGTGTCTGGTCCTGGGGACAGAAAAAATAGAAGAAGGTTTCCCTGCCCTTCCTTGCAATCTCAGATGAATCTATTTAGGCAGACACAATTTTCACAGAACTGCAAATGAGGCCTTCTTTTTTGTTTTTTGCTTACCACCCACTCTTAAGTGTGCTCAAGCTATGATACTGGAATGCGGTTCAGGTATATGACAAGGCTGGACAGGACAATGCAAACACTGGTACAACAGCATGTCACGCAGACGCATCAACACAGCACAACACATGGAGTATCATGTGTGTTTGCGACAGCCCTTCCCTGTCTCATTCTCCAGGCAAAGGAGGACTCCACATGCCTCGTGCCCACCATTTACCCCATTCCAGAGCCCATTCATGCTGCCTTTAGCCTGGGCTGCCCTTCCTTTCCCCTACTCCCACGTCCACTGTTCAAATCCTCTCTCTTTTATAAAGGACCGAGGAATGCCACTTCTTCCAGGAAGCCTTCCTTGATCCTCCTAGCCACAGGTGCACAACCCTTCTTTGCACATAGCATGATCTCTATTCCACTTTTAAAATTAAGAACAGCATTCTGCCCTGGATTAGTCTTTGACATAAATGTACTGTTTAATGAAAGAGTAAACATCATTAGATCTTATATTTACATAGTTACAGTTCATAAGCAGCTTTCATATTTACAGTCTCCATAAATTGACCCTTTAAGTGCTGATCACTCTCAGGTTATATTCAGTTCCTTTACTGTTGCAGGGTTATTGGACTGAACCACTAAGGCGGGTCTTTGTAGGTTATTGGACTGAACCACCCCTCATTCTTGTATTAATATCCACTCACTCATTCAGGCAAAAGTACCGAAGCTGCAGTCTGAAATATGTAATAACTTTAACTGGATTGTTTTAGTTTCTGGGAAGGTTTCCTGCTGGGACAGTGGGTGCTCTATTGGTCTTGTTGCAACATTCAGATTCCCAATTCCAAAATGAAAAGTCCCTGTTGGGTTACTTCGACAGCCCCTAACTCCTCCCACCAGCACAATTTCATTTCCCTGGAAGGATAACAGGGCAGGGAGGACAGGGTGAAGGAGGGATTTGTATTTGAGGCCCAAGACCAGGGAATCCCTCATCCAATATGACAGGTGTCCTTATAAAAAGGGAAAATTTTGACATGGAGATAAATATGCATACAGGGAAAACACCATGTGATGATGAAGGCAGAGATGGGGGTGACGCGGCAGTAGCCCAGGGGTGCTAAAGATTGCCAGGCAACCACCAGAAGCTAGGAGAGAGGCATGGAACAAACTCTCCCTCACAACCTTCAGAAGGGATCAACCCTACAGACACCTTGATCTAGGACTTCTAGTCTTCAGAATTATGGGACAATAAATTTCTGTTATTTAAGCCACTCAGTTTGTGGTACTTTGTTGTAACAGCCCTAGCAAACTAATACAGAGGCTTAAGACAGACCACTTGTGTTGATGGTAACATCAGGAAACTAAGTTAACTAAGGTCAGGCCCGTAATCCTACTAGTTTAAAAAATCATATGTGCATACATAAGGGAAGTAGAAATGGGAGGATGGATGGATGGATGGATGGATGGATGATAGAATGAAAGAAAAAGAAACGATAGCTCTGACTGCTGTGCAGGCTCTGTGCCTGGGTCCTCCCCATCCCAGGAGTCCTACCACATGGTTCTCGGGAGCTACTAGCACCATGGTCTGTACGGTGGAGTCTTGGGGAAAATATCCCACGAGGAGACAATGTGACGTACACTGCACAAGCACTGTGCTAATCAGTCCTCAAGAGCAACATGTGATACAGATCCGGTCATGCATTGCTTAACAGCAGGAGACATTCCGAGAAATGGATTGTCAGGCAGTTTTGTTACTATGTGGATATCATAGAGTGTACTCACACAAAGCTAGATGGTACAGCCTACTACACACCTGGACTATATGGTATCCTACGCTACAAACCTGGGCAGCATGGTACTGCACGGAATACTGAAGGCCATTGTAACACAATGGTAGTATTTGTGTCTCAACATTTTAACATAGAAAATGAACTGTAAAAATACAGTATAAATGATAAAAAATGGTACAGCTGTATGGGGCACTTACCATGAATGAAGGTTAGGGCACCGGAAGTTGATCTGGGGGAGTCGGTGAGTGAATGGGAAGGCCAGGACGTTACTGTACACTGCTGTGGACTTCACAAACACTACAGACTTAGGCTACACTGAATTTATTTTAAAAAATAAAGTAACAGTGCTACCATGTTACAACAGCTACGATGTCACTAGGTGACAGAAATTTTTCAGCGGCATTATAAACCTAGGGGCCCACCGTCGGTGACTGAAACAAGGCTACGCAGTGCATGACTATATTCGTATCCCTGCTTTGCGGAATGAGGAGACGGAGCTCAGAGAGATGAAGTCATTTGCCTAATGCCACATGGCTAGTAAGTGGCAGGCCTAGGAGTCACATGGGGGTCTGCCTGGCCTCAGACACAGGCTCCTGTTATCACCCGGCTGCTCCGCACGGCCTGTCCTCACAGACCCCACGCTCAGATCAGAGTTCAGCAGTCCCCACCCAGTGACCCACACTGACTTCGAAGTTGACATGTTGCATTTTCACTCCCTCTAATCCAGGCCAGCCCGCTGCACCTCCACAGTGACCAGAGGACAATCAAGGGTCATCCCAAGGCCCCTGCCCTCTGCTCTATAATCCTAACCAGCTTCCCTGGCCTGATTCCCCTTCATCTCTCTAAACTCTACTCCCATTCCCAGGTATTGGCCCATCAAGGGTAGGTCGGCCTTAGCCCAGGGCCTGTGGAACCCGGCTCATCTCTCACCAGGCCCTTCCCATGCTGCTCTTCTTTAAGATCCCAACCATGCCTGCCTCTCTGCAGCCTCTGCGATGTCTTACATGCTGTTCCTTTGACCCGAGTTACCTTTCCTCCTCCTCTTCGCCTAGCCAGCTCCTACTTCCTTCAGGTCCTTGCTCAGATATCGTCTCCCCGGGACTCACTCTATATACCTTGGTTTGGGTGTCAATCTCTTATACCTCTTTATCATACAATAGTATCCCTCATGGCACCCCGCAAGTGCTGTGGCTATTCACTTGTCTGAGGTCCTTGGCAGCTTGAGATTTGGGTAGGTGGGGACTTTGCCTGCACACACTCGGGGCAGGATGAAAGAGTGCTTGAGGAAGGCCACAGTGGGAGCTTGTGACGCTCAGAGGCCAGTTAGTTTCTCCAGAGGAGGCCCCTGGACCCCAGGCTTAGAAGGTGTCCCTTACCTGGGCAGCCTGTTGCTATCCGCAATGGCAGAAGGACAGCTCCTCAGGGTCACCTTGGTCCCCAGGTGGAGTCGCAACCCACCGTGCCCATTCCTAATAGTGAGCCAGGAGGATACTCTCTGAGCACAACACTCGGCCAACAGCATGAAGTCCAGCAAAGAGCACAGACCAGATGAAAATGAAATGGCCACCAAAAAAGCCCTACCTTTCAAAATAGTGATCTTAAGTCTCCAGAATCCACAAAAGGAACATGGTGATGCTGTACCAACCACGAGTGATAATTTGCCTTTCCTTAAAACAACTCACAAATAAAAATAATATTTCTATGAGCTGAAAGTAAAACAAGGTGGCAAAAGTCATTTAGCCCCTGTGAAGTTTTCACATTGAATCAACACCTCCTCGGGGGTTGCGTTCTGATACTTCTTGACACTTCCTGGCCCTTGAAATCAAAACTGCCTGGCTTAAGGCTGGGAGGGAGGGTGGGAAAAGAGCCCAAGATGCCTGCCTGGAACCTCACAGCAGAAGGAAGAAGTAGAGGAGGGGGAGGGAGAGGGAAGGGGAGAGGAGGGGAGAGGAGGGAAAAGAAGGGGAGGGAAGGGGAAAGAGAAATGTTTTCGTTTTTAGACTATCTCCAAGTCTGGCCCAGAATCTGTCCTTTCCAGCATGAAGGGCAGAACTTTTGATGCTAGACCTGTTTTCTTTCTTTGGCCAGCACAGCTGTCCATGCCTCCAACAACAGTACTATGGAAAGCAGGTGAGGGCAGAACCGGCTGCTGCTGCCACAGGCAGTTTGGTTCATATCCACTTAGGAGACTCATCTTTGCTCGTCTGAAACATTCGTTCCCAATGTCTGTGGCTCTTGCATCTCTGTTTGAAGTTCATTAAAAGGGTTCAGACAGCTGCCTGTCCACATTAACAGGAATCTGTGTCTGCCCACACGCCTCGGGATTCTAGCCTGGGAGCCCCGGGCCCAGTCCCAAGGCCTTGGGGAGGCTGTGAACAGTCACCTACCCCTGCCACCCCCACCAAAAGAGCCACCTGCCTTCCCTTCTACCTGGCTCCTCTGACACTTGTGCGCATCCTTCTTGCCCACCTTCTCCATCGGCAGGGGTGCCACTATGCAGGCAATGTTCCTTTATCTGGGGCTTGCTCCTGTGTTTGCCAATTTATTCTACTCACTTTAAAAAGTTTTTTCTCCACCTTGGTTCAAAGAACAAATTCAAAGGTACTTACTTAGATGTTTAAAACACAAGATAAATGATAACATAAAGAAGAAAATGAAGACAGAAGGAAACTAAAGGTAGGAAATGAGCTACAGCCAAATACTGACCATGAGATTCTGACAGATGCCACCAATCTGGCTTTGAGTCTGCTAGAGGCCAAAGCAAAGATGGCATTATGAGCAGATACAAGACTGGGAGTACCCAGCCCTCAATTCACAGAGATCATCAAGTGCCCGAATCATGCTTTTGGCACAGAGAGGGCAGTTCTGCTCTGGCTTTGGGGAACATGGTCTGTTCTCTCCTTTCTTCCATAAATATTAAACGAGTGTCTTCTAATTGCCAGGGCTGTGGTAGGCTCTAGGGGTAAAATATGTATCAAGATGTGATCCCTTCCCCTACTCTCCACGAAGAAATAGCCTGCCCTCCTAACTGTGCTTGGCTTTGGGTGGTGTTTGTCCAGAGGTGTGGGGACTTGGGGAAGGGGTCGTAGGGAAGAACAGTCCATCTGTCTTTGATTTTCTCTTTCTCAATCCTTCATTCTCTGCCCAGAGAAGTTCTTAGAATTCACAGCCCAACTCAAATGCCATCTCCTCCAGAAAGCCTTCCCATAATTTCCAGGATGAATTAACTGTCCCCGCTGCACATGACAAGTGTCTCTACTTAGCACTTATTGTTCTTCCTTCTGGAATAGACTTCTGCCTTTTCCTCTATCCTGTTTTATTCATCTCCGTGTTTTTAGGACACAGCGTAGGGCTAGGAACATAAGCAGTGATTAATATGTGTCTGCTCATGTTGTATTAATCTGTTTACAAAGGGTGGGAAATTCGGAGGTCAAACACACAGAAGTCAATTTCACTCAGGACTGAGGACGCTCTGAATGAAGCTAGCAGGAATTTGGCACCAACTAATTAGACTCAAGCATCCTAGAGCCTAGAAGGGCTCGCACGTTCTCCTGTCACTCAGTGGGTGGCTTCTCCGTATTGTCCTAAACAAAAGGGAGTAAATATTGATATTTTTCTCCAACCTTCAGACCCATGTGCTGACTGCACTGCTTCCACTGTGAGAAACATGCGAAGGATGCCTGGGACGTGTCAAGGGGTCAGTGTGGGGGGAGGGGGCCCACACTGAAAGAGCTCTCAGCTGTGGACCTGCACGTGGACAACAATCAGCTTCTCTGTTGAACGGCTAATGGCTGTGTGTGCCGAGGACAGATCACTTAAACCTCTCTGAGCCTCAGTTTCTACAGCTGTCAATACAGAGAGGAAAGTCCACCTCACAGAATATTATAAAATGTAAACGTTATACAGTAGATGAAAAGGTTTATAATGAAGATTGGTCTGGGATAGGTATTTCTACCTTCCTGTTCTGTTTTTGTTTTGTTTTGTTTGTCTTTATCTAGGGTTGGGCTCTCTGCTGTTTACTCACCGTGTGACTTTAGGCAAGTTGCCTAACCCAAAACTCAGCGTTGCTGTCAGCGAATGGGTTGTCGAGGACTAAAGACAAAGATGCGTGCAATGAGCCTGACACATCCACACAAGGGGTCAAAATATTCCTATGCAGCATAATCACAAATTAGGGTCTTCATTCATTCATTCGCTCATTCATTCATTCATTCATTCATTCATTCAAACAGTCCATGGCTCTTGTGTGCCAGGCATTGTGCTATGTGCTGGAGACTCAGAGGACCATGACACCATCGCTGCCCTCAAAGGGGTGCAGACTCTACCCTTTTGTCTTTATCTTTTTGCATTCCACACTCCTCTGTATACTCTTGGTCTCTCTAAGGGCGTCTTCTCTGGAGGGCACAAGCAAGAAGGTAAGAAATGTGCCTCGGTTACTTGATTTACGCAGTACCTCTGTGAGGCTGATGCATGACTCCATTTTTCCCTGGCTGCTGTTCTGATGATATTCTGGAATGTTTTAGGGTGTGTACTATCTCCTCAGACAGAGGTCTGGTTTCTAAAGGGACCAGTCCATGGTAGCGTCTGGCCAGCACAGAGTGTCCATCGGAGGCCTGTGCTGGTCCTGGGGCAGGGTACACAGCCAGGCGTGCAGCAAAAGCTTCAGTCAGGTCCACGGGAAGGATCTGCCTCCACAGGGGGCCTGGCAGCAAAGACCCACGGTGACTCAGTGAAAGTTCTGGAAATAGAAACCCGCAGCTCTCCTCTATCAGGGGCAAGGATAGGCTTCCACCCACTCTGACAGGCCGAAGGGCCATTTCTGGAAGAACCAACGTGCTGCCTGCACCAGATGACTCACGCCGTATAGGAGGGTTGGGAGGGACAAGGAGCCCAATTCTCTTTTGCCTTGAGCCTGAGCCTTCAATAGTCAGATTTAAATAACACGCGATATAAATCTTAACAGGATTAGTCTGGCTTGGTTCAACTTTGCATTACTAATCTCTTTCATAAAAACACCCCTAGGATTTTGCACCATAATCACTAGGGCAGAATTTTCCTATCAAGTGCTAATTGTTATAAACGATTATGAGTTGCTATGACTGTTCAGGCTGAGAAAATGGGGGTAGAGGTTCTAGCTCAATGTTAGCAACAATAATCATAAAAATAAGCCCACATGTGACCCTCCGTGGGGCCTGGAGGAGAAACGTTCTCTGAGGCAAGTAGCTGAACCAACACAGCGCATCAGGGGCCTGGGACAGGAGGAGACCTTGGTGGCAGCAGGGCAGGTCTCAGACAGAAGAGCAGAGACTTTAGAAGAAGCTCCAGGGGCCCTGCTACCCTGGCGTCAGGACTCCAAAAGGAAGCAGTTCCAGGGACAATGGGAATAGTCCCTCAGAGAAGGCAATCCGCATGTCACATTCCCTGGCATCTCATTTTCTAAGTACCTCCCTATTCCTGCGCAGACCTATGTTCCATGTGAAACGCTCGGATGGGTCTTGCTTTAAGAAAGCATGTTGCACAACAATCCAGACTTTTGGGAAACAGCCCCAACAACCGTATGGTATTATTACAGCAAATTATTACATATATTTAGATAATCAACATAAAAAACCATTAATGACATATGTTGTATTCTTTTTCTAAGTACGAAGTCTCTAAAATCTGTAGGCTATTTCATGCTTGCAGCACGTCTCAGTTCTGACCAGCCACACTTCAAGTGCTCAGTTAAGCACACGTGGCCCGTGGCACCAGGGCCAGTGACGTGCGAAGGGTGGCTAAGAGGGAGCCAGCCCTCAAGAACCATGGGGTCAGGAACCAGAGAAGACTTAGCAGCCTGTGGGGATCAATGACCTGGGCATCTTGATGGGAACAAAATCATTTTCAGGGTTCCCAACATGGTAGATGACAACTCCCAGGATGAGCCCCCAACCAAAATCGACCTATACACCATGTAAATTGCCCACAACTGCATTGTTCCAAATGGTAACCATAGGCACATGTGGCTATTTAAACTTGATTTGAAATTAAATAAAATTAAAAAGTCATTAGCTCAGTTGCATTAGCCACATATGGCTGGGGCTACTGTATAGGGCAGTGCAAATATATTTCTATCATCACAGGAAATTCTACTGGACAGCATTAGTTAGAACTCAGATCAACCCCTGAGAAATGTAGAAAGTGGCCCCAAATTTCCTGAGACAAAGGTTCTGCTATTTGTAGGCATGGGGGCTTATAAGGAAACATAAATTGAATCATAGAAAAATAAAGTCATTTTTCTTGCATAACTGAATATGTAGAATGATATGCATAATTTAAATTTTTCTTTTTTTTTTTTTGAAACAGCATCTTACTCGGTCACTTAGGCTGGATTGCAATGGCGCAATCATAGCTCGCTGCAGCCTCAAACCTCTGGGCTCAAGTGATCCTCCTGCCTCAGCCTCCTGAGTAGCTGGGCTACAGGCGCCTGCTACCATACTCAGCCTCTTTTTAACTTTTAATGGACATTTCTTTTAACTCTTGAAGCACGTTGTTCCATCTGTAAATTTTGAAGATAGTCCCTCTCCCTGCACCAGGTGGGATGAGGATCAAATGAGACAAAGAAGGTCATACGCTGACCCAAGGCCTGGCCTCCTAAATTACTTTTCCTTCCTCATTTCTCTTAAAGGGGGAGGGGAGAGAACAAGCAGATTTTCACCTCCCTGAAAACAAGGGCCACATTGCTGCACTGCAGTGGGAACACTTGAACACTTCCATAGCAGATGGGACATGCTGTGGTCAAACAGGATCGGGGAGAAGGCAGATTGCAAACTGCTGACTGGACACAATAAATAGAAGAAAACGGCTTTACAGAAGGCTAAAAGAGCATCAAGATTTCTAGAATAAATAAAATTAGTTTGGTCATCCACAATGTATAGAATCACAAAAAGAAAACAAAGCTGTGTGGGAAGTGGGGGTTAGGGTGGGAATTGAAGAACTCTTTGCATTCTTTTGACTAAAAAGAATGAGGCAAGCCAAGAAGTCAGGACGTATAACCAAGCAGAATTTCAGTGAAGGCTAACAAGGCATTGGCTTGTCAACGAAACCCTCAACATATATGGCAATGATATCAAAGTAAGAATAACCACACACAATTAAACAGTAAACAAGGTGGTGTCACTCAAGGTCAAGTTACCCTGGGGACAGTCACAGGAAGAATGTGGAAGGGATCTGTGCTGAAGACAAAGTCATAAGAGATAAGAGAAAAGTCATAAGAGAGAGAATTTTAATTATATCTAATGGGTTAACTTGTACTTGCTTTCTCAAAAGAACTGGCAATAATAGAGACCTATTGTTCTTTCCACAAACTCTAGCCAAAAATGGTGTCATTAATCATGTAGTGGCATCTCTACATTGTCTCACCTGCTCTCCTGGCCCAATCCCTGCCTGGAGGGATGCTGGCCTAGGAAAAGGTGGCAGATCTCTCTCCCGACCAGGGATGGGAATAATTATAGCAGCTGAGATCGTTCTCCCTGCTCCCTGCTGTTGTCCAGGAATGTTGGGCCTCCTCAAGGGGTAGTGGGCGTAGAAGAGAGTACAGAAACTATATGTCGTCATAAGAGAGTAGCTCTGACAGTGATGCTATAATATCTCTCCCTCTGCATCTCCTACCTGTATAACTTTAGGAATCAATACCACTTCCCCTAGAACTTTGCAGCTAGGAAGACTCTAAGACACTCAAATTCAACTTCTCATTTTATAGCTAGGACTCGGTGACCCAGAGAGTGGAGAGAAGCACACAGGAGTCCTGAGTGCCTGGGAGCGGAGGCTGGGAACCCAGGCCAGGCCTTCTGCTTCAGTTCAGGGCTCTCCCTACTATATCTTAGGGCCCCTCCCCCAGCTCTGGATTTGCACACACAATAGGCGCTTGATGCCCCTGGTGACTAAAAGCTCCTAAGTTACCCTGCATAACCCAGGCCCTACTGCCTTGGCTCTTAGCCACCCCCAAGAGCTAGCCTGATAATCAGAGTGTTTTTTAATTCTAATGAAAATTCTTCAGTGCTAGAGCTCTGGCTCACAAAGGCTGCCACCAGCTGTCAAAGCACTTGGTGGTTTGAGTTAATAAAATTTTTAGATCTTATAAAATGCATTTTCTCTTGAGGTATTTTTGCATTGTTTCTAGAATAATGAGATCCCAGATAAGACTCCGAGAGTTAACAGCAGACTGTGTAGCGATGGCTGGAATACAATTTAGATTTTCCCTCAATGGAGAGACATAATTGCTCCCGGGCACAAGTCGCAGAGTAAACTCTGTCTTAGTCCCTCATTACTTTTTTAAAGATGGGTTAGAAGCTGTAGAAAGAAGACATTAGAGGCCAGTGGCTAGATCTGAGCTGTCCTCTTCCCTGTCTCCAGGATGGGGCCACAGACCAGACCCAGCTTTTTCTCCATCTTTTTCTAAAACGACTCAGGGTCTGCTGAAGATGACTGTCTCCCCCACGTACCCTGCCACTTCCCTCCACTGCCAATCGAGCTGTCTCTGAACACTAAGCAAGTTCTCCAGTGGGGTCCGGCCCCAGATTCTGTAAGCAGGCCGGGGCCCTGAGCTGGATGCTCACAAGGGACCGTGAGCTTCACAAAGACGTGAAAAAAAAAAAAAATCTGCTCTACGGCCAAAATACTGGACTCCAAACCCAAGCAGTCCCCTCCCTATCCTATGTGAACAGGGGTAATGGTCTGGGCTGTGTTGCTTTGCAGGGCTGGAGTGGAGCTCAAAGGGGAGGAGGGGAAGCTACTTTGTAAAAGATGAAGCTCTACAGAGGGAAGAGATGATTGATTTATCCCCAAAATGTTTCCTGGGGCCCCAAGGGCTGTTTTGGCTTTAGTGTTCATTCTTATATGTGCTTATATATAGTCACATATATTTTACTATCTCATTTTGCAGACAGGGACACTGCCCGCCCCCATTATTTTGGCCACACAGAGAGATGGTGGTTGTCTTGTTAATTATGTAGGCACAGAGCAGGAGCCACTGAAGAGCCAGGAAAGGAAGCAAAGCCAGAGCTCACTCAGAGAGATCAGACGTGCTCCTGTGCCCCAGGGAGCGGGGAGCAGAGAAGTGCCTGGCAGTGTTAATGGCACAGATGAATCCTGCCCTCAGCCACTCCTGCCTCTGCCCCATGGTCATTGCCCTTATCCCCCAGAATTATAATAGATAATTTACATGTCTGTGTCTCCTCTTAGCCACCTGAGGGATCTGATTCATCCTCTCTCCCCTGGCTTGGCACAGTGCACGGATTCGAGAAAAGTGGATGGAATGGATGACTGTCCTTCCCTGTGAGTTTCTGAAACACCTTAGCACTGAGTCCAGTAAAGTACAGCAATCTAAAGCCTAATGGATGGAAGAAGAGAAATTCAATTTACATACTGGGTGGAGGACAGTCTCCAGGAAATTTCACTGTTGTTTTAACCCATTTATGTAGGGAACCAAGGTATTTGGAAAAATTCCATGCTTGTCTTGCTGGAGTTAATGCGCTTCCTTTTCCTGACAGGCCTCAGAGAAAACAACTTAACCTGATAAAATCCACACAAATTTACGGAAATGTAAACAGACTTGTGAAAGGCACACAACTGTAAGGGGAAAATTCATCAGTAAAGATGTTTGACCAAACTATTCAAATAAGCAGGGCAGATCAGATAGAAAACCCCGATAGGAAACCTGCCTGGCCTCACCCATAGCCAGTGTCTCTTAAAATCTCTCAAATCCCTTTCTTTCCTGAAAAGAAAAAAATGATACCTTATGCTTTTTAAACTTAAGATTTAAAAATATGTTATATAGAGTAAAACGGGACCTTTCCCATACTTAAGCCATTAGAAAAGTGTTTTTTGTAAGGAGGGTCATGGTGGTCATCATGAGCTCAAGCGTGGTCAATCATGGCAGCCGATGTTAATGATCTCTGCCCCAGGAGTGAGTGCGGCCCCCTTCCCAGGCGGAGCCCTACTGCTTGGACCCAGCCACTCCTCAGAATTGGAGAAGGGGAAGGTCTATCCTGGCCTCCAGGAAGCCCTCCCCAGGGAAGGATTGATAAGAAACTCTTTCCTAATGTTTCTTCCTTTAAAATAAAGTTCGTTAGCAACCTTGATGACCTCATCAAAACAAAGAAAGACTCCAACGACAGAATCTGATGACTATCAGCCAAAGTGCTGAGCAAAGTAAAAAATAAAATCAAGATTTTTCCCATTCTCTTGGTTCCTCTGGCCTTAGGGTCCTGATTTGGTTAAGCTTAAATGGAAAAACAAACAAAAAAATCAACAATTCTCAAACAAAGAAGGCAAGTTAACCATGGGAGTAGAAAAGTCCAGCACTCATAAGGTTAACAAAGGGACATAAGTGAGTTGAATTATGTTTGCGCAGAGTTGATGCTTTGATGGCCAACATGCTGTCCTCATGTGGACAGGCCTGTGAAATGCCCTTGGAGGGAGAAGACACCCCTCTCCGTGGATCAGACATGGCTTCACTAAGCCACTTATAGCTTCTCACACTCCCTACTACGGCTGCGGGAACAGTGTGGTCTGTGTCTCTCATACAGGAGACTCAAGGTTACCAGCTTACATAGATCATCTGTGATCCCATGTTTAGAAATGCGATAATAATCGTAGTCACCCCTTACTGAACAGACCTTATCTGACTTTATCCTCACAATTCTGTGAGGTTCATATTATAATTTCCAATTTTCCAGCAAAAAAAAAAAAAGAAGAAGAAAGAAAGAAAGAAAAGACCCAGTGAGATTAGGTAACTTTTCTAAGGTGATTCTTTTAGTAGAGTAGTTCTTAGCCTCAGCTGCACCTTAGAACCCCAAACTGCAGCACCCAGGCTGCATCTCAGGCAAATTAAATCAGAATCTCTATAGAGTAGTATTTTTTAAAGCTCCTGGATGATTCCAATGTGCAGACAAGGCCAAATAACCACTGATCCAGTACGCAGTAGAGTTAGCATCGGAATCTGATTTTAGGCCTCTGCGACATTGTTAGGCACAAATGATCAATTCAGAGATTTAAAGAACTATTCATCAAATAGTGTTCCTACTGGAGATCGGAGACTTGGAATTAATTCAGAAAAAGGAAATCCGTTTGGCATAATGTTTACTTTTCTTCTAAATAGGATAAGAAACAGGCTAAGGGCGAAGAGTCTTTTCTCCGCAGCAGAATGCATGGGCTTTGTGAACAGGATTCTCAGATATTCAAAACCTGTACTTTACCATCGAGTTCCAGCCATGTGCTAGAGGGTGCAGCTGCAGTTTGACTTCAGAGTCTATACTACCTCCTAAGGCCATAGCAAGAATACCAACTCACAAAGGGCACCCATGGCCAATGTCACCTTCATACCTCATCTGTTCAGACAGATGGGTCCTGCTGCCAATTCCAATGAATGCTTCAGTTAATAGTCTTCATTTTCTAGGGCAAAATCATCATGATTGAAACATCTTCTGCTGGCTGCTACGTGGGACAGGACATCCTATCTCCCTGACTTTTCCTGTCATGAGGAAATGATGGAAAATAATTTTCCCTATTAAAATGCCTGCTTTCCTGAGGATGGGAGTCACCGCAGACCCTTTAGCTGAGACATCTAGGTTGAGACACAAAGGCTTGGCTAACAGGAATGATCAGCTTGTCACTGCCATCCAATTAACCCTTTCCGCCAGGCCAGGCTATAGCTTCTATCTACACTAAGGCCTCTCTGGCCTTAACGACCCTCTCACAACACCTCTGCTCCTAATGGCTTTCTACTGCCCACAGCCGACAGCTGTACTACACAGACGGATTTTAGTGTCAGAATTACTTATGAAAGTACCTCTGAACCCCTAGATGTGACATATTGGCTCCATCTTACAGGAAGTTTTCAGGCATTCATTCAGTTTTTCATACATTCATCCAAGATACAATTACTGAGGACCCTTTCTATGCTAGGCACTACCCTAGACACTGGACAAAAACCACTGAATAAGGTCCAGCCCCAGACCTAAGAAAGCCACCAGTCTGGCATGGGAGCTTGACACATGGAAGTTAATTAAAATCCAATGTGGTGCCTAAATGATGCACCTGCCCACAGATCACTCAGCCTGGGGGTGGGGGAAAGTGATCAGGGAAGGCCTCCTGGACACAAGGAAGCCTGAATGGAGGAAATATGCAGAGGCCTGAAGGATGAATGGGATGTTAAGGACCAGCTGGAGAAGCTCACTTCTGCAAGGCAGCCAGGACCGCACTTGCCTCATCCAAAGGGTTCAAGGGGCCCTCGAGGTCCTTCACAAAATGGCTCTCTGGCCCCTTCTCCTTCCCAGTCCCCTGTGCAGAGCCCCACATCACTACTCACTGTTCTCCACCCAGGCCTTGCACATCCACACATTTTCATTCTTGCCGGGGCTGTGTTCTTTGTCAGGAATGCCGATCATCTTCTCTCTATTGAACTCCTCACTCTCTGAGGCCCAGTATAAATGTCACTTTCTCTGCAAAGACTTCCCTACCTCCACATAATCGCAGAACTTGTGATATGATATTACGGTTATCTGTGTGCCTATCTGAGCTACAGGATTCTGGAGGGCAGGACTGCCTCTTAATCATGCTCACATTCCCAGAGTTTGGCAGATAGGAGGTGTGTTGTATATGTTCTTTCTGACAAAGGAATGAAAGAACAAAGCAATGCATCAAAAATTTACAAGAATGTTTCATCTACTCCAATGCAAAAGGTAGTTTCCCCAGTACAGGCTATAAACTGGGGTAAAGGAAGAGGATCTCGGTATCAGCTCCTGGCAAGCCAGGCAGCAGCGCTTGCCCACCTTCTGAAAAGAAGGATCCTCTGGTGATTCATCACTGCACAACTACACCACAAGCAAGAAGAAACAAATGAGGAGACTTGGTAGCAAATTGATTATTCATGAATCCAATTACAACTAACAGCTCAAGAAAGGCTCCGCGCAGATGCCTGTAATAATTCATGCAGAGGACAGAAGGAACCTTGCCAGGTTGGCATCTGTACCCTGCAGTGTCAGGAGGCCTGGGCAGGTATGTGGTGAATCATCCCGGGCAGGCCAGCTCAATGCCTTAGACTGCGTGCTGACAGGACTAAGGTCACGCTCAAGTCCTCCTGGGCCAGTCTGCAGCACGAGATAAACTTTTCTGTGGCCAGGGCACGTATCCCCTTACCTAAGCCAGTCACCCCTGACATTTATCTTATTTGAAGGATGGCAACTTCAGATGCAGGATTAAGTGATTAAGCAAATGGATTTGACCAAAATTTCTAGGATGTTCTGTCCCACTGTACCACAGTGAACCTCAAACAGGGTGAATCAAAGTGAGAAACATGCCTAATATTTCAGGACCCTGGACAGCGCCCAGCAGGGCAGGGCAGATCACTCTCTAGTCATCCAAAAGTATAGGTTCTAGCACAGAAGTGCCTACTCACCCTCAGTGGAGAGGGCCAGGTATGGAAACCCTT
>NW_012137080.1:4534302-4534984 GCF_000956105.1 Propithecus coquereli | reverse complement strand
CAAAGTGCTGAGCAAAGTAAAAAATAAAATCAAGATTTTTCCCATTCTCTTGGTTCCTCTGGCCTTAGGGTCCTGATTTGGTTAAGCTTAAATGGAAAAACAAACAAAAAAATCAACAATTCTCAAACAAAGAAGGCAAGTTAACCATGGGAGTAGAAAAGTCCAGCACTCATAAGGTTAACAAAGGGACATAAGTGAGTTGAATTATGTTTGCGCAGAGTTGATGCTTTGATGGCCAACATGCTGTCCTCATGTGGACAGGCCTGTGAAATGCCCTTGGAGGGAGAAGACACCCCTCTCCGTGGATCAGACATGGCTTCACTAAGCCACTTATAGCTTCTCACACTCCCTACTACGGCTGCGGGAACAGTGTGGTCTGTGTCTCTCATACAGGAGACTCAAGGTTACCAGCTTACATAGATCATCTGTGATCCCATGTTTAGAAATGCGATAATAATCGTAGTCACCCCTTACTGAACAGACCTTATCTGACTTTATCCTCACAATTCTGTGAGGTTCATATTATAATTTCCAATTTTCCAGCAAAAAAAAAAAAAGAAGAAGAAAGAAAGAAAGAAAAGACCCAGTGAGATTAGGTAACTTTTCTAAGGTGATTCTTTTAGTAGAGTAGTTCTTAGCCTCAGCTGCACCTTAGAACCCCAAACTGCAGCACCCAGGCTGC
>NW_012137080.1:4532299-4534252 GCF_000956105.1 Propithecus coquereli | reverse complement strand
AGGCGTGAGCCACCGTGCCCACCAGGTGCAAGCTTTTTAAAAGCAGAAATGATGCTGACATATTTCTGGCTCTCCCAACACCTTCCCTAGCTTCCTAGGAAACATTATAGGTAGTTACGGTAGTAATGTGTACATATCTGTTTAAGTAAGAGCCTGACATTTGGAGTAAAACCCCTGGTTCTGCCACTTACCCCAGAGAGGTTAAGAAATTTGCTCCATGTTACTAGGTGGGAAGAGGCAGAGCTGGGACATGTACCCAGGCCACGTGGCTTCAGAGCCTGCACCCTTCACCACCACCGTGCTGTCCCTCACACTGGGTGGCCCACTTCTCTTTTTGCTCTTTCACGGGACTCTCTCTCGCCATAGAAAAATATTTTACAGAGGCTTAAATAAGTGAGTTTAAGAAAGTAGAAAGGGGTGTGATACATAAACCATGAAGGAGAGGAACTCAAGGACTTCTTTCCAGTTACTGGAGGAAATTTTATGAAAGAGCTAGGATGTCAAGAAATGCCACAAGCCCTTTAAAAAACAATGAATGATATAAATCCAGATTAAATTCCGTCTTTAAAAACACATACATTGCTGTTCAAATACACAACTGTCGTAGGGAGGCTCTGATGGAGTTCCCAGGTAAAGCAACAGCGCTCTCAGTGCATTTAGTAAGCCCACAAACCGTTGCCTGAGCAAACACAGAGCAAGTGAGAGAATCGATACATGGAAAGTCTGCCCCACCTGACGCCTCCTGGCTTGCAGGTGCTCCACCACCCAGGCCTTTTACCTCGGCCACTTCCGATTGTCCATGCAAAGCTGACTTGGGTCAGCATGGAGCAAATGAGGCAAATAAGCGTCACCCAGTAGCCTGAGGCCCTGTGTGGCCACAGAGGCAGGCAGGCGCCTGCGTTTAGTTCATTGGATCAGAGGAGCCCAGGCCAGCTGGGGCTGCAAGAACATCCAAAATGGTGTTGGCTGCAGCCCCCACCAGCAGCCACAGCTCTGAGAGGGGCGAGCTGGCCGAGGACGAGGGTCTCTCTCAGACGCTGCCGCCCAGACCGCACCCGACCAGCAGAACCAGGTAGCCCGTGTGGCTCCTCTGGGGAGCACCGCCAGCTCAGGCATCCACGCAGCGGCCTCACATTCAGCAACTGAGCGGCCCACGGTGGGACTGTGGACAACAGGCTGGGAGAGGTGCCTGGGAGACAGTGGGTCAGACGAGAAAGGGGCGCAGTTCTTGCACAAGTTCCAGGGGTCTTCCCGACTGAAGTCTATGCTGACCTTTGCCCTTGCAGGCTCCTCTAGCAGAAATCGTTGCTTTACATACTGTCGCAAGCCAGCCACTTGGCTGTGGCTCTGCCACTACCTGCCTTCTAAGACAGAACCTCGTTCGGTCTTCATCACAGAGGAGGCCTGTCTTAGTCCATTCAGGCTGCTATAACAAGATACCTTAGACTGAGTAATTTATAAACAATGGAAATGTATTGTTCACACTTCTGGAGGCTGGGAAGTCCAAGATCGAGGCCTCTGTGCATTCAGTGTCTGCTGTGGGCTCTGTGTGCTGCGTAGACAGCACCTTCCTGATCTGGTGGAAGGGAAAGGCAGCTCTCTGGGGCTTCTTCCATAAAGCTCATTTAGGAGGGTGGAGCCCTCATGACCTAATCACCTCCCAAAGGCCCCACCTTCTAACCCCATCACCTTGGTGATTAGGTTCCAAAATGTAAATTTTGGGGAAAGCCGGGAATGGTGGCTCACGCCTGTAATCCTGGCACTCTGAGAGGCCGAGGCGGGTGGATCATTTGAGCTCAGGAGTTCGAGACCAGCCTGAGCAAGAGCGAGACCCCATCTCTACTAAAAATAGAAAGAAATTAGCTGGGTGACTAAAAATATAGAAAAAATTAGCCGGGCATGGTGGCGCATGCCTGTAGTCCCAGCTACTCAGGAGGCTGAGGCAGGAGGATC
>NW_012137080.1:4527571-4532249 GCF_000956105.1 Propithecus coquereli | reverse complement strand
AGGAGGGGACGGGTATTTGCATACACAAAGAGTGCAATGTGCATCACCCGAAGGATGGACATATTTGAAACTCGGACTTGGGGGGGGGCAAGGGCAGCATATGTAACCTAAACATCTGTACCCCCATAATATGCTGAAATAAAAAAAAAAATCAGCTCTTCAGGAACTAAAGATGGCACACATATGCTCTAAGTCATAATGAACCAATGCCTTGGAGTGTGGAGACTCTGGCCCCTTTGCCTGAATTCTGATGAGCTCCGTGTTTCCAAGCTGTCATTGTGCCTGCTTTAGTGATAACCTCAGAGCTTCATACCACGTGAAAGAGATCGTGGGTGTCTTTCATTTCCAGTGCCTGGCACATAAGGAATTCTTAATGAATGGTGGATGATGGAATGGGTGGACAGAGTATAAGGAGAGATCACATAGAGGGACAGGTGATTGGGTAGGTGAAATAATAAACAAGTGGAGACTAATGGAGAAATAATAGATTTCAATATAGCAATTACCAGATATGAACTTGGAGTAAATTGTTTCCTTGACGGCATGGAAATCATAAATAAATTTCTCTCTAGTCATTCTACACACACAGCTACCCAGGGACCCAGCTGCCACACTCAATACTGATCAGCTCATCAGGAGGAGCCAGCTTCAAATGTATTTACAAAGGAAAAGCAACTTGGATAGACAGCCCCTCAGGTAGAAAGTGCAGCTCTACATTTTGATGGCTTTGTCACTTCTCCTGGCATAGACAGAGCCAGCAAATATCTTGCTGGAAATCAGCTAGGCATGCCACTCTCCTCTGATGCCAACCTGCCAAAGGGCCTCCATTAGGTACTTTCTTGGTCAAGGCACTGCCTGCAGCAATTTAGATGCTGTCCCCACCTCCTGAAGACTCACAAGCCAAAGCAAACAGTGTCAGGTAAGAACCAAAGACTACCAAAGGGAAAAGAAAGGTCACAGTAAACTACAACATGCCTGGTCTTAGAGTGTGGATAGAACTGGAGCTAGGCTTCCATTCAGGCAGAAAAAGATTAGGAGAAACAATCCTTTTTTTTTTCCTGAGCCATTCTTCATTTTTAAATTCCGCAATACGCAGATGAAGAAGGGAAGAAAATTTGGAGTACAAGATACATTTATGAACCAAGAGACCAAATCAGTCATAACAAGTGGCTGCTTCTTTAGATTTTCTTTCATTTTATTTCCTTATTTCTCCTGCTGCTGGCCTGAACTTTGGTTAAGAAATTATCAAGAAAAAATGCAGCTGTCCTTTCCTCATGCTTCAAAACTGAAGGGAAGTTTCTAGTAGAAATACTCCAAGTCTAACATTGAATATTTAGGGCGACAGCAGCTACCCTGACGTGTGCCAGAGGATGTTCAAACACACTGTACACTGCCATGTGGCTCTCCCAGCTTGTGAGCTGTAACTCCACAATTCTTTCCACTCAAGAAGGCATATTGAAAGATGAGTGAGAATGACATTATTATGGTTAGAACCTTGACTGCAGTATAATTTTTTAAAGTAAATCACGTGAAAACATTTGTAGTTGATTGTCATTAGTAATAAATTACTTGCAAAATGCCTCAAAACTTATTGTAAAAAAGAAATCCATCTACCTTACTCAATAATAGATGCAGTACTAGTTCCTCAGGCTGTCAGAGAAAAATCCTAGGAAACTGATAAGACCTTTCCTCCTGGATGAAGACAGTGACCCCTCTCAAAAACATGTTATCAGTACTCTACAAATAGCTCTCAAAATCTGTAAGCACAGGGTTTAAGTCAACAACAGAGCCATGTAATGCTGTAGCTGTTGCCATATCAGCTTGCTTTGAGACATCTGTATCTAAAGAATACCCATTGTCTTTTTTTGCCCACCCCACCCTCTTTCATGGATATAAAACACCCAGGCCCAGTGAGGTCAGTCAAGAACAGAATTTAGAGAGGCCCCCAACTTCTGGCTGGTCCCTCCTCATTCATTCCTGCAGGCAGCTCTTAGTAAAGCTAAAAACCTTACTCTAAAATAAGGGTCAATGGTCTTGTTCTTCAGCACAACTGTCACACAGGAATAAGATTAAAATAGTTATACCTGCAAAGTACTAAGAACAGGGCCTGGCCTATAACAAGTGCTGTGTAAGTGTTTGCTATGATGATGATGTGTGTGATGATGACATCTCGAAGCTGCAGCCCAGAACTCTCACTACCTAAGGCTAAGCAGGAAAATTACACTCAATGTCCAAATTCCCTTCTTTCTAAAAGGCAGGTGCTACCAGTTTTCAAAGGGACAAAGTCAGGGCTAAGCCCCTGGGTTATCAGAGCATGGCAAGTCTGTGTCAGAAAGAGCTCTTGACAGGGGAGGTGAAAAAAAAAGGAGTGAAACGGCCCACACCCTCGCCAGGTGACCTCGAGTACCATGGCAGCTTCTTCACAAGTCGCCTTTCTAAGGGCAGCGAATTGGCTTCAAGCTGACAGGCAGTTGGATGATAACCCAGTCTCATTCCCTACCTCTTAGCCCCTGCAATTTTGAGTGTGTCTAGCAATCACTGGTGAAACTTGCCATTTTCCCTTGCTTTTCTAACTTTTCCCAGTGCAGTGTCTTATTATTTTGAGGGAAAGTCAGGGGTTAGCGGGGGTGTCAGGTGACTTTCTGAGAGGGCAGGAGGTCAGACATGGCAGGAAGCAAAAGCGAATGCAAACAGTCTGGATTACTGATCTGGCCTCAAGGGCTGCATGGCCCTGCAGAGCAGCTCTTCCCAGGCTACAGCCCAGAAACTCCCTTGGTGTTTTAACTTCATCCTTTTCAATTGACACTTAAGACAATTTGGAATGCCCATGACGCCTACTCATGCCCAGCCATAATCAAACCAAGTGGCTTTTCTGCTTCGAACTGGGATCTGTAATACACTCGCCATGGCCATTATAACCCTCTCCTCCAGATACCATCCTGGCAGACACCTGAGCGGTTACCTGATTCGTCCTGTCTTTTTAACTCTTTTCTTCCTTCCTAAAGACAAGGATTCTGTGGTTCACAAGACAGCTGAATCTACGACATGGAAGGGCCCAACTGATTAGACAAGAGGGAAAGAAAAGTTGAGAGTTGTCTCCACCCTGTTATTTTCTTATGTTTTATCTCTCCAGTTAGGTGCAAGCTTCTTTTTTTTTTTTTTTTTTTGAGACAGAGTCTCACTCTGTTGCCTGGGCTAGAGTGAGTGCCGTGGCGTCAGCCTAGCTCACAGCAACCTCACATTCCTAGGCTCAAGTGATCCTTCTGCCTCAGCCTCCCGAGTAGCTGGGACTACAGGCATGCGCCACCATGCCTGGCTAATTTTTTCTGTATATATTTTTAGTTGTCCAGATAATTTCTATTTTTTTTTTTTTTAGTAGAGACGGAGTCTCGCTCTTGCTCAGGCTGGTCTCAAACTCCTGAGCTCAAACAATCCGCCCGCCTCGGCCTCCCAGAGTGCTAGGATTACAGGCATGAGCCACTGCACCCGGCCCCTCCCCATGTGTTTTACCATGAATGAAATCAGAAGCCAAAATGAGCTCAGGGAGGCTGAGGCCATGCCTTGTCACCACATTCAGTCTGGCCCAGCTACTACTTGGCATGTGTTAAAAGGCCAACAACTGTTAATGATGATGAATGGTTATTTGTGTCTTAATGCTATGTGGGATTAGAAAGAGCACAAATGTCTTTCTTGCTCTATCATGAGTTCCTCACATTGTAGAAGAGACTATTCTGGCCAGTAGAGAGAGGTGTGTATTTCAAGGGGTGAAAAAGAGAAGTATGTACTTCAATACTGAAGCCATAGTTTTGGTTAGCAAGGCAAAGGCATATTCCCACTGGGTCTCCTTTATGTGTCTGACAGTTCTGACATGAACATGGAGGCTTACCTTCCTCAAGAAACCCACAGGAGAAAGGCCTCTGGTTGACTTTTCATTGTCTAGGAGGAAATGGTGGAAAGGGTATATACAACTGTAGGTACAGGAGCAGGATGAGATATTGATATTCTCAAAAAGATGTATCTGGATTTTGTGCCATTAGAGACATAAAAAATTAAATTGATCTCAATTAAAAAAAAAAACAAAAAACAAGCTCCTTTCAATCAAGGCACAAGGGAGTCTCGTCCTTTGGAAATGATTTGGTAAGCTCTCTCTGGAGTCCAGCTTCAGCTAACATGCAAGAACCAGGTATATTTTTATCCTCTCTCCAGTATTCAAAACAGCCCACAAGACACTTGTGGAATAGGTTGCAGCAAAACTTTAAAAAAAAAAAAACCCCTCTGAAGCCTGTCTCTTGTCTTTATAAGGTTTGCACAGCTAATCCCACAGAGATTTCAGTGATCCTCCAAACAAAAGAGATGGATCAAAACTGCAAAGCAAAGTGAGACATCTGGATGGACCACTAAAACAGGACAAATGAGACTTGGAAGTTCTAACCCTGCATTCTCTACGGTCAGCAGATGACCTACATTAGAATCACCTATTACTTGTTACAATGCAGACTCCTGGGGAACGCCACATGTCTACTGAATCTTAATCTCTGGGGGTTGGTATTAAAAAATGTGGCATATGTATACCATGGAGCACTATTCAGCTTTAAGAAACAATGGTGATATAGCACCTCTTGTATACTCCTGGATAGAGCTGGAACGCATTCTACTAAGTGAGGTATCCCAAGAATGG
>NW_012137080.1:4454904-4518771 GCF_000956105.1 Propithecus coquereli | reverse complement strand
ATCACTTGAGCCCAGGAGTTTGAGGTTGCTGTGAGCTAGGCTGACACCATAGCACTCTAGCCTGGGCAACAGAGTGAGACTCTGTCTCAAAAAATAATAATAAAAAATTTGGGGGAAACACAACATTCAGACCATAGCAAGGTCCCCCAACACTTTCTGGATTTGGTGATGGGTCATTCAGAGCCCAGGGCGCAGTGGCTCTCTGAAGTGAGCCTCTCAGATGCCGCTGGCCTGTCATTCTCTCAGAGTTACAGAGACAGGCTCCTTTTCCTTGCTTTTGGAGACAGAAGAACCAGGGTATCAAATTATTAAATGAGGCAAGCTAAATGGAAAACAAAGTATCATTTGACGTGGCCTATTTTTTTTACTGTCTCACCTCAAGTTGTTAGAGAAAATGTACTTCTGAAAAAGCTGTGCAAATTGGGTAGAGATTTTCTGAGTGGAACTCACGTCAAATTAGCTTAAGTTGGGAAAATGCTCTGGCTTGAGAAAGAGGAAGCCAAGCCCATGGGAACTTGGCTAAAGGTTGGAATTTACCCGAGGATTAATCCAGACTAAGGTAGCTGCAAAGCAGCACGACTCTTGTCTGGGCATGTGCAGATGAAGTAGGGGACCTAGGTGTTCCCAGGAAGCCTCCTTTACCTCAATCACCTTCCACACCAGCCTGTCACAATGCCTAAAATTACTCCATGGACAAGTAATTGGTCTGGGTTAAGCTTCTGCATTAACATCTATGTTTTCATGTGAGCAAATACTAGATCTATCACTATAGTTATTAAAATGGCATTGCCCTCTGAGAAGGAGTTAGCCACACCAGCTGTGGGCACTTACCAGGGCACTGCTGAGATTGTCACTTTGTTGGCTAAGAGGAAACCCTCATGTGAGGGACAGTCAGGGAGGATGACTGTGGTAGGGAAAAGAGAACACGTGCTTCTGAGGAGAGCTGGTCTGGGCAGGGCTGTGGAGAGAGGCTGGGGTGGAAGACAAGTGCGTCTGGGTGCACAACAAAGAGGGGAAGAGCGTGGGAGGAGAGGGTGGGAGGACCAATCTTAGCCACTTCATTGTTTTTCCCTGTGCAGGGTCTGGTCACAAGTCCTCTTCCACCTGTAATCTCCAACAAGTTAATGCCTGGAACATCTTCAACTAACCTTTCTCTCTTACATCTCAGAAATTACACTTGACTCCCCTTGAGTAGATTTTTTAAAAAGTCATCAGTGCAAATTCCAACGGCGCTGTCCATGATTCTAGCAGGCAGGGCTCCGAAATCTTACAATACAGAACCACAGACTTCAAAACTCCAAATTTATACGTCGATCATTATTTACGCTGCATTGAATTCCAAAGGATTAAAGATAATTAACTCATAAAGCAGATGAATTGGGGGAGTGGTGGCAACTGATCACAGGAAAGGATTTCCTGCTGAACCTCTCTAGGTAGGCTCCTCCCTCCTCCCTCTGCCAGGCCCAACCGCTCCCAGACAGCCCGACCTGCGGGGACCTCACCAGTAGCTGTCTCTTCTGTGGGGGTCACAGCACAGGTTTACCGTGCTTCCTAAGCCTTCTCACCAGAAGAGGCAGGGAGCAAGAGGGAAAACAGAGGCCCAGCTCAGGGCCCATAAAAAAATGCAACGTTTCTTTCTTCAAGTCCTACATTTTATCTTACAATTAGATCAAGTTTGCATTCCACTCCATAAAGCATCTGTTTTTATTCTAATATCATTTCCCCCTAAAATCTCTGGGCAAAGTGGATGCTGCAGGAAGCAGCATTTGGAGAGCAGAGGCAGGGCCCTCCTAGGGTGGCTCAGCCTTCTCTTGTGCCCCTCTGCACCACGTGTGGGCAGAGGCCAAGCCTTGCGGCAGCTGAACAATAAGAGCCGTAGTCCTGACTCTGAGATGGCTTCCCAGGGCCTGGAGAGGGTGCCTCTGTGAACATAAAACCTTATTAACACCACCCCATAAAGCTGTCTGAAGGCTTAAAGGAAATGATCCATGTGAAATGCTCAGTGCCAGGCACTGAAGACACATTAGCTATTAAGTATTTCTCCCCCTTTGAACTAGTTAAGGAACTGACCATATTTTCCCTCTACTTGGGGTCCTTTGGTGGCTCCTCAAGGCTATAAGGCCCTCTGCAGTTGGCCACTGCCTCCCTAGCCTCATTCTCTCCTCTCCCCTGAGTCACTCATGCCTTGGACCCCGCTGTTTAGTCTTCACTGATTTAGAGTTCCGCACACTTCCTACGTTCCGTCATGCCTCAGGGCCTTTGTGTGTGCTGACTGCTCTTCTTGGAATACACACCCCCCAGCCCCACTTCACTGGTGACTGCCCTCATCTGATGAGACTCAGGAGGAGGCAGCACCTTTTCTCTGAGGACGTCTCAGCCCTCCTGCCTCCAGAGGACTAGCACGCACCCCGCACAGCACCCTTCTTGCTCCGTCTCCAAATATTTGTTGTTTTCCTTGCGTCGCCTTTCAGATGTCCAGCTCCTTAGGAATGGGACTCCATCTCTGTATGTCTCGTCCACACTTCGAAGACACTCAACAGGTGTTTGATGAATCAGTGTGTGTGTGTGTGTGTGTGTGTGTGTGTGTAATACTGGGGGCGGGGAGGGGTGCTGAGGGATAGGGAAGATGTGCTCACTCAGCATCAGAGCCTGGAAAGTGGACCGTCATGCACCAGAGGGCAGGGATTCCAGCTACAAAAGTCTACTGGTCCGTCCTCAAACCAGTGCTGCAAGGCAAGAGGGCTGCTAAAAAGGTTTCTAGATGTTGACTACGATGG
Organism: Propithecus coquereli; assembly: GCF_000956105.1. Taxonomy (NCBI): domain Eukaryota; kingdom Metazoa; phylum Chordata; class Mammalia; order Primates; family Indriidae; genus Propithecus; species Propithecus coquereli. Next base: position 4,515,994 of record NW_012137080.1, on the reverse strand, counting down.
GCACAGAGTTTTTACCTGCCTACAAATCAATCTACATCATTCCCTCCCTGCGACTGAGTACACAGGTCCAGGATACTGTATGCCGTCCCCACACACACACACGCAACAAAAACACTTTAGCTGTTTCCTGCCACTTCAGTTTAGCCAAAGCTGTTTCTTTGCCCCTGTGCAGCTGTTTTGTTCAAGACTTTATATTTTTTCATGACAGTAATTTTCATGATCTTACCTATTTTGCTTTCTGCAGGCTACATTTTAGCTTATTGTTCTTTTGCACTATTTTATCTCCTCTTTTTAACCTTTAGATTTTTAGTTCAGTTTAGTTTTTTTTGGAGACAGGGTCTTGCTTTGTCGCCTGGGCTAGAGCACAGTGGCATCATAATAGCTCACTACAGCCTCGAACTCCTGGGCTCTAACCTTCAGATTTTTAAAAATGGGATGTTCCTGGGTAAAGGGTGGGCAGCTATGAAGGTTGCCCACGACCAGGACACAGAGGCTCCATATAGCCCCTGCCCTTGGTAACTCCAGATTAATAACAGGGGGTGGGAACCAAATCCAGAAAAAGAGAGACGCTAACTCTTAAAATGTATACATAAATGCACCCCAAATAATCTCAAGCACCTCAACACCCAGGTTTCAGGAAGATGAGTGAAGGAGGAGGTTGTGTAGCTGTGGGGAGCCAGGGGGTGGTTCTGAAGCCGTTATGACTACCTCCAAGACCATCAGGTTCTGATTCTCGCAGTACTTTTGCACCTCCTTTCTGGGTTTTTTTGTGTAGCATGGGCAGCCGCTAGGCATGATTACTTAGGCTGAATGCCCAGGCTACTTGCTTACCCAAGAGTGCTGCCCTCCCTCCCTCCCTCTTCCCCCAAGCAACATCGCCATTTATGCTAAATTACATGATTCAGCTATTGCCAAAGGAGGATGTAGCTGTTTTCTGTAAGGGATCAAAGCAAAGAAGGACAGGCACTCCAGGAGTGGCCAAAGCCAAGTGGTGCTCAGATCTTCTATTTTCAGCCTCATCATGCCCTGACACCTGGGTTTCCACTAGAGAATTTCTAGTGGGAGGAAAGGAGAGAAAAAGGGTGCTCACTGGGCAGCCAGAGGACACAGCAGCAAGCATTCTCAAGATGCTGCAGGGAAGTGGTCTCAGAGAGGAGTGGTTCAGTCACAGACAGTAACTGTGACAGAGATACCCAAAGAGAGGAGACAGAGACGGGAAAAAAAGAAAGTCACCTGGTGCATAATGAAAAGGTGGGCTTTTTTAGGCTGGGTGTTTATTTTCACCCCCTTCTTCTGGAACAAAAGGCTATATGCTTGTCTGCTGTCTTACCTCTTGGCATTTAGAACTATGGACTTTTGTCTTTCAATCAATTAGCAGTATTGAGTCAATTAACATTTATACTCTCTCTACTCAGGATTCAGACTCTGACCTCCTACCTTCTCTTTCTGCATTTACTCCTCAGATCATCTCATCCAGTGTCACGGCTCTAAATACCATCAAATGCTGATGGCTCTCGAATTTATTAATATATAGCCAACCCAGAACTCCCCTTTGATCTCTGAATCTGAACTCCCGATTCCCACCCCCCAGGCCCCTGTAAAAATCCCTTGAATTTAATCCTCCAAAAGTCTTAATCAACTCAACAGCAACTTCACCCTTCCAGTTAATCATGCCAAAGGCTTTGCAATTGTCCACTCTCATACACCCAGAGAAAATCCTATTACCGCATCTGACCACTCCTCCCCACGACTCCATTGCTACCGAGCTAAACTAAGTTACCATTGTTTCTTATTTATTTATTTATTTTTTTTAATTCAGGATATTTGCAATACTACTCAACTACAATAAACAATGGTGACCTAGCACTTCTTATATTATACTGGATACAGATTGAGCCCATCCTTCGAAGTGAGGTATCACAAGGATGGGAAAACAGTTACCATTGTTTCTTAACTGGATTATTAAGTGTTCTCCTAACTGATCTCCCTGCTCCCTCCCTTTCCCCACTCTCTTTTCAACAGAGCTATCAAATTGATCTTTTCAAAATCTAAGACAGAGCATATTGTTCCCTGCAATGTGTGCCAGTTCTAGGCTCACACAGGTAAGTCTCCCACCCCTCCTCTAAGTTCGTTTGCTACCACCCTCATCTCGTTCATCCTCCCTACATCTATATTGACCTCTTTGCTTCGCCCGGATACCTCAGAGCCTTTGCACTTGCTGTTTTCTTTGCCTGGACCTTCTTCCCCAGTTACCTACACAACCTCTCCTTCACATAATTTGAGTTTTTGCTCAAATATTTCCTAACCTGTGAAGGCTTCTCTGACCACTTTACATCAAGTGATCCATGAAGGCAATGACTTTGATGTATCCTGACACGCACAACAGCCTGACACATCGGAGACTCTCATTGCATATTTTTTAAACGAATAAGGACATCTAGCTAAATCTGGGCACATGACCCAAGCCAGGACAATTAGACTTTCTCTCCTGGGTCTGTGAATCCTGAGAGATGGGAAAAGGGAGAAATCAGTTGCACCCAGAAATGCTACCCTGATAGTCTTGAATCTGGATTCCTGGTTTGTCTCGAACCCTATTTTTTTCTCAGTCTCATTCTTCAGCTACACCTCCAATTCTGTGAGCAACTCTACCTCCTTCCAATCAATTCCTTTTTTTTCCCCATTAAGTTAGCTAGTGTCACTTTCTGGTGCTTGAAACATAATAACTCTAATTGATGGGCCATCTCGTTTCCCAGTTTCTATATTGTCCTGTGCTCAGCAAAAGTATCCCATGTTCCATGGGAGTTCTAGTCTAGTTGTCTTGCTACTGATTCTAAGAACTTCCCCCACTCTAAAATTCAACTATTCTATTAAAAATAATATAGACAGGCTCCCATATTCCTTTATATCTCTAAAATTAGGTTAACCCCTTATTTTACTGAAGAAGAAATGGAAATCCAAGAAGTTGAAGTGGGAGATTGGAGATTATATGAAGAGTCCAGTATTTACAGCTGATTTGCCAATTCTGTGCTCAAAAATGCTCATTCCCTGTCCTGGCCAGAACTAGAACAGTGGGGTTAGTCATCTTCCTGCACATTGTCTGGGACTGAACCCTTCATCCTGCATCATAACTTCTGGACTTAGGCAGACCCCCAAGCAATAGCAAGTGGCCCCCTCTAGATGTCATGGTTTGCTTTTTTGCCTTTGAGAGACCATATCTGGCCATGGAAAGTCCTTGGAGATGATGCCAACTTGGTAGGACCCAAACTCACCATGAGCATACACTGTTAGGCCGGTTTTGGACTATTTTAGTGATACTATTAGGCTTGTCATCACTGAAAGGAGACCAGCAGGGGTCAGGGATAAAGAAGAGCTGATACATCTCCTTGGAGGTCTGGCCTGAGTGCCTACCGATAGCCTTTCTCAGTGTTAACTAAAATTCTTACAGTTTTACTTGGAAATTGGCCATGGGGCTTTAGCCAAACTGAATTTTCAGGCTAAAGAGATCTACAAGTTTAGAAGCCACCTTAACGGCACAACGGCCAATCAGCACTCTGGACAGCGTCTTCTAGGAGGATGGACCTGGTTGCATGACAGGAACCCAGCTCCAGGACTCCAGGGCCTGCACTCGCCACGTAGCAAAGCCCTGCTGGTCCATCTTAGTCTCCGAAGGTCAATCCAGGATACCACAAAGAAAAACAAACACATGAACACAGCAAACCAAACTTAATCTGCAGACACTCTATAGAGTTAAATAAGGGGCTGCTGAAGGGATATGAACTAAGTAAAGATAGTAAAGCTTCCTGGAAGAAGTGAAACCTACCCAGGAGTTTGAAGGAAGGAAGGAAATGGATATGCTAGAGAGAAGGGTACGTAAGGCAGGAGGGCACAGACAATCCAATCATACACACTTATTTCTGTCCATACATTCAAAGTGTTCCCCACCACATCAGGAAATACTATCTCCGAAAAGAATGCCTGCCCTGTTTTTCTTCAAATACAGTCACAAAATCAACTGTCTGATAAAGCTCTTTTCATTCCCTCCTATCTTGTTACAAATGGACTTTTACCTTCTAACAATGGTGACTATATTTAGACCCAAAGAAATGTTAGCCATGATATGAGGCTTCTATATTCGGTTCTGCTTCTGCCTCTCTTGATTACCTAATTCTATTGTTTCTGGGTTTATTTTTCCTTCTTTCATTCCTAGATCCTCCGTCCTACACTGCCAGAAGCTGGTCTCTTCTGGGAAACTTTTTAGAATTTTATTTATAGGCCGCCACTATCTTATTTCCCTCATCTCTGTTATTTACCTGTTGGGATTTGATGAGGCAGATTTGAAATAGTCATCTCCTTATGTTAGGTTAGCTGCCTTCTCTTTCCCTTTCCCCTAACTTCCAGAAAAAGTCTCTGATTAAGTTTTGTGATTAAAAATATTTTTCTTTATTAAAACAGACTTTGGCAGAACCAAACTCAAGCTTGTGACAGCTAAGACACACTCGCCATGTGTCTTTTACATGTAATAACAGGGAGTTAGGAGGAAGAGGGAGGGAGGGATGGGGAACATTTCTGCACAACCAACGTGATGGAGGAATCACAGATTATCAGGCAAAGCCAGTTCCTAAAGCTAAAATATGAGAAAGGCAAGTTGTCTCACAACCAAACTTGAAATCAAACCCTTTAATCATTCCCAACCAGAGTGACCAAGGTGCCTGCTTTCCCGTCATATAAAATCAAGTCTCTAAAAGGATTCAGTGATTCCTACCTATAGAGACACGGGCTCATTTAACTTGGCCTATTACAGGTTCTGATAACCTGGTGTCCGGGCTCCTTCGCATGCCTGGGGTGTGTGTTGTAGAGTGTGTGTAGAAGGGCTTGCTTTCTTGTGTTTAATTTAACAGAGTTTAAATAATGATTCAAAAATTGGGCAGCCCCCCTCCCCCAAACCAGAATAGGTTCAGAGCTGCTTGGGGCTGCCACACGGTTGCACATTATTTATGGATGGAAAAAGGAAAGTGAGGTACAGAAACTGTTGGGTTAGTAACAGCCTGCCATTTGCCTTATTTGAACACAGTTTGAATAGTCGGCCCCCTATGATTGGCTGAAACTCTGTGATTGCTATTAAATACGAGAATAGTCTATTTATACACTCAGGTCACAGTTCACGACGCATGGAGAAACCTTTAGGCTACGCTTAAAATATGTAAGGGGGTAGCTTTAGGCTAAACTTAACACCTTCCTGTGGCCAAATCCAAGAGTCATTCTCCAATCGGGAAAATCTCAGTCTTTATTCAATATGTCAGCATTATGTGATATTGTTGAGCATCCATCCTTAAATCACTTTCTTCTCTTGTTCTCTAGGGCTGCGGTCCCCAACTCCCAGGCCATGTCTGTGCCCTGTTAGGAACCAGCCATGCAGCAGGAGGTGAGCAGTCAGTGGGCAGAGAGCAAGGGAAGCTTCATCTGTATTTACAGCCACTCCCCGTCACTTGCAACGCCACCTGAGCTCCACCTCCCACATCCATTGCCAAGAGGGTTGGGACTGCTCTAGGGCATAACTGTCTTTTGGTTCTCCTCCTACTTTATAGGATGTTTCTTCCAAGTCAACTCTTCTGATTCCTTTATTTTCTTATTTATTTTTTTAAAATTAAGATGGGGGTCTCGCTACATTGCCCAGGCTGGTCTCGAACTCCTGGGGTCAGGTGACCTTCCTGCCTCAACCTACTGAGTAGCTGGGATTATAGGCACTTGCCACCATCCCTGACAACTCTTCTGATTTCTTTCCACCGTCCCAACCACAGAACTTTTCACTGTCTGTATTGACTCACAAGGTGCTCTTGCCTACTCCTCATGGATTTGTGGCTGCAGGAATGCCAGCAATTGCATTCTCATTCCAGACAGCAGGAACAAAAACAGGGAGGACAAGCTGCCCTGCTCTCATACACACTCTTAAGTGTAAGCACACAACTCTTTCCATGTATATTTCATTAGCCACAATAGAGTCACATGGTCACTCTTAGCTGTACGTGAGGCTGGTGTACCAGCTGCCAAGTTGTAAACAAGGGTTCTATTATTATGGAATAAGGGAAGAACAGACATTGGGAAATACCTAACAGACTCTTCTAAAAGTGGTTATTCTAATTACAGCCTCAGGGTAGCCAGTGCACAAGTCAGATGGATCTTGGAAGAGCCAGCCAGCAACCTCGTGGCATGTTGATACCTTAAACCTTCCATCAGAGTTGGGGCAGCACTTTGTCCTCAGTGGGTTGGACACATTCTGGATTTGGATTTCATTCCCCTGTGCCAGAAGGGCTTTCTGAATCATGTTATCACATGATCCATGACAATAAAGACATAAAAAGTGATAGAATATTGCAAAGTCCTTCTTCATTTTTGCCTATGTAAACACAGATTTACCTAAAATGGGAGGAATGAATTCATATTACTAAACTGAAAGACAATGGTAAATATTAATATAACATGCTCTATATAAATGATGTAAGAGAGTCAAAGGCAAGAGGAGTGCAGGAGGACCCAGGCCACACTGATTCCTCTTCAGCAGTCTTGCTCCCCCCTCCTTCTGCTTGTGTGGGTAGGGAGGAAAGGTGAGAAAGGAACGAGGACAGGAAAAAAGCAACAGTGGTAAGAGATGGGGTCAGGCAGAAGTGAAAACTGAAAAGGTACTAGGACTGTTCTCCTTCCTGGGAACCTTGACACCACGCTGCGCTTGAGCAATTGTTCTACCCAAGCAACGCTTCGAGGGAGGCAGACGTGAGGAGGTGGGAGGCATGGATGGGGAGTGGAAAGCTCTGCACCACCAAACGTGCATCCCAGACCGTGAGAACTACCAGTGCTCTTGTACTGGGGACCAGTTCTGTCTTAGTACCAAGTCGAAACAGCTGACAGCCAGTCAACCTCCAGGGGCAGCCTGGGGCACTTGGAATGCAGGTGTCCCTTCATGGCCATCGGTGTGGGAGTATTCTAAAGGACCACAGGAAGGGACTGTGTTGGGGGATGGGCAGAAAAGCACAGCTAGATTAAAGAGGGTGGACAGGATTCCGGGCAGGCAAAATTTTGCTTAATTTACCTGTAGTCAATCGATTAAAGATGGTGCTCTCATAGCTCCTGGAAGGGAGACAACGGGGTGAGCTGCCAGGGCTGGGTCAGGAAGTCACCTGCGAGAGCCGAGGCCAAGGGCAGACGATGCTGCCTTCTCAGGCCTTCTCTGAAGCAACAAGTTAGGTCACAGAAAGGCCAAGAACACAAAAACAATGAAGAAAAGGACAAAGGATCAAATCTAGTCACCGTGAATTCTGAAGGAATTATTTTATTTCTGGGAATCTGGCTGGAACAAATTTCATTTTACTTCTGGGAATTTGAATGGAATAAATCTTAGCAAAAGGCGACGATTCATTCAAGATGACCTTTGGCCAAAGAGAGTGATTTGTGCTCCAAGGATTCCCTCCATTCAAGCGGAAGTCCTGATGCGCTGGTGCCCATGGCTTTTATCTCTGGGTTCGCAGGGGAACGACGCAGGAGGACGTCAGCTTGGTTTGATAATTCCACAGCCCCTGATTACGTTGTTCCTAACGCTCCACTCTCTCAGTTCTCATCTGTGGATGAGGGCTCAGGGGCTTAAGCAGAAGCTGCGTGGAAAGTAATCATAGCTGGGAGGTGGTTTAATGAGCCGCCGGGCGCCTAATGCAGAGCGAGAGGAAGGATGATGTACCTGGAAGATGTGAGTTATGAACACAGAGCGACAAGGCTCACTCAGTCCACGGTGTGTGTGCACGAGGGGTGTCTCTGTGGGTCTCTGCGTGTTGTATGTGTTTTCAGGTGTGGGGGATGTCAAAACATGGTCAGTAGCATTATTTATAAGTCCAGAAAATGTATTCCAGCAGGAAGGAAGAAAAGAAAGAGGATAAAGACTGAGAAGAAATTAAGAATTAAGGAAGAGGGCCATTTGTAAATGTTTCACGTGATGAATTAAACACAGACTACTTCACAAAAGATGGGGGAGAAATATGGGTTTCTGGCCAAGGCAAGAGTCGTGGGGAGAAGAAAGAAAGAAAGTAGAAAAGATGAGATCCTGGGGTTGCGGACTTGCCCTCGTCCAACAGGACAGAGCTGTCCTTTCCTGTGGGTGTCAGGGGAGGCCCTGTGTCATTGGTTTCCCTCCAGCTGTTCAGGGGCCACCAAGTGAACAGTCCAAGTCAGTCAGTATGCCCGGGAGAGGCCCCGGGCGAGATGTGGGATATGAAGGCAAGAGCGGCTTTCCCAGGAGTGCCAGGGAGCCTCACAGAAAGCCTTTGGGGTCAGGTCTCCAGTCAGCTCTTCCCTTCAGGTAGAAAGAAGTATTCCCAGTCACCATCTTGACCTGGGTAGCCGGAGAGACTGGGAGTCTCCACGGGCTCGAGTAGGCCTGGCACCTTGGGGGTGCTGGTTACAGCCAGAGCAGTGAGCTGAAGAACCCTCCAGGCCTCCCAGGAAGCCAGGCTGACTGCATGGGAGTGAAGAGTCCGGAAGTCTGGCACAAGAACACCTGTTTTTAGGTCTGGCGACAGGACTGGGGCTAACGTAGCCTCTGGCCTGCCCACCAAGGGAGATTTTTACTGTTTGAATATTTGAGCAGCCACAAGTCTACAGGTCACCAATCCAAACTATACATCAGAATCGACCTCAGAGTTGGAAGCGACAGTACTCACTCACCTCCAAAATATCAAGTGCCTATCTACCCTGTGCCAGGATTGTAAGCAGAGCTGACTCAAAGTGACCCTTGGAGCCCGCCGTGCATTGTCTGGGCACTGAGCTAGCCAGGACTGGGAGCTTACCCTTCTCCCTGTAGGGGGGGCTACACCCAATCTCTGCTTCCCTGGGAGTGGGGGCTTCCACTCTCCATAGAGGTGGGTGGTCTACAGCTTCTCGTGAGCCCTGGGGCTCTCCAGCGCCAGGCAGCCGGCTTTCCCAACCATTCCTGTAGCCGGCTGGCATCCCAGACCCAGCCTGCCTGTGCGTTTCTATTAATGTGTCCCTTCACTACCAGCTTGCTTTCTCACTTGTCCTAGAGAGGTAGGACAGGGAAGGTGGTGCGTCCCTCCACTGGAATGCAGACCCAGAATGCGCCCGGGCCTCAGCACTTCTGAGATGATGAAAGAATCTGAGAGACCCATGTCCCTGTCCTCTTATTGACCTTCAGCCCACGTAAGGCTATTCCTTAACCTGTGCAGGACTGCAGAGTTTGTCCCAAACTCTAACACAGTGGTTCTCAAGATTTAGGGTGCACCAGAATGACCCGCAGGACTTGATAAAACAGAGGTTGCTGGGCCTTGCCCCAGAGATTCTCAGGTCTAGGGTGGGGCCAAGAATTTGTCTTTTTAACAAGGGCCCACACGTGGAGAATCATGACTAGTGCCAGGGAGGCAAAGGTCAGCAGGACCCCCCCTGCATAGGCACTGTTAGTTACGCCGGACACAGCAGGGGCCAAAGCTATTCTGAGAAGAAGATACTAAACAAAAATTGTGTAAGTAAAATGATAAATTAAGCGCTATGAAGAAAAAAGCGTGCTATGAGTAAAAACCAATAGGGTAACTAACTAAAGTTGGGAGCACGGGAGTTAGGAAGGGTCTCTGAGGAAATGGTTTGTGGGTGCATTCGATCCTCTCAGTTTGTCTAGGGCAGCCAGGATTCAAATATTCTGCTCCATTTTTTTAACCTGGAAATTCTGGTGTTTTAGCTTGCAAATCTGTATTTCCAGATGGCCACTCGCTTCTGAAAGTGGTGGGAAAGACCTCTGTTTGACCAAGTATGCCAGTTAGGAAACTGTGGTCACCAGACTGAGAAGCCATCTGTCGGGTGTAATGCAATGCAAAGCGGGAGTCACGTGGTAGCAAGGGGCTCCTGGCGTCTCCATTCTGTTCTGGAAAGCATCTCCAGTTTAAGTGTTTCTAATACCCCTGAAGGACTAGCTTTCTCTGCTATCCCAAGGTCGGTCAGATAAATGTGCTCCCACCTGCACTCACCCACCTCCAAGCAGCGCTGGGCTGGCCCAGCTCAGTGCCCAGCAACTTCTTCTCCAGCTGTCAGTTCTAGAAGACTTTCTGGAGGAAACATCGAGGGAGAGAGGTGGGGAGTCAGGAGGGCACCCACAGTGGCCATGTGGCCAGCAGCCCTCCTCTGGGAGGGAGACCTCGCCCTGTGGCAGGGTGGTGGCAGGAGAGAGGCCACTCTGGCTGAGGACAGTGTTCTCAGGCACCAGACTGGAGTGGTGCTTTTACCCACAGAGCGCTGTGCAGCCAACACCTTGCAGGGAATGCCATTCTTAGAGAGCTGCGGCAGCCGCGTGGAGGGAAAGGCTGCGGTATTGCCAATTCCCTGCTGGTCAACATCCTGGGATCTGGTCCTGCCTATTATCTATGAACATGGTGCAGAGACCCTCTGAAGAGGTTGACCTTCAGGCTTGTCATGGTGTCCAGCTCCAGAGGCCCCCTTCTCCATTCCCTTCTCACTCTGCAGTCACCCCTGCGGGGCTGGTACACACACAGCCTGCACAGCTGAGGCAGGGCTTACACTTTATACTTGTGCAGATTCTTACAGTGTAAAAACCACCTTTCATGCTCCCATGTGAACTTCATCACACTTGTATAAGTAAGGCAGAGATGGCTCCCCTCTCATTTTATAGATGAGCAAATGGAGGCTCTGGAAGTGAAGGAATTTGCTCAAGGTCATGCAATTCCTAGGCGCTGCCACCAGGATGTGAACCTTCGCTTCAAGTCCAGCCCTCTTTTGAATCCATCCCGGTGCCCCCGGCAGCCTCTATTTCACTCCCCTACTTTGGTCCTTCGCCAGAGCCCTGGGACAGCATGGGGGCTGCGATATGCAGATTGTGATGTCATGCAACCTTTTAACTTACAGTCCCTCGGACCCTGGGTAGAGGGCTAGCCAAGGTTTTATGGAGAAGGGCACAGAAAAAGGGCGAAAATGTTGACCTCCGCACGACCCTCCCTGATGTTGGGAACGCCTGGACCAGTAACGTAGACAGACTGTTCGTTAGAGAAACTCAAGAAACGTACAAGACTTTACTCTGCACTGAGGGAAGACAGAGCTAGAGAAACAACCACCTTTCCGGTTGGGGGATGGGGTTAAGTTTTAAGTAGAAAGTGATGGATTTATCAAGCAGAGAGGAATTGCCAAATTTATTTTTAAGAAACAGGTCCACCATCTATAGCTATCTGGTTCTTGTGTGCCTGCCCTGATGTTACTAAGTGCAGAGGCGCCTTGGCCAGCCACAGGGAGGCGTGGCCACAGCGCTGGCCTGTGTCCCCTCTGCCTGGTCTGTGCAGCTGCTCGGCAGCTGCAGCTGGGTTAGGACTCAGGACTCATGGGGGCTTGGGAGGTGGGATTTCACTGGGGGGCCCCCTTTTCTTCCTTCCCCGGGGAGCTTCCATTCCCTTCCACAGTGTCTGAGTGAGGAATGGGGAAGGGGCAGGAGAAGGAAAGGGGACGTAATAGTAAAGCATCTTACATTCAGGTCCCATGAATTAGTATTTACCATGGAAAGGACAGGGCTGCCATGCACCACTGTATTTACCGGAAAATTTAATGAGCGGTTTAACAAACGATGAAGACTTGGGAAGAAGATAAGGTCCTAAAGGAAGACACAGTTTGCCCCTTTCACATGCAAATAATTGCTCTACTAAATAGCAAACTATTTCACCTCTTTGTTGAAGTAGGCAGCTTCAATGTAATAGCATTCTATCTAGTTCTTTCACATGATTTCGTAGTTTGGGATTTTACAAATTCTAATTTGGCTATTCCATCAACTAGTTTGTATTTGTGAAATGAGACATATTCATCATCATAAAAAAATAATGTATTTTCCCACAACTGTACCATGTAATCATCATGCAAAGAAAACTATGTAAATGTAATTTAACTCCTGAGACAAGATCCTTTGACTGGGGATAAATGATTAGAGCAGCTTCAGGAGTGAGCGAGTGTTTGTGCACATGCCAACACGCGTGTGTGTTCAGGCACAACGGCATTGCCAGCCACGTGCCTTGGCTGTGCTCTGGGGTAGAGTTCTGGTTTCCCTCTGTCGGGGGTACAGCTGCAAGGGTGTGAAGGCCAGGTCCCAGGGTGACGCATCGTGTGTAAGATACAGGAGGCCAACAGGAGCCAACATGCTGATTTGCCCCTACGTCCAGGTGGCCTGCAGACCTCCCTGTGGGGATGGAGTGGGAGGGTGGGTATTTGGGCTCTCTTATCCTAAGATCACCCCTTCATGCCCAACCCTGACCATCAAAAACAAAATGTACACACCCCACGTTCAATCTGCATCACAGCCACTTTTAAGAAATCAGAAGGAGAAAGAAACCCTTGGTTAATGAAGCAATTACTGAGCAACTATTATGTGCAGAGCTCCCAAACCATAATCCCTACTCTCAGAATCCTTAGATCTGTTTTAGAGACAATGCAGTACCTAACACAGGGCTGCATCTCAGGGTGAAGCTTCTTACTGGAGAAGGGTAATAAAAAGAGCCAGCAAAAATAAAATGTTACGGTACTATATAAGTTATATAATCACAATAATAACAACTCTATCAAAATATGTTGCTCCCCTAGGAGGTACCCGGCCAAGATAAACAAGTACAGCCCTTTCCCATGAAGATTCAATCCCTTGCACCAAAGATGCCCCTGGCCCACCCTGGGTGGCATCAGTTCTGAGGTGCTTTCCTACCTCGAGTGCTGGACTTGGCTTTGTAGCCATCAGCTCACCCTCTGTGACTGGGCTGTCTGATCCCACATGGCTCCTGTCACCCCCGAGGTCTCCCTATATTAGCCCCCTTGAGCCAGGCCTGCCACTGCTCAGCTTTATTCAGAGCCTCAGGCCCGAAACCCTCACCTGGCCCCACACGTCCCACCTGTCCTACCTGCTCCTGTTGCCCTAGGCTTTGGCCTTCTGGCTGTTTCCTGTTCATATGCTCTCCTCCCTCTGCCCACTTGCCTCTGCTGGGCTTCCACCTTTTGCCTTCTTGTTCTACCCCGGTTTGAATTTTCCCCATGGCTCCTGCTTTGGGCAGGTCTAGCCTAGCTTTGGAGGCTCAACCCTGGACACTCTGCAGTCTCCCGTCCTGCTCAAATGCCACCATAGTTCCCGCTAGGTCCAGCCCCTCAAGAAGAACCCAAATAGGACAGGTCTTCAATTCCCTTGGCTAGGTGGGAAGACACCCCGGGCCACCTCAGAGCCCAGGCAGGCACACCACCTGCACATAGAGAGGCAGACGGTGTGTAGCACACCCAGGAAACGCTTCTGGGAGAATTTCCACCTGGGCTTCTAAGTAAAAGGAGATAATAATAGATGGCCAGCTTGTCACTAGAAGGAGAGAGAAAACCTTGAATGTGGGAGAACAGCAACGAAAGGACAGCATGGGCAATAGCCAGAGAGCCCTAGAGGTGAGAAACAGCTCTTGTTAAGCCCAAGTCCTCAGCGTGAAGGTGTCCAATCAGCAACACATCACCTGGGTGCTTGTTAGAAATGTAGAATTTTGACCCCTCCCCTGACCTACTAAACTGGGATCTGCATTTTAACAACATCCCAGCTGATCTGTGTGCACATTACAGAGTGAGAGACGCTAGTTTACAGAAATCGCCCAGGACACAGGCAGCACCCCTTGGCCACCTCCGTTAGCAGAATGTTCTAAGAGCCCCTGCAGGAGGGGGTCCAAGGCTGCTCCCTATCCCACTGCAGGCCCGCAGGTAGGGAGGGGGGCTAGCGGAAAGGGCGTGGGATTTGGAATTAGGAGATCTGAGTTCAAGTTCTGGTTCTACCACGTACTTTCACTCTCACACACTGCGTCTCACTTCTCTGAACCTCGGGTTCCCCATTTGGAAAAATAGGGACAGTAACAGTACCCACCTCACAAAGTTGTGGCAAGGATCAGCTAAGATAAAATACGTGGAAGTGCCTTGTTCAAATTGAAGTGGGGTACAAACGTTAAATGTGTCTGTGTACACACATGAACACACACATTCATTTTAGAGTTCTAAGCTGGAAAGGTCACCCAGTCCGTTGCTTCAATAGACTCGGCTACATTTGAAACATTCAAGGGCAGAAGCAAGTGTGTCCTGATGAGTTGGCACAGACAGAAAAGTCAGACAGCGCTTTGGGTCTGGTAGAAACTGAGTCCAGGGTAAGGCTCAGGAATTTAACCTCTCCTCCCAAATCTGCAGTTTTATAAGCCAAGTCACGGGAAGGAATCATGGTCTTCTAATTGGACTTTAAAATCGCTTAAGCTGTAGGTGGTAGCTTTTTTGACTGGACCAGGATAGGGTTACAGGGGAATCAAAGGATAAAGATAGGAATTACAAGTCAAGCAGGGACAGGTGGTGGGTGGGAATGAGCCAATGCAGGATGAGATTTCAGCAGCCTCTTTCCAGTGCCATCTTGCTCAAGACACTTGTATCTTATGCTCTCTAGAGCAGACAGAACAGGCAGATATCCTCAGAATCTAAGTTTGGTACGGCTGGTAAAAATAGGAGAGCTCAGCTAATGTTCTCATTTTACAATTAACACAACTGAAGTTAAGAACTTTCCCTGGTGGCAAATTTGGGATAGAACCCAAGCCCTGTCACCTAGTCCAGGGCAACAGGTACTTCCCATAAGAGATTCTGATCAATCAATCGCTTAAGAGCCCCCAGAGAAAGAATGGTGGAGTGGTGATGAGCTGGCAGGAGCTTCCCGGGGAGAGCTTGCGGGCGGAGGCACCTTTGAGTTGTGGCTCTAGAGAGGGGAGCATTCTGTCTGGGATCCAATATTCCCAGGCCCTCTTTGATATGATGCAGGATATCGGGAGGGTCAGCTACATGGCCCAGGTTAGAGTTTGGGCTGGTGGAGCAGGAGAGAGAGCGGGTCAGGAGGCCGATTAGCTGGAGGGAAGTTCAGGTACCACATTTATGAGGCTGAATTTGGGGGAAGACTTGGGCAGGGGGGCTGTGCAGGGCCAGGGCCAGATGCCCCCCTGCAGGGGAAGAAAGCAGTTTTAGTGGCCATATGACAAATGATTAGATAAAGTTAGAGCCTAGACGTACATTTCAATTCCCAAAAATTTTCATCAAGTCAGGAGCAGGGTGAGTGTGGAGTAGGGTGACCAATGATCCCAGTTTGCCTGGGACTGAAAGGTTTCCCAGGATGCAGGGCTTTAAGTGCTAAAATCAGGACAGTCCCGGGCAAAGTGGGACAGCTGCTCATCCTGGTGTGGTGGGTGTGGGCCACTGGACAGCACACTAGCTGGGCTGCAGGTACCTGTTGGAAAGAGGTGAGAGAAAAGGCTGGCTGAAGATGTGGGGCTGGAATCCCCACCTGTGAACTTTAGCAAAGGCTGAGTGAGCGGCAATTTAGTTGTGATTCTAGCAGTTTCATCACTGTCTACTAAAGTCCAGGCACTGTATGAAGAAATGCAAGGAATAAAAATATGAATAAAGCCCCCAAATCCAGAGAGGAATTAGATATGAGCTGAATCATATACGAAACCATGAGTGATACCTGCTCTAAAGGACAAACAAAATACCATGGAAACCCAAATTAGAGAAGAGACAGATTCTAGCTGGATATAGACTGGGGGAAGCTGCAAGCAGGAAATAGAATCTCAGCTGGGTTTTGAAGGCTGGATCGGGTTTTGATAGGACGAGGTGAGGTAGTGGGAAGGACATTCCAGGAGAGAGGACATAGAAGTGAGTGCCCAGCATGTTCTGTAACTGTCATAGCCCAGTGGGGCTGGGGTATCAGGCGACAGCGTGATGATGCAATCTGAACTGCAACTGGAAATACAAGTTTACATGCGATCCTTGGGTCTGGATTTTATTCTGAGTCTGTAAGGAATCATTAGCAGTTTTAGAACAAGAAAATGACAGAGATCAGAGCTAGAAAGTCAACAAAAGATGTTCTTAACCATCTAACATGAGGACAGTGCACAACCCTTGGGTATTACTTACCACTGTCTCACAACCCCCGGCAGCAGGACACTCTCTCTACTGTCTCATACCAATCTCTTTCCTGAGATCCTAATGCCCCCTGTGCTTTGTGATCTCTCCTTCAAGCAGAGAGTTCCACTGGGTTCTAGGCAAACACTGCTCATGAGAAGACAAAGGAAAATGATATTTTACTCTGAAAGTCAAAAGAACTAGCATTAACCAAATACTTGAATCTTTTCCCAAGAACCGCTGAGGAGAAGAAACACAATTTGCACAAGAATATTCTTTGCAAGAAAAGAAAATACCTGTGCTGGTCTCAGGGTACTCAAGGAGGAGGGTGAGGGGAAAGGAGAAAGAGAGAAAAGAAGAGGAGGGAGAGAGTCAGAAAGAGGAAAGGGGGAGCAGGCAAAGGGTGTTGTAGTGGGTTAAACTGTGCTCCCCTCAAAAGCCCTGAATGCTGGTACCTCGAATGTGGCCTTATTTGGAAATAAGGTCTTTGCAGATGTAATAATTCCAGGATCTCAAGATGAAATCATCTTGGATTTAGGGGAGGCCTTCAGTCCAGTGACCGGTGCCCTTATAAGAGGAAGGAGAGGAAGATTTGACCCCCAGAGTCACAAGGGTAAAGTCCATCTGAACACAGAGGCAGAGATGGGAGTGATGCTGCCACAAGCCAAGGACTGCCAGGAGCCATGAGAAGCTGGAAGAGGCAAGGAAGGATTCTCCCCTACAGCCTTCAGAGAAGTATGTCCCTACTGACACCTTGATTCCTGACCTCTGGCCTCCAGAGGTGAAAGAGAATAAATTTCTGTTGATTTAAGCCACCAAGTTTATAGTAATCTGTTATAGCAGTCACAGGAAACCAATGCATTTGGGGATCCCCCATCTGAGTGTGAGGGGAGGTATCACAGTACGTACCACTTTCAAGAACCTTCTAACATGAAAGTTTTCCTCAGGGAGCTCAAGACTGGTAAGGAATATCTGAGATTGCTAGACAATATAAGACATACACAAATAATAGAAAACATTCAAACAAAGTGGAAACTAAGTCAATACAATTGAAACTTTGAGTCTGGATGGCCTTGACAGCCCAAGGGAGCCCAGAAGCCAGGCTCCTTCATGGGCCTGTCCTTGGCTTTGGTAAGGGGAGGAAGCAGGGTCTGCCCTGGACTCTTGCTCCTATGCTCAGGGCCCGGGGCTTTGGATGCATGGCTTCCCACTGTTTCAATGGAAAAACACCTGCTGTCTCTGCAACTAAAGCCTTAGGATCATAAATACTGAACTCACAGCGGGGTAAGTGTGTTGTAGGCACAAATTCTTCATAAACACCATAAGAGGTTAAGAGGTCCCTGGCCTAAAAGACTCTGCACCCAGAGTGCATTACATGTACACTTTCCATTCTTCCCAGGCCTCTTCCCCTCCCTAAGCCAGCCCATTATAATTCTTAAGGATTTTGTGCTCAAGCTAGGGGCCCTGAATGGGGCATTTACCCTCCGTAAAGCACACACATGCACAGATAACAATTGACCACCACGTGACACTTTGCAGGGTTTTCAAGCTTATGAATGTCAGGCCAATCTTTACTTTTGACCCAAAGGAAGAAGAAAATACTTCTTTAGCCAAGCAGAGCTGACCCCAAAACAATACCACCTGGCAAAGAAATGGTACTCTTGGGGTGACTGGATGCAGGTAATGGTTATATGGATTATCCAGCCCTCTTCTCTGTGGCTACCTCTCCTGCCACTGACAGGAGGAAATGCTAACACAGGCACATCATGCACACACAGACACACACACACACAGCAGCAGCAACATTGCTGGCAGATGGAACATTCCATTGGGGCAGCAAGCAAACTTCCAGCCATGGGTATGAGAGGAGCGTGCATGTCCGTGTATAAACAGTGCCTGGCTCTGCAGGAGACAGTAGAAGCCAAAGCCCATAGAGTGACAAATGGGCAGCTGCTTATGCTCTAGTCCCCTCTGGGACCCTTTGCATGCAGAACAGCCCCCAGAAGTGGCAGAAAAGGAAGGAGGAAGCACAGAGAGGCTGAGGGTGGGGGTCGGCGGAGGTCTACCCCTGCTCATGGGCACAGAATGCAGCTCTGCCTAACTGGTTAGCTGGGGCTGGTGGAAATGTAAGTGCTGCTTAAAATGACTGCTTATAGATTCCAGGGAGTTTTGTTGTTTGTGACCACAGAAAATTAGGAGCTGACTCTAGCACTAGTTGACAAGCTGAGAGCTGAAAGCACCCCTGTTCAGGTTCTAAACTGAGAGAAATGTCAGAGAAGAATTAGGAAACTCTTAAACACAAAACCCAGGATGAAAATCCTGGCAGCTCCCCAGCTGCCTCAACACGCAGCACACTAGCTAAACAAAGCTACTCTGCTGCTAGATTCATCCGGCCACGAGGCAGGAGGATCGGGAACACTGGATTTGGCATGCGAGCCCTTCCCTGCATTTTTCTTCTAGCTCGGCTCACAGTTTGAGGTTTGCAAAGGCATCTGCCTCCCTGAGCAAGAAGTTTGGCTGTGCAGAGTAGGCACCAGGCTCTTCTCTTTAATAAATATTATTTTCAAAATCCATTCATCCTCCTGAAACTCTCCAATTATGAATATCCTTTGCCTTTATTTCTCAGTGTCCCTTTGTTTCCCTTAGCCCAATTCTTTCCCCAGACCCTCACTTTCCTAGGGCAAAGAGAAGTAGCTTCTAATCACAGCAACTTTTCTGAATCTTCTCCACAGCCAAATGAAAACGAAATAGAGAAGATATCAGAGAAAAGCAGCACTAGCCACACTTCCTTTACATAATAATTTCATCATCGCTTTTATGAAATCAAATTAAGCCAAATTTCTATTGCAAAAGTGCTTGAATTAGTGACTTTAGGCAAGGAGAGGTCACCATTGAACTGCATGGCGTGTTACTAGTTATGGAGCCCTCAGTGGTACATTTTCTTTGCCAGGATTTGATATTCTATTAAGAATTCCATTTCCTAACTCTACAGATGTTCTCTTCTTTTTATATGTTATCCTTTCACCCCCTGCAATCTGTCCTAGGATTTGTCCCCTGCCTGGAGAAGCCCTCTCCCTGCTCACAGTTATGGAATCCAGCTTCACATCTTGGTTCATCCAGATGGTCACAAAGGTCTAATAGAGTTAGGATGCAATCTCACTTCTCACCAATAGGGGGCGTTAAGTGTATGTGCTCCAGCCTGAGGAGTACAGGGTTTTAGATGCTGTAACATGAACAAGTATCCTTTAAAAATTCATCCTCTGTCAACCAGAAGTTATTTTTGTGTCTGGTTTAAGCATTAGCAAGAAGTGTGCTGGGAAATACAGCAGAACGCAGGAGCTGTCTGCAAATAGATCTCCTAGGGAAAAGGCACAATCTTCAGTATGCTGCCTGTAGCAAGAGGTTTTTGTTTTTTTTTTTTTTTTTTGAGGCAGGGTCTCACTCTGTCACCTGGAGTGTAGTGGCATCATCATAGCGCTAGAGGCTTTTTAAAAATTAAATCTGTCGTGGAAAATGTGCTGGCTCTTGCAACTGTAGGCAGCTCAGGACAGTTAGGTGGACGTAAAAGCCTGGGGAGCGAAAGGTTTCAGGAGCTGCTGAGTCACTATAATGTTGCCAAGTAAAGTGGGAATCAGGGTGTAAGAGACAGCAAACTCACTGGTCACTGGTCACTCACTGGGAACATCACTGCCTAGTCCATATTGATCCACTTGTCCTTGGGGTCTCTAGGCCCCTTCAGAAAAGACCAACCCTAAAGGCTGCCCCTACCCTGAAAGTCTGAGACAATTCCCTTCTGGAATCTTCAAGCAATTTCCTCTTAGATAAAACCAGGTAGAGAAGGAGCTAGAAACAAGTTTGGGGAATGGGGAAACTGGCTAGTGGCTTCTCTTAACAGGCTCTCTCTTCCTGCGTTCTTGTGGGTTAGCTACTCAAATTCATGGTTCTCACATCAGCCCATCCAGGCAAAGACACCTTCCTGATTAAGTACTGGTCATTTAATCAACCATCGTGCTTTTGTGCTGCACATCTTCCAACTGGTGACTCCGTTTCACTGATCTAGGAGAACAGCTCTGGCTGACAGGCTCTTGGCATCCCTGCAGGAAGCTGTCAGCCCAATGATGGCTTTAGAGGCTCCAGCCTGCACTCCCCATGGCCAGCGTAATTCCACTAAAGCAGCCTTGGCCACCACCTAAGGGCATCTGGGCCTTGCGGAGGCACAAGGCTTGATGGCCGATGGCGTTTCAATCAATCATCTCTGTGCCCTGTTTACTACGAGGTGCCCTCCATGAGGCACGGGAGTACACAGAAGGGACTGGCTTTCTCTCCCAGTCAGGTAAATTCCTACCCCTCCTTCAAGACCTAGCTCAAAAATCACTTCCTCAAAGACTTTCTAACTGTTCTTCGGGCCAGAAAAGGCCTTGGACTCACAGTTATCATATTTCCACTCTTACTTTAAGGCCTCTTCCTAGCCCTGGCCACATTCTGAGCCACTGTCTGACTCTCAGGGAGGCTGCCCAGCTACAAATCTCCAGCCAAGCTGGCCACCAACTGAGAGCTGAAGGTCACTTGTCTGGCCTCTCATGATGGACAGAAGCAAACTGCAGCTCTGAATACTCCTGCCACAGGACATCACAAGGCTTTTACGCTACCTCTATGGCACCAGAGCTAAGCCACGTACCAAATAGCTACTTGTCAGGAGGATCACTCAGCCTCATTCTGCTCCATCACTGGATTATCTGAACTCATCCACATCCCCTTCCTCCATCTCTTAACAAACAGCAAATGATCAAATGCCACCGACCATCAAGCCCTGCAGTGCCTCCATAGGGCCCAGATGTCCTTAGGCGGTGGCCAAGGGCCCGCTGCCACTGGAAATAGGGCGGCTGCAGCCTGCAAGCCATCACTGGGCTGACAGCCTCCTCCAGGGGTACTGAGCCAGGGATGCTCTCCTAAGATCAGGGAAATGGGGTCACCATTTGGAAGAGGTACAGCACAAAAGCTATGGTATGGTCTTGGTGACTGCCAGACTTGGACTCAAATTCTAACTCCAGTTGGCTTACTGGATGAGAGGCAAATTATTTAACCTCTCTAGGCCTCAGTTTCCTCAGCACCTAAATGAGACAATAATACATATAAAGGCTTTAGCACTTACTTGGCAGAGGAGACACTTGATAAATGCGGGTGTTTATTATTTTATGCTGGCATCAGTGGTACCTACAGAGACTAAGAAAACTCTAAACCCAGGGTCTGGGGGAAAGAAAAGGGGAAAGAGATACCATGAGATATGTAGGCAAAGCTTCCGAGGGAGAAAGAAAGAAAGGTGTCTCTAAGGATATCAGCTTTTAGTCAAGGCTTTAAAAATCTATAGCAATAACAAAAGGGAGGCGACATGCCCAATTTGGTTGGTAGATTTGTATATTTTTTGTTGGTTGGTTGGTTCATTCATTCATTCATTCAATTATTGAATGCTTATTTTGTACCAAGCTGTAAGAGAGCTGATCAGGACAGAGAAGTGAATCAGGCAGACATGGCCCAGCACTTCTGGAGCTTCTAGATAGTAGGAAAAACACCCGATAAAAAGTTAATTGGAAGTATAATGAAAGCTACAAAGAGATGATTGGTGCTTATCAGATTAATAGACAAGGGGTTCGCCTAGACTAAAGAGAAGATATATGGAGTCACGGTCCCTGTATAGATTCAAAACTTCACTCTGGAAGTCTAAAGCACAGGCAGGGCAAGACCATGAAGTGACACTAGTAAGGAGTAAATTGTCATCAACAAAGTTTTCAGGGAAAAGCACCAAAATAGCGTGGGCCCGTGACACATATTATACCAGATGTGGTCTGCGTGGACATCTGGTCTGGACAGAGTCTGTATGTGAGCTCGTGATGCAGGTATTCAAAGTCCCCTTGGAGGGGATGAACTAACGTTCACTTCTATTAACCTCCCATCTTAGAAGGTAGTTGTCATTATGAGAGTTAAGAGAGGCAGCCTGGGTTCAAATCCTGACTCTCCCCTTACCAAAAGCAGAGTCTAGAATAAAAACCTCTATGACTGACTGGCGAAATTTATAAGGACATACTTAAAACCACAGAGCAAATTTTTAAGAGTGGAAAGGGCACTTAAATAGGAACAAGGAAGCACAAAAACATGGCAGATGAGGCTGGGCACAGGGGCTCATGCCTGTAATCCTAGCACTTTGGGAGGCCAAGGTGGGAGGATCATTTGAGGTCAGGAGTTCAAGATGAGCCTGAGCAATATGGCAAGACCCCCTCTGTACAAAAAATAGAAAAAATTAGCAGGGTGTGGTAGCGCACACCCATAGTCCCAGTTACTCCAAAGGGTGAGGTGGGAGGATCACTTGTGCCCAGGAGCTTGAGGTTGCAGTGAGCTGTGATGACGCCACTGCACTCTAGCCTGGACAATGAAGTGAGACTCTGTCTCAAAACAAATAAAAAAAACCATAGCAGATGAGTTAGAAACATCGAATTTGAGTGGGCCAATAAAAGAAGACTATAACTTGCAAGGAGGAACTTTGAAGCCAGTTACAAAACATCCTTCAACAGCCTTCTAATATTAGGGCACGTGCTGCCAAAATGCAGACAAAATACTCTTCGAAAACATAAGGCCAGCCACTAACCAGGATATGAGTGGACCACTTATAACGGGGAGGAGGAGAGCTGAGTTCAGGAAGATGTTCAGAAAGCAGGGTGAGTCTGCCATGGATCTCTGTTTGGGACTTTACTGAGGGCCAAGTGACAGAGATCCCAGAGATCCCCACCGCTGGGGTATCTTTAGGCTTCTTGATGTTTTACAGAGAAGGCTTGTTCACTCTATAGGTCAGTGACCATTTGAGCAGGGAGAGATGTTGAAGAGCATCTAGTCCCTGATTCCTAAAGATGTTCTGTAAAACACAAGCTGTAATGGATAGTAATAGGTATTTTATAATAGATAATAGGTACTCACAGATATAATTTAAAAAACTTCAGGGACCGAATAAATGAGAAGCGTTGGGTCAAACATCTGCGATGCCCAGTAGCTAATTTGCTCACATGAGGCTTGAACCCACGATCTGGGACACATTGGCACTATCCTATTTGTTATGACTCAACCGCATACACCCAAGATATTATTATTAATGGTGCCACTCTCCTCCGAAAGACTACACAGGCCTTATACTCTTCTAAACTAGACCAGATCGTTTCCAGTTCATAGTAAACACAATATATAATAGTACATCAAGTAAGTTGATGAGAGTTAAGGTAAACTTCCCTCTCCCTGCCCCTCTTCCACATTTGACCCTACCATTTTTTCCATCCATTCTGTCACAGCAGGAACCAGATTCATGACGAGTCCAACAGTGCCATTCTGCACCAACCCTTGCTGATCAACCACCTGGTTCTCTGGTGCCACTTGAGGGACCCAGGCACAGAGACTCGGATTTCTAGGTGTTAAAATTCAGCCCCTCACTCCCCCTTTAAAAACTTTTAGCACCTTACAGGATCTCTAAGTCCCATAAAAGCTAAGTAATACATTTGATGATCATCATCATCAACAAAAATAATGATAGCAACACATACATTGAGAACTTGCTGTGTCAAAGTATGCTAAGGTGCTGTTATTGCCCCTATTTAATAAATGAATTGATTGAGGCCCAGAGAGGTTAGGTAAGTGGCCCAAGGTCACTAAGCAGAGCCGGGATTTGAACTCAAGTACTCTGACTAGAGTTCACACCTTTAACCACCTCTCTCTACTACCTCCATGTGATTATTCTGTGAGCCAAATTATTATCTTCCTTCTTTGCTCTGCTGCCCCCATTCCTACGGGTAATGAAAGGGAAGTAACACGGCTATACACCTACTGCGTGTACAACAACATGCCCGGCACTTTACCATCCTCTCCACAGCGACCCTTTGGGGTCGGCAGTATGAATCCACAGAAGAGGAATAATTCTACTTGTCCAATGCCCACCCCCCGCCCCATGCCAGCTAGCAAGTGGCAGAGCCTACATGTGAATGAAGATCTAGCTTTACAGCCTATGTTTATTCCAGAACTTTATCGCTTCCCTAGAAACGGCCTGATTCAGCCTGACCAACTACGGTGTAAGCTGATTCATACATGACGAAGCATGGAGTACTTTTGTTATCTCCTACCCCCAGGATCCTTTTGGGTTCTGCTATATGTTTCTTGGGGGTACTGGGGACCTCTGAGGATCCACGGCAGACCACACAGGTCCCTAACATTTCTTGCTGATCCTCTTGAGGAAAAAAGAACTGGAGTTTTATTTGTATTTTGTCGTTCTGAAAGAATCATGGTCATGTCACTCACATCATCTCTCTCCTTCCCCTGCCCCTAATTCCAACACCATGATTTTATTATCTTTTTGGCTTGACAGACTAACAGATGATTTTAATTTCACAGAAGCCCACACTATGGAGGGGTGACAAGGAAAATATGGGCTATGCAGAGATGATTTTAAAAACTCAGGCTATGATGATTCAATGGGGTAGTGGATGACATTTCTGAGTACCTAGCTTTATGGTCTTTCCTTCTTACCAACCTTGCACAAGAATTTGTTCAGGGAGAAAACTGAAAGGCTTTCCAATTCCACCTGGGAGCAGAGCTTCCTCCAAGGCTCCGATGCTTTAATTTCTCTTCTCCAGAATAAAACGCTCTTTGGTTAAAGTAGGCTAGAAATGTAAATATGGTATTCAAGACAGTTCACTATGGAAACCTCAGTTCTAGAAAACAGGCATTAGGAGGGCCCTGCTTTGAAAGCATCAGTAACTATAGTTCTAGCTCCCTCCCAAACCCACTAGATTGGGGCCTTAATCAAATTAAAAAAAACAAAAACAAAAAACCATCCTGGAACAAATTAATATGAGCAAACACTGTACAAAACATACTCAGTACAAAATATTGGCTTTAAAAATAAAGCCCTACACAGCATAAGAACCACCCTACCAATTACCTACATGCCAATTATCCCATGCACCGACTGTTAATTACCTAATTGCTTATCTGCTGTACATCACTTAATTGTGGTACATTTCTTCTGCTGTCCTAATGATCAGCAGGAGAGCCCAACTCCTCAGGACCTGGAAAGTGAAAGCTCATCTCACTTGAAAGGAAAGTAGAGCCCAAGCGAAACGCTGGTTAAACGAATGGGTCTGGCTATAAACCCAGGGGAACCATGCATGAACTCAGGGACTCCAAGACTGGAGGTGAAGTAGGGGGTGGGCAGTGGGGAGGAGAAAGGGCCAAACACGTGCTCAGTGGTTCCTATAGGTACTATGTCATTTTTCACTTTTGTTTGTTTTAATGCATGTGAGCTTCTCAATAAACCTAATTACAAAGGACTTTATTAGCCCCTTTCTACAGATAAGGCAACTAAGGCTGAGGATAGTTAAGAAACTTGCTCAAGGGCACCCTGCTAGTCAGTAGTCAAACCAGCATTCAAACCTAGGTCCTTAGACTCAAGGCAGTGATCTTTCTAGTAAGTTACTAATATCCCTGCAGGGTTAACCTGCTGCCTAACCAAGGTGAAGTATGCCATGCCTCTTGGGCACGCTCGGCAAGCTACGGTGTGCCTGCTACTATGAGAGGAAAACTTCTCATGTCCTCCAACCTGTGGTTTTACTGTACGTGTTTCTAAGTGTGCTGGAGGGAGGTATCTAGGAGTCAGCCCGTGCCACCCCTGAAAAGCCAACAGATTGGAAGAAAGCAGAAGCCAAAGAAGGCCGCCACGGGCAAAGCTGAGAGCACACTTCACGAAGTCCCACCATGGGATGTGGCACTGCGCAGCCAGAGGAGCACACACGGGGTCAGAAAATGCCACTTGCTAAATGAGTAACCTCAGAAAAGGGATTCTCTTCCCCACTGTCTTCTAGTTTATTCCCTGGAGAAATGGGGATGACATGGCAATGTCATGAGGCCGTTCTGAATATTTAGTAAGCTGACATAAAACATAGTGACATTATATGGTAGCTTGCGCAATATCTGAAGTTGGTAATAATTTTACCACTAATAATATGCAAAGCTCTGATTACAGACAGAAGAGGACTCTGGGCCTGGAGGAAAATGCCCATAGAGCTGGCACCTTGGAGAGCTGGGGTTTGGGATGAGGAAGGCCCCACTGCCCCTTCTTTGCATGACTGTGTTTTCCTCTTGACTCCCTGGTGACTGGCCTAAGATCTCAAAATAGCCTCATTTTTCCCTCCAAGAATGGATCTGGCCAAAACAGTGGGTGAGTGCTGACTTCTCCACTGACAAGAGAGGGGGACGGAGAGGCCGGCAACGGGTTCCATTTCCCAGAGTGGCATGCCCCTCCTTTGCTGCAGAAGGTACAGAGAACCCTGGGATGGCACCCACCCCACAGAACATTCTGTAGAGCAAAAACCCTGTACAAGCAAAGGCAGAGGAATTGCCTTCTTTTTATTTTTCAAAAAGCACAAGGTAATAAAGGGTAGGATATCACTCAAGTGGACAAATCCAAAATAAAAATAAACTGTAACTTAATTGAGGACTTACTATGTGCTAGGCTTTGTGTATAAGAGCTTTGCAAATATTATTTAATCTTTGCAACTATCCTACAAGGTAGAAATTTTCAGCATCCCCATTGTACAGATGAGGAAGCTTTTATAGCTTGTACAGACCAACAGAAGCACTAAGCAGTAGAAGTCTGGCTCAGAGCCCACAAGAAAGAAAGACTAAAGGTCAAAATACTAGAATGGCCTCCAGGTTCTGCCTCCCGCATCCTTGCCTTGCCTTGTGGCTTTGGAGGGAAACGGAGGAAGGTGGCAGGTCCCTTCCTGAGTTGGGTCCCAAGAGTAGAGCTGAGAGAGAGGTGGTGCTCATACATCTGGGTTTAGGGGTAAAGGGATAAGGCTTAGAATACAGAGGCCAGAGCAGGCCAGGAAGCTGTGAGGAGCAGGAAGCCTCCTGGATGAGGAGTCATTTCTGGCTCCAGTTCTTTCATTACCAACCCAGCTCTGTGACCTTTGTATAAAATGTCATACTTGTAAAATGAGGGTGGTGGGAAATGGGGAAGAGATGGAATGGCCACTGAGGTGCCTTCCACTTCAGTCTTTGTGCACACTGGAGGAGATCTGCAAGATCAAACAACTCCTTAAACAGATGTCGAAGGCACAGGAGTCTCAGGATCTTAGCAAATAACACACTTGATTTTGCCAAGATAGAAACAGCCACAAGAATACACTTCACTTTGCCAAGGAAAAAAAATAGCTACAAGAATAATTCATGCATGTAATGTTCTCATCTTCTATGCCCTATGCAACTATGAATTAATTCTCAGAAGGACACAATGACAGACTACAATGGCAATACCAAAAGGACAAGCCGCTTTTTTCCCGAAAAAAGAATGGCCACCTCTTTACATAAAGGCTCTCACTAAAACTCCTTTGAATACACACCAGTCTCATACATAGGCACTTCGGGTTGGAAGGAAATTTGAAAGCTGACTAGTTTGACTCTCCATCAGATGCCTAAGTCCTTTCCACAATGTTTCTGAACATGGGTACCTAGGAGTTGCCTAAATACCCTCAGAACAACAAAACCTGACACCCTTAAAGCAGCCTGTTTCATTCTTTGGGGAGCTCTGATCTTTCCAAAGGACTTTCTTATGCTGGCTAAACTCTGGCTGCAACTTTGGTTCTTCCCCTGCACCTTGTGGCTGTACAAAGTCCTTCTAAAAGGTGGCCCCCAAGTCTTCTCTTCTGCAGAGCTGTCAGTCACTCTGTACTTATCAAAACAATCTGACCGCTGAGCTGTTGTTTTTGTCGTCATTCTTGTTTTTTTTAAAGACAGATTTACTTGATCCACACTGATTCCAATATGATTACTCCTCCAAGTAACCCAAACTGCCTATTTTTTTCAACCTACATTACCGACAACACTGAAAGCTGATTATAATCAACTTGCTTTTATAGAAAGAAGGAATAAATCAAAAATAGACTGTAAGAGAATCCACTTGGCTAAAAGTATCACCAGCAAGCACTCTATGTTCCCAGCCATTAGATCAACCAGGAACAACTATGGATGCACCCTTCGCTACCACTGCCCACCCCCCACTGGAATTTAAATGCCCAGGTTTCAAAGCACAGAATCACGAAAAGCATCTAGCCACAGCTTCGCATTTTATGATGTGGAAACTGAGACCCATAGGTGCCATCTCTTTCTCTTTACCGTCCTCAAACGTTGTCAGTTCTAGGTGCCCTGCGCTCAGTTATGCACTGAGGATACTAAGGCATCAAGCCCCTGCCCTCACAGGTCTCTGAGCGGGGACTCGAAACTCAAGTGCAATTCAAGGATCTTAAACTAGCTGGAGGAATATTGTAGGGGTAACCCAATGACAGGCGTTTGGAACCTTGTACAAAGGACTTAGAAGACAAAAGGTTGTTTCCTTTCTTCAGACTTTGCTCAAACTGCCCTCCGAGTGGAACACCTGGCCCTTCTGTTCTGCAAACTCATCCTTGGACTCAGCCCAGGCACCGTTCCCTGACACTTCATCCCAGCTCCCCCAAGCTGCCCTCTTCCTCTCTGCCCCCACGGCACTTTGTACAAAATCACGATCATTGTATTCAACATTGTTTGCTGCAATTGTCCTTCCCGTGTTGATCTTCTCCATTAGACTTCAGGTTTCTGGAGATAGAGAATTGAGTATAATTTGGTTTTATATGTCAAGCTTAGTTCAGCTGGCACAGCACTGGGTTTGATGAATGAACAAATAAGTAAACATTTCAGCAGTCTTAAAGGTTCACAGGGGTTTGTCACACACAGAAGGAGAGAAAAGAATTCCAGGCTGAGGAAGCAGCAAGCAGAGACACAGTGCTCCGAATGGCTATCGTATGCTTGAAGAACTGTGTGGAATCTTCATGGTGGCAGGGATGGGCCTGGGGAGGAGTGGTTGAGGTCGGGGATCAGGGGTTAAGTGTGAGCCAGACGTGGACAACCACATAAGCCATGCTGAAGCGTACAGACCTTATCCTGTAGTCAGGTGGGGGAAAGACATGATCAGATTACTTTTTAAGAAGGTTGGGTGAGTGGCCACAAGAAGGGAGCATCGCACGGGGGCAAACATGAGGCTGGAAGCTGAGTTTGGAGCCCACTGCATGATCCAGCCAGGGCATGGGGAGGGTCTGTAAGGAGGGGTTTTGCGTCCTGAGAGTTCTGTGAGGGCCCTGTGAGGGAAGCAAAGTATGGGCTCAGATTTGAGAGCTACGGTGGAACCAACAGGACCTTATGAGTAACTCAAAGCATGGGCGAGGGAGAAGCAACATCAATGATGATGCCCAGGTTTCAAATCTGGAACCTCAAGACAAATTCGACACTGTAAACAGACATGGGAACCATGAGATGAGGAACAGATTTGAGGGAAAGATTATAAGGTCATTTTGGGAAAGATTCCTATGACAACTTTTCTAGAAGACTTCTCTAGGTGCAGAGCTACCTTGTTAATGTTTTAACCAAAAGCGATATATGAAATGCAAGAAAATCAGTCACGAAAACCCAAAGAGTACAACACAAATATTTCAATTCCCACAGCGACAGATGGAGCAATTCTGATTGGAGGATGAAAGACACAACTTCAGATGAGAAACTGTCTGGTTCTTAAACTACTAATCGTTTCTCAACCAGTTTAGTTAGCAGTTATACACAAAATATTCTCTAGACAATCAAATTCCATTTCTTTCTTATTTTCTGGATGCAACTAAGTCATTTTCACATCTTTTTAAAAATTATCATTACCAGCTGGCTGGCTACTGGCCTCACACCACTCAGCAGGTCCCGGTCACCAGGGAGAATTCAGTTGACATTAATTAGGTGGCCCCATGCAGCCATTTATTGACTAGCAACCTCATGTTTTACTCATCTTTTTACAATGCTGGGAGGTCTAGATATTGCTGACGAAAAAAGCCCACAGACACACATGAACAAATCCCTTCTGCACCAAAATTGATCCATCTTCTAATCTAGCAACATTCTCTCTTTCCTCCATTTTATAGCAAAAGCTCTGCAAAGCAATGAACTGAACCTCTTTAGAACCAATTACTCCACTTAAATACACAGTGAAAGGACTTAAGTAATCACAGTGACTGTCCAAAGCGCGCAGGGACTATTCTTTGTAGAAAAAAACTGAAATGGTCAGCTCACCCTTTTCCTCAAGTTGTAGGTGAGAATCAGGTTCCGGGAGAAGGAGTGGGAGAAGGCCGTGTAGAATTCCAGCACTTTCTGCAGCGCATCCCGTTTGATCACATGCAGGTCACAGTAAGTCAAGGCCCTGACGTTGGCACAGGACTGGGCAAGGGTGGCTTCCTTCCAGAACACATCTCCAAACACGTCTCCTTTCCCTAAGGAGAGAAGGTTGTCATGAGGAAAGTGCGGGCAAGGAGGGGTCTGGCCACCCAGCCGGCTTCCCTCTGCTCCCCAGAACTGCCATCCACTTCGCGTTCTGCTGCTCAGGCTCAGAAAAGGCAAAAACGATTTTAACTTGAACCTTAACAACATGCTATTTAAGAAACTTTAAAATATTACATAACATATGTCAAAGTTTGATCAATAGCTTTAAGATCATTAATGTTACCTCCTTGAAAGGTTACACTGATCATCTGTCCAAAATAAGACATCCCTCATTATTCTTTATGACACCCCCCTTTTCTATAACACTAATCATAGTCTGTAATTATGGTGTTTGTTTTCTGGTTTATTATATGTCTCCCAACTTGAGAGTTCATGTGTCTTATTCCTCCATGTAACACGGTACCTGCCACATGGTAGGAGTTCAATCAGTATTTGCAGGCAGAAGGGAAGTGAGGAAGGAAGGTGGACTGTGGGTCTACACTGCTGTGACTCACGGAGAGGTGAGTGTTTAGGCTGCTCGTGGGGAGGGTGTGGCCTCTTCATTGGGGAACTGAAGAGCAGGAGAGGTCTCCTCTCTCTGGGATGATTTACATGGAAGAAGTCAGGTAAGGGTGGGGTTCTATCGCTCCCACATTCTGTCCACTGCCTTAAGGTCTATTTTTGTATGGTGCCTCCTTCCTCATCCTCTCTCCCATACCTCCTTCCAGAGTATGTCCCTTACCCTTGCCAAATACCCTCCTGGGAGTATAAAAATATGGGCCTTATATAAATGGCATCTCCTACCATTCCACAAGAATATATTTAATGAATCAACAGATTAATGTTATGGACTGAATGTGTCCCCCGCCAAATGCAGATGTTGAAATCCTACCCTTCAATGCAATGATATCAGAAAGTGGAGCTCTTGGGAAGTAATTAAGTCATGAGAGTGGAGTTTTCACAAATGGAATTAATGCCCTTATAAAAGGGAACCCCAAGAGCTCTCTTGTGCTCTTTCCACCACGTGAGGATACAATGAGAAGTGGGCAGTCTGCATCCCGGAAGACGACCCTCTCCAGAACCTAACCATGCTGGCACGTGATCTCGGATTTCCAGGTTCCAGAAGTGTGAGAAATTTCTGTTGTTTATCAGCTACTCAGTCTATGGCATTTTGTCATAGAAGCCCAAACTAAGCAAGTACTAACCTCACATGGCCATATTCTGGGTCAAACTTCTATCAATCTCTAAACATCTGCTTTCCACACCTAGGGATAGTCTTCCTACCTTTCCCAGCGAGCAACATTTTAACATATGTCTAATGCAAAACCTAATCATTCCTGGCACAGCCTCTGGTTATAAATAGCTTAAAATGTTGTTTATCTTGCCTGTAAATTTTCAGCACAGATAAACACAAATTTGAATCCCCAGGGAGCCAAAGAGGAGTATGCCGGGGGAAGGAAAAAAAATGCTACAAAGGGCAAAAAGTAATGTATTCAAGGGAATTGTGAGACTGTGCATCCAGATCAGCCAAGCTCCACAGCTGGAATCCAGGTGCCTGTAGCTCAGTATGATTAACGGGGCAGCTGTTTTCTTAATTAAGGCTAAGGAGGCAATTACACTTTCAAGCACATGGACAGAACTTTACTTTTTCTTAAACATCAAAAAGTATTTACTTTAAAAATCTAAGATACTCCACGGGCGCAGCCTTCTCTAAGCACCTCCAAAATGTAAGCTGAAAGACAAATGTACTGGATGCATTAATTCACAGTTCTCTATGTGTTTGTTCTAATTTATGAAGATGGTTTTGCTGACTCGATGTGAGTAGGATACACGCTTGCGGTAGCTTCTAGGTAAATATCTCTTTAAATCCGTGCTATTTAGATTCCCTTACCAGGTTATTTTTTTCAAACATCTGTAATATGGGTGGGCTAATTTAGGGCTGGGGTGAGTAGCGGGGAACATTTCTCTTGGAGGGACGCTAACTGGCTTCCATGGAAATTGGCTTGTTCATTGTGAGCTCCAGTACTGAGTTCTAACCAATAAGGCTGGCCAAGTTACATACTAAGCGTTCTATAACTTCCCTACGCTTCCCACAATAACTCATGTGCCCTTCATATTTACGGCACCTCATTCTGCTAGAGAATGCTCTTCCTCTGAAACACTATGGCAGACAGTTAAAAAATAGGCCCCATCCATTCTTTTCCCTACTATAATATGTGCTGCAACTCACATCAAGAGGTGAAGCCCAATTCCCTTCCCCTCGAATCTGGGCTGGCCGTAGTCATTGGCTTTGACCAACAGAATATGGCAGAAGTGATGTTCTGGAATTTTGAGGCGAGGTCATAAGAAGCCTTGCAGCTTCTGCCTCGGTCTCTTAGAACACTCATTCCTGGGACTTTCCCTCTGGGACCCAACCAACATGTGAAAAGTGCAGCCACATAAGGGGTCACATGTAAACGCTCTGGTCCACATCCCAGCTGAGCTCTCAGCTGACACTCTCAACTGCCAGTCACGCCAGGGAGCCCCTTGGTCGTCTGGCCCAGCCCAGCCTTCCGATGACAGCAGCCCCGGCCAACTTCTGACAGCAATCACGTGTGGGAAGCACAAGTGAGAAACCAATCAGATGAGCTAAACAACCCACAGAATGGTCAGAGACAAAAATAAATTTTTTAAGCCACTAAATTTAGGGGTGGTTTGCTACACAATAGATAAGCAGAATGCACAGAAGCATGGCGCTCTAGGTTGAGATGCTCAAGAGAAATTACCTGATAGGTTACCTAATATTACAGCAGAACATCACAAATCATCCCAGCTCTGAGCTGGCATCCCTACTTCCTTCCCTGAAAGGATGACACAAGAAAGAGGAAGGAGGGGCTCTAACAGGGCAGATGTTCCTGGGTAAACATTTTGAATACCAGTGAGAAAATGTAGAACTTACAAAGCCTGCAGTCTCCTACTGGGTTGAAACATGGTATATACTAGAACTATTGGGAGTAGAAAGAATTGGTAATCTTGCCTGATTCTTATTAAGATTACCCCATTTAAACAAGACCCAACATATGAGCATTATACTTCTCAAATAAATGTGGGAGTAGTTTTTTAATTATAAAAGAACTCACTGGCCGGGCGTGGTGGCTCACGCCTGTAATCCTAGCTCTCCGGGAGGCCGAGGCGGGCGGATTGTTTGAGCTCAGGAGTTCGAGACCAGCCTGAGCAAGAGCGAGACCCCGTCTCTACTAAAATTAGAAAGAAATTAATTGGATAACTAAAAATATATAGAAAAAAATTAGCCGGGCATGGTGGCGCATGCCTGTAGTCCCAGCTACTCGGGAGGCTGAGGCAGGAGGATCGCTTGAGCCCAGGAGTTTGAGGTTGCTGTGAGCTAGGATGACGCCACGGCCCTCTAGCCTGGGCAACAGAGTGAGACTCTGTCTCAAAAAAAAAAAAAAAAAACCTTAAAAAAAAAAAAAAAAAGAACTCACTAAGTAAAATAATAGCACCTCATGTGCATTGAACTATGAATTTATCAAAAAAAATTCAGTTTATAAACAACTCTGCAGGGGCATACCTACTGCACAAAACAAAGGGCAACCATATTATGGTTGGGACACATCATGAAATAAATAAGTATATCTTTAGAAATGACAACCTTCCCATTGTAAAAAGTTTTCGAATCAAAGGTTTTGACAGAAACAATAAATGGAGGGTAGTTTCTACTCCGAAAAGTATTTCACGGTAAGATAATCATGATTAAACTGTGGGGCCTAGGAGTCTCAGTGTTGTCATAACTTGAGTTTGATTTTCAACCCAAATTAAAAATCAGACAATTTTACTTCCTGCCAAGGAAGCATTTTTGGTATAAATTATCTGTTAGTGAGATTTAAGAATGTGGTGTCAGAGGACCTGTCAGATTCAAAACAAACCCAGGACTATTCGGGCGAATGAGAAATGTTTTTATGACACACATAACTTGGGAAAACCGTCAAAGGGAAGGATACAGAGCATTTGGCAGGCTGCTCGTAAGCTACACACATCAATGGAAATAATGACTTCCCAGGTCAGGGTTGCAAATCAGAAACCCGGACAAGTGGTAGGTACACCCACATTCGCCTCTCGTTTGCGAGTGTGCGAAATGATCATTCACTCAAGAACAAAAGGTACCCCAATGCGCTCGGCTATCAAACTACTGGAGGCAATCAGTGTATTGATTTATTTATTACACTGAGGCTCTGGGTGCAGAATGTTAAAACCTAATGTTCCAAGCCTCTAAAATACTGACATTCTAAGTAGACGTTCTGAGCTAGGGGAAAAAAAGGGGGGTGGGGTGGGGGGAAGTAAGGAAAGAGTCTAATTAAAACTCCAGGCAAACATCCCGGTAGTAATTAATCCTCCTCCTCCTCCTCCCCCTCTCAACTGTCTTCACTGAACTTTCACTTCTGCAGTGGACAGAAACAGCCCTACGGGGGACAAACGTGGGACTGAAGAACATTCACAAAACAGGTGGGAGGTGGGACGTAGGGCTGCCGTGTGACAGGGAGAAGCCATCTCTGCAAGGGGCACAGTATGGGAGAAAACCAAGCCCCTGCAGGCAGTTTTGTGTAATGGAGGGCAAAGGCTGGAACGGCCACTGGAGGAGGCTGAAGGGAGGTGGGTAGGAATGGGGTGGAGCCGACAGGGCGACCAGGGGAATTCAGGAGGTGCTAGAACTGGGGCCTTGGAAGGATCAAACGGCCTTCCTGAATGTTAAAGAACTGCAGGAAGCAATTCTGATCTGCACCCTACAACTGAGTCTGGAACCCTCCAGAGAAGGTCCTGTTTACTCAAAGACAGGTTCTGAGTGAGTCTGGCAGGCCAGGGGCATCAGAGCAAAAATGAAATTTCTGGCTGCTTCTCTTAACTATTCTTTATGATGTGCCTCTTTAAGGACTACTCATAGTGGTAACCTTAGCAAAACGTAATTCTGAAGTTAAAATCACTATCTGCCGCTGAGATC
Organism: Propithecus coquereli; assembly: GCF_000956105.1. NCBI lineage: Eukaryota > Metazoa > Chordata > Mammalia > Primates > Indriidae > Propithecus > Propithecus coquereli. The sequence goes on along the minus strand of NW_012137080.1, from coordinate 4,480,668 downwards.
ATTATTTCTAGACCCAACCAATTATAAAGAACTCATTCAGTCATTCATGCAACTTTCGCCAGGCACTTGTCTAGGAGCTGAGATATAACAATGGAACAACTGACACAGTGAGAGATGGAAACGTAGGAGATTACAATATTTTCAGGGCTATAATAGAGGAGAATACAGGAGGGGTACCCACTTAAGCTCAAGGGATAAGGAAGTCTTCCAAGATTTGATGTCTGAGCTGAGACCTGAAGGATGAGTTCAAGTTAACCAGCCTAAAGCTGAAGCATGGAGATGATTCCAGGCAGCAGGAACAGCATGTACAAAGGCCCTGGGGCACAAGGATCAGGCTCTTTAGCAAAACTGAAAGTCATTCAGAAGCTTCTGAATCACCCTATATTTTGAATTATTTGCTCCTTCGCTCACCTGTAGAGATGAGTGTTGCTGGTTTACATTTTGCAATTGTCTGAGGAACATGCATGGTTTCCTCATTCAGCTGCAAACTCACCTAAGCACTTTTCATACTCTGTACACTGAGACAGGCCAACACTAACTTGTTGAGTAGCTGTTTAAAGATCTAGATCCACTGTTCTGTTGAGGGCTTCTCTGGGGGGCTGAAAGAAGCGTTAGAAACACAGAGTGCAGTGAGGGCTTCCCCCTCTCCACCCACCCCAGTGCTTTTATTCCTCCTCCCTAGGACATCAGAAAGTCCTTTGTCCTCAACCCATTTGCGCACAAGGGGGGCTTTTCACTCACTCCATCAGGATGGTGAAATGCAACTGCTGATAGCTGAGGGAGGCTCTGAGGAAGGGGCATTCTTTCTCCTGGCCCTAGAAGATTCTGCTTATGAGACATATAAAGGGGGCTGGATTAATCTTTTCAGGCAAGCCCTAAGCAGAACGTTTGCACGCCCACTGAACTGGATAGTTCAGGAGGACAATGACAAGGACTCAGACAGTTCTCAGACCACCTGGATTCGTCTTATATACCAGATATGTTAAATCCAGGTCCCCTCGTAGGTTCTTAGAGACACGACTAAGACAAAAAGAGAATATGCCTCAATGTGCTCCTCCCCAGTCCTGCCCCTGGCATGTTTGCCAAGAACTTGATCATCCACTCTTTCAACATGAGTTTCGGGGCCAGACGAGCTGGCTGCAAGCCCAGGGCCACCCCACTGGAGGCTTCCACTGGCCCCTGCCTGCCTCTCTCCCTCCCTCTCTGCCCTCTAGTCACACTGGGATTCTTAGAGTCCCTCTGGGTTTGGCTCCCCTATCAGGGCTTTCCCAGCACTGCCTCGGACACTCCATCCTGCTCCTTGGCTAACTCCTGCTCATCCTTCAAAATATGCCCACATGTCCTCTGTGACCCCCTGACCAGAGCAGCTCCCCATTACGTGTGCGTATGCATTCCATGTTCTCCCCTGGAAGCACCCACCATACTTGTCACTGCCGCATCCCCAGCACTGTCTGGCACACAGCAGACCCTCAATGGCTGTCCAATGCATAAATAAATGAACAGCACTTGACGTCTTACTAACCTCCCCCGGCCTCAATTTACTCAGCTATAAGATGTCGATAACAATACCAACCTGCTGTGGTCTGAACATTTGTGTCCCCCCGACCTCCCCAAATCCATGTTAATCCTAAACCCAATATGGTGGTATTTGGAGGTGCGACCTTTGAGAGGTGATTGGGTCGTGAAGGGACAGCCCTCATGCTTGAGATTAGTTAGTGCCCTTATAAAAGAACCCCCAGAGAGCTCCCTCACCCCAGCCTCCACGTGAGGACACGGTGAGAAGGCACCAGCTATGAACCGGAAAGCAGACCCTCACCAGACACCAAATCTGCTGCGACCTTGACCTTGGACTTCCCAGCCTCCAGCACTGTGAGAAATACATTTCTGCTGTTTTAGAAGCCACCCAGCCTCTGGTGTGGTGTTATAGCAGCCTGAACAGACTACGACACCACCTCACAGGGATATTGGGAGTTTTCCATGAAAGAATGTGAACAAAGAACTTAGTATTGTGCTTGGAACACAGCAGGTATTCAATAAATAGTAGCGGCTGTAAGAGAAGAGTCCTCCCAACAGCCCTGTGAAGCAAAGTCCACAGGGATTATCAGCCCCATTTTAAAGAGAGAGGCCTCACTGCCTGCCTGTGACCGCTGCGTGGCCCCCATGCTAGTAGAGGCTGCACAACGGTCCCCGTGCGCTGTCCTCTGTGTCCTCTCCTGCGTCAATCCATGTTCAGTGAGACCTGCCTTGGGTGGGCACCACGCTACGTGATGGCAACAAGGATAAACTGGAGGCAGAATTTTGACCTTAAAGAGCTACGGCCTGGGCAGGCTTCCAACTGTTCCCCCAAATCAGTTCTCTCCTCTACAATAATAGAACCCATGACTTTTAGCTGGGAACAAAGATGTCCAAAATAAAGACTAAACTGCAGCTAGGCGTGGCCATTTGTCTGAGTTCTGATTAAGGGGAGGCACGCAGAAGGGATGTATGCAGTTTAGGTCACGCCCTCAAAGGGAAGGATCATGTCGTGCCCTTCCTCTTCCCCTCCCCCTCTCTTCCTCCTGGCAGGAATGAGTCTGTGAGCTATGAGGCCAAGGCAATCATCTATTTTAGGATAAAGCAACACCCTAGTAGGAGGCGGGGTGCCCAATACCATGAGGTTGCCACAACAGCCCTCTCATACCTGGACGGCTACAGGAGAGAAGAATAAGCTTCCACCTTGTCTAAGCTTCCATTTTGCGGGGGTATTTGTTGGAGCAGCTGAACCTGTATCCTAGCCAATTCAGAACTCCAGGGTCCAGGGGGACAGTACAGTGTGTTAACCATAGATTCTTTCGTCACCTGTTCCAGGAAAAAGCACAGGCTTCCATGTATCTAAAAGACTGAGCAGCAACATGATGATGGAGACTCTGGCAGCACATTCAGAGCAAAAGTTCCAGAGACTAGAGTAGCATCTACCTTGGTAATATCCACTCATTTCCCAGCCCAGCCCTGACTGTAGGACAGAGGGCCAGGACTGCTGAGGACTCACTGTGTGCCAGGCTCATGCACCAGCCAGGGACCCTGCTCCAAGCCTCACCCCAAAGGTGCTGAAGTCCAGCCATTCAAGTTTATGGAATAATTAATAACTCTCCCACATATATTTAGGGCTATTTCCTTTAGATTGCATGAGACCACGGCGGAGAATAGGTAAGCAAACTTTTGACATCTCGTAAATATTGCCATCTCTCATCTGTAATAAAGCTACAAAGCTCTTCTTCTTATTCTTACTGCAAAAATAAATGCTGCTGGCAGTATGTGACCTTGTTTTCTCTGCTACGTTTACAGATGTGAAAACATATATCAAAGACAGAGAGACACAGTGGAAATCTCATCAACTTGCCTTCCCATCTGAGTTGTGAGTAGGAATAAAGCCTTCGCACTAAGTGCCAGGTCTCATCTGATTGTGTTGGGGTGTTGAGTGCTCAGCCAACACGTTTTATTGGATTTCTTATGCCAACAAAGAAAGCAGAGCCTGCAAAGATGCTGACAAGGCCCTGGCTCCGGGGACAGGCCTGCATTTCACTCTACTTCTTAGACAGGCATCTACTTCTACAAAAGTTTGGTCTCATTTTAGGTTTTGTAAGAGAGCTCAGCGATATTCGAGAAACATCTGTTTTCTGTTGAGGTTGGTACAAAGAAGAGTAATGATAATGTTCTTCCGCAAACCTTCTCTACATTAGTGATGGGACTCTTGGGCGTGTCAGCCACATGTCTGTTCAGTGAAACCCACATAAGAACCTGTAAGACTACACCAGATTCTGGGGAACTAAACCTGACTCTCTCTCTCTCAGGCACCTAGGAGACTGAAAGTTCCTAAAAGTGGGGTTACACCTCCCCATCTCTCTGCACACATCTCAACCCAGTTCAACAAGTTGGGCTTACCTATCGTGGTTCAGGCAGGGTTCCCGCGATTGAGGGGGATAAAGCAGAAGGATATGAGATCATCTCTGTGCTCAAGTGGCTTATAATGTAGTGAGACAAAACCTACACGTGTGTGTAACACTGAAGTGTAAAACCACAACAAAATGTAATATGGAGAGGTGGGAGAGGCTGGGCTAGGCAGGACTGTGGGAGTTTCGTGAAGAGGACAGGAAGGGAGCTGGCCTTATGTGGTGAGGCCAGAGAATTTAGATATCTGTGAAAGAGAGAGAGGGGATTTTTCCGAACAGCAGGAAAAAATGTTGGATGGTTGCGAATGAAGATAGCTGGTTTGGGCTATATTCACTTTCCTTTATCAGCTAAACTTCTTTGTAGTCTTATCTACACTGTCTGTCTGTTTTTACTGTTAAGGGGGAATAATATGTTCCCATTCCTGGTATTTCCTTCCATGGGAAGGTGGTTCCAGTTGTATCATTCCCTTAACCTCTCCCTTCCCTTCATCTGATTCTGAGTTTGGAAGGAGAACATGCTCATACGTAGGCCAGCTCCCCGCTCTCTCCTCAGGAACAAACTCCTGCGGGAAGCATGTTCTCTAAGCCTCCGTGCCAGAAGATGTATGGAGCCCGGCCACGTAGGGGCAGGCTTGTGCGGGTCGGCACCACGGGGTGGGTCTCATTCTGGGCCTCAATACTGGGAAGGCTCCTTGGATGCAAATAGAAAGCATGTTCTCTGATATTAGGTCTATCTGGAAAGCAAAAGGTGATGTTTTGACCTATGCCTGTTGTACCTACTGTCTCTCTCAGTTCAGAACTCTGGGGAGGGGAGATCTACGTGACTTATTAAGCACCCCTGAACCCCACACCCACTCCTCTTCATTTCTCAGGCTGCTCTAATCTTGCTCCTCACTCTCATACTCTACTAATGCTGCTCTCACCACAGACAACAATAACTCCTTTGCTGATAAATCTAAAAGACATGTTTTAGTCCTCAGTGAATCATAGCTCTTTGACTCTAGTATATACTTATGTTGTTTAGCGTTTATTAATCTCTGAAATCAAAATGGCTTACGATCAATGATTTGCCACAGTTTAATTGGCAGCATGATTTCTCAGTGGGCCAAAAAATATTAGTGTGTCTTATAAGCCATGACATCTTCTGTGTAGTGAACTATAGTTCTGTAACATTTGAAAATACACATTTGACACCCTCCCCATACACGGACCTCCTCTGTGATATCCCACTCGCTGGGTCTCTCCCGCTTCTCTGGCGGTCCCTCTCCGGCTCCTGAGACATACCCATGTCCCCTAGAAACAGGGGTTCCTCGGGGATGTGCTCTAGACTTGTTGCTTCTTACTCTCTCCTCTCCCCTTGGGCACTCTCAGACTCTTCCCTGGCTTTGATGGCCTCCTAGATCATCATGGTCCCCAGATTTATACCTCAAGCCTCAATCTCTCTTCCAGGTCCAAGAATCTCCCACTGGACACTTTTTCACTGAGCTCAAACTCACAGATCTAAAATTGGAACTGATCCTCCTCCCAGGGAAACCTGCCCACCCTCCAGTGTTGCCCATCCCAGTGAATCATCACGTCATTTCAGACTCCTCCCTCTTGCTCATCTCCATATCCAAAATGAACGGCCAAGCTCTGGTCATTTTCTCTATCACATCTCTCTTGAATCTGTCTATTTTTCCCCACGTCTGCAGCTGGTAAGTCAGGTCAAGCCACTCTCATCTCAGCATCTTCCCTGCTGGGGGCCTCTTCTCTCGGCTCTGTCTTCTCCACAGCTGCCGGGATGAATTTTCTAAACACAAATGTGATTCTGTCACTCTTCTGTTTTAAAATCTCCACTGACTCTCCACTGCCCTGAGTCCAAATTCCTTACAACTCAATGCCTTGCTCACCTCATTCTACCCCCTTGAGAATCCTATGCCTCAGGTATACTGAACTATTTTTCATTTCCAGATGTTTCTCCCAAACCTTTGCAGATGTTGCCCCCTCTTCCTGGAACACCCATCCTGTAATCTTCCTTTGCCACCCACCCTGGCCACTGCAGCCCCTGGTGGGATTCAGCTCAGACATCACCTTCCTTGACTTCTCATGGCTGGGCTGGATTAGATGGCTGTCATATAAGCCCTCACAGAATTCTGTTCTTAATTCTATTACAACTCCTGGCACATATTACAAAATGCATATTTACTTGTCTGTCTCTTCAATGAGAAGGTCAGCTCTAGGAGAGGTATGTCCACTTGTGTCACTGTTGTATCTCCAACCCTTAGCACTGTACCTGGCATGTTTATGGAACAAATAAATCAAGACATCAATGAAAAGATGAGTCTGAGAGGAGCAATGTAAGGTGGGTAGCATCTGAAAGACTGAGAATGTTTTAGGCTTGATGACTTTGAGGAGAGAGGATTGGTCCCCAGTCCGGGTGTAATAACCTGGGTATCTTCGGGTAGCTACATTGTCCACCTCACTCAAGAAGGAAGGAATTTGCTGATCTGCTCAGAACACTCCGGTAATTCATTGTCATCCAGCTTAATGCTAAACTGAAAATTTATAAATTTAAAATGAAGAGATAAAGATAATGCATGTTGGAAATTGCCCTATGACACAAATGTTCTCTTTAAAAGTATTAAAACTTCACCCAAATATGGGTCACCAGCCTTTCTTGTGGGGACTATGCTGAGCATGAGCAAACAAGGCTGGCATCTCCCTCTGAATGGGGGCAAAGCCACAAAAGGTTAAGTTAAAGCAATGGCTTGGAAACATGACAATTCTCCTTCTCACAACTGCAATTAGATCAAATTAAATTAGCTGATACTTCTCCACCAAGCAGACAGATCACAAAGCTTCCAATGAAAGCAGGTGACAATTTTCCAAGATTGCTACAGATGAGAAATGAAAATTGGATTTTTCCCCTTCTGGTTATTTATAAAAGAATACAAGTGAATTGTAGAAAGTAACTGAAATATATTGAAAACCAGACAATAAAAATTACTCTAAAGTCTATCATCCAGAAAACAGTTAACATTTTGGTACACTTTCCATCTTTTTTATACTTATATATGCATTTTTATGTAGTTGAGGTTACTATATATATGGAGAGAGAAAGAGAGAGCTATATATTCTTTTTTTTACCACTTAAAATTATATGTGAGATATTTTGCATGCCAATAAAACTTCATATCATCATGATAACTACCTTGATTTATCATAATTTATGATTCAACCAATCCCTTTGGACACTAAAGTTATGAGAATTTCCTTTAGAAGGACTGATCAACTCTCCTAAACGCCAGTGTCTTCTGGGACTGCAAACCAATTTTTTAAATTGCTTAAGCAAAAACTGAATTAGGAAAGAGGACTTGGACTCCACCCCCAACCTCTCTCAATCAGATAATGCATGCACTACCCGACACAAGTGCTTTTGCATTTGTGGAGTTCTAGCACTATAGCTCCTTGCAAAAAGTGTGGATGTAATGTAATTGCTTTAGATGATGGAACAGCTATATGAATATTAACGCTTGCTTGGTGTGTTTAGAGAGACACTTAAACAAGGCCTCCTCCCCATGTGCTGAGTGTGAGCAAACATTATCATATGGCAAGAGGCAGTAATGTTCGCCCAGCAACTTCACCAAGTCCCCAGAGCAATGTGGAGCAATGCGGCACAGTGATGGCAGCACGGTGGGGACCCCTCCCCCCCCCCAGCTCACAAGGATCTCGGGAAGCATGTCTGTGAAGGACTTAGCTTCTCCCTAAGATAACAGGGTTTACACAAAATTGTTGTCGTTTTAGACCTTTGTTAGATAAGTCATTCTATTTTCATTGTCTGGCCATCCTCCTCTTCAAGAACTGTTAGAGGGAGGGGTTGGGCAGTAGATACTAAAAATAAATGTCATTTTTTCTTTCCTGATTGGATCAGTAAAGAAATGCTATCAAGACATCTATTTGAATAATAACATATCATTCTTTTAAATTATATCCTAATAATAACCAAAAGGATATGTGAAACTTGAAATAATGCTAACTCTCTCAATGCCTACTTGAAAATTAAAACAAATTTTTTCCTCATTTTGAAAGTAGCATATGCTCTTTCAAGGAAGGCTTGAAAGACATAAATATAAAAAAGAAAATTAAAATCTCCTATAGCCTCACAAACAAGACATACCCTATAATATGTTGGTAGAGATGCTTATAGGCTTTTACCTACAAATGTTTTTTTCCTCCACAGAACTAAGATCACATTGCATTTAAAAATTGCATTTAACTTACTTTGCTTATCATAAAAATTATTAATATAATTTATAATCCCTTATGAGCATTTTGAATGGTTATACTTGCATTTTTTTTTTTTTTTTTAGAGATGGGGTCTTGCTATGTTACCCAGGCTGATGTATAGTGGCTATTCATAGGTGAAATCATAGTGCACTGCAGCCTTGAACTCCTGGGCTCAAGCAATCCTCTTGCCTCAGCCTCTTGAGTAGCTGGGACTACAGATGTGCACCACTGGGCCCAGCTTTCCTGTTTCTTTCTAAATACTCTGAAACACTTGGTCACTTAGAAAAACATTCATATGTTTTGTGTCTTTTATCTCTTCTCTCCTTCCCTCTCCCCTTCCCCCTTCCTTCCTTCCTTCCCTCCCCCTTCTTTCTTTCTTTCTTCCTTTCTTCCCTCCCCTCCCCCTCCTCTCCCCTCCCCTTCCCTTCCTTTCCTTTTTTCCCATTTCATATTCCTTCCTCTGAATCCTAAATCTCTGTCTTAAGTTCTGGCTTCTTTTCCCAGTTCCAGATCCAGAGGGTCTGAGTAATGCATGGACCCTGCACTCGGATACCTGTTGTCCATTAAATGCAACAAGTCAAACTGAAGCCCATCCCTTTCTCTCTCACTGCCTCTTCATCCTGACTTTGCCTCCTACCACAATGCCCCCATTTCCCCACTCACCAGGCAACAGCATCACCTCTCTCACCTCCGTTTGCTCCCCACATCCAATTATCTACAACCTCACAGACTCTCCTTAGTGATGTTTCATCCACCTGTCCCTCCCAAACACGTTTGGCACATTTAGCAAATAAAAATACAGGATGCGCAGGTAAAACTGAATTTCAGACAGATTAATGACTTCACTCATAAGCATGTCCCACAAAACAGCTGAGTAACACTTATGCTAAAAATTGTTTGCTATTTATATGAAATTCAAATGTAAGTGGGCATCGTGTATTTTATTTGGCAGCCCGGCTCTTGTCTCCTCTTTACTGCTGTGCTTGAATACTCTTCGTGTGTGCTGTAAGCCATAGTTGCCTGATGGCCTCTCTGTCCAGTCCATTAATCATTACAAATCACAGCTTTAAGGGTGTCACACTTCACTCACCACCTTCAGTGGTTTCCCACTGCCTGCTTCCTCGCGCTGGCATTTAAACCACCCACAGACTGGCCCTAACAGGCCTCCCCAGCCCCGTAACCTTTGCTGCCCTACAGGCTCTCAGCTCCAGCTCAAGGGGCTGTCCTATGGTTAGTAAACACATTCCTTCCCCAGGCCTCAGCTCACACCCTCCTTTCCATCTAGAATGCCCTCCCTCGCCTGTCCAAACCCCGACTCCATCTTCACAGACCCACCACCCATCACCTCTTACACAGATCACTAGGAAGTTCATCATTTGGTAGGTCAAAACAGTTGAAAACTGGCAATTTCGTATAGTTTAAGTTAATGTAATAAAAGGTGCTTCCCTGCCTTACTGCCTTCCCCACATTCATCATCTCACTCCATCCCACAAAAACCTTGAGAAGTGACTGCCTACAGTGATGTTTCTCAAAGTGCAGTCCTCTAACCGCGTGCATGCGATCGCTCCCGGGGCTCGTGAGCAATGAAGGCTCCACGCTAGAGCTGCAGAATCAGAGTCTATGCAGAGTAGCTGCGACCTGGCACTGTGAACACACTTCCCAGCCGAGTCTTGTGCTCACTGCAGTTGAGAATCCCTGGCCACACAGGAAGTCTGCTCTGCTCAACTGGTCCCCGAACATGCCACACACATGCCCACGTCTAACGCCTCTAGAGGCTCACGCGGCACTTCCCACTTCAAGACTCAGCCTAGGAAATTGTACTGGTCCTTCCAAGCCCGGTTTGGCTTCTAGCTCCTCCATGAACATCTCCCTGCTTACTCTAGAAGTCTATGGGAAGGAGTGCCTGTGTTATTTATTGTCACTAACCATACATTTGTCTCACCAAATGTGTCAGAACATTCCTCCAAGCAAAGATTTTCTCTGCACCCCTAAAGAGACTAATACCATGTTATGCTATGACATTGCTAAAGAAATAAATGCTGTGTTAAGGTCCAAACAAGATTCGTGGGCCCAAGAAGCTAACTATCTAAGCAAAGATAAGAGTGTCTTCCAAATTAGGAACTGTGAGTAGGGGGAGGTGCTCCATTAAACAAAAAGATTCCGTCTGTGAACAAGTATTCATGCCTTTACCCATGCTTTAGAGAGAATGGACATGTAAATCCTAATTCAATAGCGACAGGACTGCAAGTGGGATCTGCACCGCATGAGCCAGAGGCTGCTCATCCCCCTTCCCCAGGGCTACTTCCCCTCCCTGGACAGGCTCTGGCCCATCCACAAACCGAGAAGAGTTTCCTCTAGTTGAGAGCCAGGCCTGGATCTGTTCTAAAAGGACATTGCAAACTCAACAAAATAGACCCATTGTCCTCCCTCCTCCTGCTCTGGCCCTGTTGACTCTCCAGTCACCACTGGAAAGTATTCCCTCTGCTCACCTCCCGCATCTGGCAGTTCCTCCTTCCTGTTATCTCTGGACTCTGGCTCTTCTTCCGTTGCCTTACTCAAGGCTTCACCATTTCTCCTGAGCCTCCATGACTCTGTATTTGTGGCACCCAAATCTTCTTGTCACTTCCCTTTCTAAACTTCTCTCTGGGCCCCTCATCATCCCCACAAGATAAAGTCTCACTGTGGAGTGTGGGGCCCTTCACAGCCCAGCCCTGCCTTCCTTTCAATTCCATTCCATTCCTGGTGCCTTCTGTGTGCTGGGCCATGTGCTAGATGCTGGAAATATGAAATTAAAGGGCCTGGGGCCCACAGGAGAGAAAGGTGAGTAAACACACAATTGATGCAGTGTAATGGGCTTAGTAGAAATGCAGGAGGCCTTCGGAGACTCTTAACCACCTAGTGGCAACTCCTGGAAGGAGCTAGTGCAGAACCAGGGCTACAGTTCAATCTCCAGCTCCAAGTCCAGGGCTCTTTCCACTACTTGATGCAGTCTGGCCACAAGACTTCTGTTTTGCCCAACAGAATGATAAAAAAGAGGGGAAAAAAAGATGCAAAATGACCCATGATTAAAATATAAATTAAGTATTAAAATGCAAAACCCACAAAAGTTACTACAGGGACCCTACATCACAGTGAAATAAGATCATATAAATACTGCGCTTATAAGACAGACACACAGGGAGATACTCGACACACTTAAGCACAGTCCTGATGCTGGCTGGTGAGGCAAACAGTAAAGAGAACACCAAGATAACAGCTCAGCTCACGTGCAGGTGCTAATAGTGCCATTCGGGGAGGGGCAAAATGGTACCTATACCTTTTTATTTTGATACCTATAAAAAATTAAAAGAAAATTACTTTTAAAAATCAAATGAATAAAATGCACATGTTAAAAGCTTGAATTTATTTCAAGGAGCCAAGAAACTCAATTTGAGAAGCCGTTAAGTGATTTCTAAGAGAATTCCAAAAAGAGATTGGGAGGATGTCATGTCAAAATTAAGGCAGAGAGAAGAGCAGAGGGAAAGAGATCATAAGAGATTTCTGGCATGCTCTCTGTCCTCAGAGAATATTGCCTAGGTTGGTGGGACCATGTTTTAAACTGCAGGCTCCAATCGGGTCAAGAAAGCAATTTAGTGGGTCATGACACTCAATTTTTTTTTTAAATGAAAGAGAACAGAATCTAATAGAAAACATTAGGTTGCATTTCACGTAGCAAGAGAAGTACCGATGTTTATGTATAATTGTATGTGCACTTGTGTATTAGTTTGCAATGTAATATGCGTTTCACATGGTGGGTTGCAGTCACAAAAGTTGGAAAAACACTCTTGTTTAGAAGAGTTTCATTAGAAAGGACTTTATTTTTAACACATACTAAACACTCTCAGTTATGGGTACTGACCCTTTTTTCTCATTCTTAGGGTTTGTGCTAAAATTAAACAGAGAATGCGGGTGGAATATTAGAACTGGAAGGAGGAAGCAAATTAGCAGGATGTAAATGAACGGACTGATAACAAGAGACTACAGAGCAAAAGAATGAGATGGAAAAGCTCTGGCCTTTTTTCTAAAGGCTTTTGCTTGTGATAACTAAGGATTCCCTGGATATTTTCCATCCTCTTTGGAGCACTGGATACACAATGGCTGCTTATTGCTCATCCAGTGACCCTCTACAACACCTGCATTCTCTCTGTGGCAATGCTCATCATGCAGGGTGCTGGTTATCTTTCTGTTGTCCATTCCCTCCACTTACACCAACTCCGTGGAGGCTGGACTAATGTCGTAAAGATGCTATATCCCCACCTCTATGAAAGTGACTGACACACAGTAGATGTCAATAAATTTTAGATAGATTGAACTGAAGAGCATTAACAGACAATAAAGATCCAGTTATAATATCCATATGATGCCTTTGCAAGCACAAACTGATTTCAATTCATTGAGCAAGATATTCTAATTAGAGAATAACAAAAACAACAACAAAACTCTAAACTTAAGTTCCCAAGGAGCATATAACTTTCAATTTCTTATGTCCCTTGGCCCAGAAGTCAGTTTGGCTCAAAGGAGTCATCTTGTCCTTTTATAGAGTAAGAGCCTTTTGAAATGAAACAGGTTATTTAGGATATTGAGCTTGGACCTACTTTTTGGACCCAACCTGGCTCCTGGGGACACACTGGAGAAGCTTTTTCTGGTCTGGACAGCAAGGGCAACAACCATTTTGAATCCAAAGCTGCTGAGCGATTTCAGAGCTCCCGTCCACATTGCTAACTGGAGCACACAGGATGCCCAGGAGGGCCCGAGGCAGAGGGCTGGATTTAGAGAAGCAGTCAATCTACCAAGTAAATCAACAACAAATCAAGCCTTGGTTGCTTCCCCACAAGAAGCCCAGGCTCAGGGGAAATGAGAAGGGTGGAGGAAGTAGCTGTTTCCCTTCCCCTTCTTCAGCTTCGTCATTCCTCCATGTCTGAGTCTAGGAGCCAAACCAACTCCTAGTAGCATAGCTGTTGAGGGTGGGTCATTAAGGATGCCCTGCATATAGGTAGGGAAGGAGGATGGTGCTGGTCACCAGGCCACATTCTTTGGAAAAGCATATGGAGTGTTATCAGTGGGGAGATGGGTGAAAGTCACCCTACACCAAACGGCTAATTCGAATTCAAAGGATTGCTCACTAGTGGAGACTTACTCTTGTCCTCAGCTAGGCAAACATCCCAATAGCTATTGGCAGCAGAAAGTCCTCTTTCTCAAGGACACTGATGAGTAGTAAAGGTAGAGGTAAATGCCCTTTCCCTTCAGATACACTAAAGCAATGGCTTTAGCCTTCATGTGTCCTGCTCCTTATACATGCTCAAGTCTCACTTCTCTGTGATAAGGGGGTAAGGGAGGGAGTAACTCTGGTCTTCAGAGTTCAATGGATACCATGGACTCTAGAACATTTATTTTAGCAGAGGTCAGCTTCCGTTCCCCACCCAGTCTCCCTCTGACCATCTGCCAGCATACGCTGAAGGAATATAAATCATCCTCGGTTTAGCTTGAGCAAAATGTAATCAAGAAGGCCAGTTGGCTCGGGGCCAGAGGAGCAAGAAGGGAGCTGCGTATCATGTACTCCAGTAAAGCAGGAACACAGTTTGGGCTTTTTTTTTTTTTTTTAAATAATACTATCTACGCCTCTATGTAGTTTGAATCTCAATTCTAACTTTAGTGTAATTTAATCTGTCTCAGTTTCTTAAGAAATCATATGCAAAAGATAAAGCATACATCCACAGTGTCTAGCAGTGCTTGACAACTTAATGGGCCAGCCCACTACATTAATTATCATTAGAACTGCAGTACTGCAAAATGGATTGAAGCAGAGGTTTTAGAGTCAGAAGGCCTCCACGATGCTGGCTCCATGGACCTCATCAGCCATGAGGAAATTTCCTTAACCTCTCTGAACCTTAGCTATCTCACCTACAAAAAGGGAATGATAAAACCATTTCATGGAATTACTGTAAGGATTAAATCAGAATCTGCATTGCAAATGCTTGGCACAGAGTAGATGACCATCAGTGATGGTTATTATTATGATAATGGCTTGCTGCCTAAGAGAGACATGCCCCCCAATAAAGATCTGCTCTGTGGTTACCCCAGGCAATCAGATGAATTTCTCAAAAGCCACCGATGCTCAACATCCCAAATGCCAACATGGCCCCCACGTCCCTGCTCTTTCTCCCATGTTCTCTATTACTATGTGTGGTGTACCAGCCCCCTGTCATCCATGTGAGAAATGCTACAGTCCTCGTTGACTCCTCCTCTCCCCCTACAGCAAATCTGTCATTAGGTTCTGGTGATTCTACTTCTTAAATACCTCGGCTCCGTCTGCTTCTCTCTATCAGCCTGCCACAACAGTAGTTCAGGCCACCATCAACTTGTCCCTAGGTAACATGTCTCCAACCTGGTCTCCCTGCCTCCCCCTGCCCTCCTCAATCCACTCTCCAAGCTACAACTAACGTCATCTTTCTAAAGTACAAATCCGACCGTATCTCTCTCCTGCTTTGGCTCCCCTGAATAAAATCCAAGTCCCTTAATGTGGCTTCTAGAGCCTGCCTCAATCTGCCTAGTGCTTAGCTCCCTCCCCAGCCTCATCTCTTGCCATGTCCCTTCTTGTTCTGTGTGCTCCAGCCACATCCAATAACTTGCAGTTCCCCAAGTGAGTCATTTCTCCCTCTCTTTCTCTCTCTCTCTCTCTGCTGGGATTTCATGCATTACCCCTTCCTTAGAATATTCCTTCATATCTTCCCTTCTCTACGCTTATTCTCAATTTAGATTTCAGTACAGGTATAGGAATCTTTCCCACTTGAATACTAGGTTAGATGCCCCTTCCTCTGTTTTGTAAATGTTTATTTGTTCTTCTCCTCTACTAATCAGGGAGCCCCTTGAGGACAAAATGCATTTTTGTCATTGAAACACCCCAAGCGCCTCGAACAGCAACTGGCACAAAACAGGCACTCAAATATTTGTTTGTTGGACAGATGAATGGATGGCCTTCCAACAACAATGGCCCTGCCCTGCGGAGCAATCTCTGGTTGAAGGTGGCAGCGGCATTGAGCTGCCTAGTAGCTAAGCCAACCCCAGGTAGCAGAAGGTGTCCATCTGGCAAAGGCAACACCTACCTAGGATGGCTACCACCTCATCATCCTGGATCACCTCCAGGGAGCCGGAGACCACAAAGCAGAGGCTGTCAACACTCTCTCCTGCATGGTAGATGAGGTCCCCCGGGGCACAGTGCACCGTCTGGAACTCCATGGCCAGTGCCCGCAGGCAGCCATCGCTGGCCAGCCGGAAGGCTGGGTGCTCCTTGAACACCTTGCGGTTCAGGTGTACACAGATGTCAGCTCTCATGTCCTTGGGGCAGATCTGCAGGACCTGGCCAGGCACAGGAAGAAACAGTGTGAGGGTCCTTACTGTCACCAATAGCCCACTTCCCTCAGCACTGCAGGGGCAGAAGCAACACACTCACTAGGCCAGGCTGCACTCTTCCAGCCAAAGTACCTGCCTTCGTGGAGCTTACATTCTTATGGGAGAGACAGGCAGTGTCCAAAAAAATCTGTGCTAAATGCTCAGGACAGGGGTCTGAGAGTCGGGGCTGAGAGTATGTGGGACTCCTGTAGACCAGTACATTAGGAGGTGACATTTAAGCTGACAACTGAAAATTGTGTCATAGTGATCCACATGAAAGAAGAACATTCCAGTAGCATGGAAAATGCAAAGGGGCCTGAGCAGTAGCCAACATGAATGAGGGCAAAGGGGCGGGAGATGAGGTTCAGAGAGAACACCGAGCATGGAGACTTCCAGGCTATGCTAAGTCTCTGATTTTATTCTGAGTGTGCTGGGGAAACACCGGAGGATTTTTGAGCAGGGGAACGGCATGACCTGATGCAATAGGCTCGTGAGACCCAGAGAGTGGGGTGAGAGACCCGAGTGTAGGGTAGCAGGAGTGGAGTCGAGGAACCCAGTTAGGCCACTCCTGGAGTCGTCCAGGTGAGCGGTGAGGGGAACTCAGGCTGGGATGCTGGCGGTGGAGCCAGCGAGAAGTGGTCAAATTCAGAACGTGTTTTGAATGTAGAACTGACACGATCTGCTGATGGAGTGAATATGGGTTATTATTTTAAAAAGATATAAAGTAACATTTGCTGAACATGTACTGTGTGCCTGGCATTGCCAAGCCCTTTCGAATCATCCATTCAGTTGATATTTATGGGATGCCAGGCATTGTTCTAGGCTCTGAGGATGCAGCAGTGAAAAAAAGAAAAAGATAAAAGTCTCTGCACTTGTGTAACTTCCCATCCAGTGGGAGGAGACAAAGAATCAGCAAAATAAGTGAAATTTAGTGGTAAGTGCTAAGGAGAATAAAGAAGGAAATAAGCGCAGGAAAGGTTGGGAAGGGTTGTGATTTTACATTAATTGTTACATGCATTAGCTAATTTAATCCTCACATTAAACCCTATGATGTAAGTGCTTTTATTATATCATTTTACAGATGAGGAAACCGAGGCCCAGGGAAGACAAATAACTTGCCCAAAGTTGCACAGCCAGGAAATGGTAGGGCTGGGATCTCAAACTGGGTAGCTTGACAGCAGAGCCTTAACCAGAGCCCTGGTTACATCCTAACCACTTCCTAGACTAGGCAGCTGCCCAAAACAAAGGGGCTTATCATTTGACTTAAGGCATCTTGGCAGCATGTCGGAATTCAAGCAAAAGTGGGAACCGTAGGAGGCCACACAAGTCTCATCTCCTGAAGAAATAAAAAATTCCCAGGTTTTTCTAGAGTTAGAAATATTTCCCTGAAATACATCTTTGCAAAAAACCATTGCATGGCCCCTTACATAGCAAGCATTAAGTAACACAATAGGACACCAACAAATGAACTTTTCCAGAGATATCAAGAGTGTTTCTAAATAATCCTTTCTCCCATCCTAGCTTGTGAACAAAGCTGGGGGCATAAAATCAAACATGTTCAGTGAGGATGGTTTCCTTGAGGTGCTGGGTACTTTCCCACCCCTGCTTCTCTGCCTTAGCACAAGCCATTTGCCTCTGCATCTGGAGCGCACTCCCAGATTTGGAAGTCCCTTAGCCTCCTTCAAAACCCAGCTCAAATCTCGCCTTGCCCTTGATGGCTTCTCCCATATCCCAGACCCTCTCAGCTGCGTCTGTGTTGTGCATGGAGGCATAGCAGTGGAAACAGGTCAAATACTTGCAACCCCAGCTCCTTCCTCTCTGGGTGACACTTCAGTTTCTCCTGTAAAATGCAGACTGCTAACACTGACTTTTGAGGATGAAATGCAATCACATCTACTGGTATACTGCCTGGGACGAAGCTTGGCCCCATCAGGAGATTCCATAAACACAGGTCCCCTCCCTCCATGTGCCGCTGTCTTGTTTCTCTGGGGTTACAGGATGCCCGGGAAGCGAGCCAGCTCTCTGGGAGATGAGGATGGAGGATTGACCAAGGCAGAGAGGAAAATTCAGAACGTCAGTGTTTGGGCAGAGCACTTGCTAAGTACTTGCCTCCATAAGGCTCATTCAGAACAAGACTCCTGCAGAAATGCAGATTTAATTTGGGTCCTCTTCTCCCCAAGTAGATCACCAGTGAGTGGGGAACACTCACATGTCACGCCACAGTTGTGCCTGGTCGTTCAGAACCAAGATTTATTCTCCAGGTGAGTTCACCTTTAAATATTTGGTTTCCCCTGGGCTAGACTTTGCCGGCAGAGGCTGCTGGAGAAGAAGGCCTTGGCATGGAGACAATGTTTTCCTCATGGGCACGGTTCCCAGAGCAAGGGTGAGTACAGAGTGAGGAGGTGAGGGAGGCTTGGTGGGGGGAGCTGCAGACTGTCACAGCCATCGGTCGCGTCCATCGTTCGTCTGCTGGCTCCACACTGAGGTGGGAAGGGCGTCTGGGACGCCTCTCTCTGAGGGAGGGTCTCAGCCCTGAGACCCACAGCCTTCCTGGGCCGCCTTCCCCACCGCTTGGTTCTGAGGAAACACCATCCTTGCTGTTTCTTGAGGAAATGTCACTGCGGAGGCGCATGGAGGTCCCCCAGGCTGGGCAGGACAGAGTGATGGGTGAAAGGGAAGGGGCTGCAGATCAGGCAGATCTGGATTCGAGTCCCAGCCTCAGCACTCGCTGGATGTGTGAACCTGAAGGAACACTTAGCTCCTTTTCCTGAATCTTCGTTTTTGAACTCGAATATGGAATTCTTCTGAGGATTCTATGACCTGTTGTGTGGGAAGTCCTGGCCCAATGCCTGGCACATACAAGTGCTCAACGTCCGTGAGCTCTCATTTTTGATGGTATCACAGCAGCAGGTCATCTGAGGGAGGCTTTGAAGTCCAGAAGGTCATAGCCGAAAGGGCCTTAGAGGTCATCTTTTCTTAAAGGTCATCTAGTTTCCATGTGTTACAGACATGGAAATTGAGGCTCAGAGAGACAAGTGATGTGCTCAAGATCACTAATCAATTACCTGTAAAACTGATACCCTGCCCGCCACCCCAGCTCCCCTGGTCGTCACTGACCATTCTGACCTGGAATGGAGAGGAGGGGAAGCCAGGGAGAGGGTGGGACCACAGGACTGGTTCTCTCCCCAGCAGTTGCCTGCCAGGAGGAACAGCCGCCCCAAGCCAGGCCGGGCTCTGCAATGAGTCGCCACAGCTGACTTCATGGCTATTCCCTCTTCCATCTGGACCAGGACCTGGGGCAAATCCCAAAGCCCTCCAGGAAAGTGAGACCACGGGGTGGGGGGAAGAGAGGGCAAATGCTGACGGTGCTCTCTCCCATGGGCAGCCGCCCAGCCCGGCCCTGCAGAGAGGGTGGGGAAGGGCTTCGTTCCAGACGACCAGATTTACAAAGGCATCCTGGTGCCTGGGAAAAGGAGCCCCAGGGCAGTGAGATCAAAGTTCCTTTCTGCTCCATCAGCTGCCAGGAACCCACAGAACCTACAGGCATTGTTGAGAGGGTAGAGCAGAAACAACAGGAGCAGTTGGGGCAGGCCATTGACAAAGCCAGGGACTAAGTTCAGTCCCAGCGGATGCCCTGCCTACTTAAGAAATTAGAACAACTCAGTTTGGACTCATCCTTCTTCCCTCTAGCACGTGTTTTAAATTTTTTTTAAAAAGTAATAGTAGGAAAAGCACAAGCTTTGAAGGCAGACAAAACTATATTCAAATCCTGGTTTTGCCATTCTTTGCTCTGTGACCAGGGGCAGTTAGGCCCTCTCATCCTTATCCCTTCAATAGGCTAACAAGTGCTGCCTCCCAGAGTTGCTGTGGAGCCTAAATGGGGCACTAGTACAGGGCCAGGCATGCAGGAGACGTGCAAGAAATATCGGTTCTTAATGCACGTTCAAGAAACGGTAGCTGGGGCTGTAGTGACATTGTTATTGTTATCATGGCAGATAGTCAACAAAACCAAAGTAACATTCCTTTGAAGTTGAGGATCAATTAAATTCAGTTCAATTTTTCCTTTTAAATTGTCAGCTCTCAACCACTTATTCTAATGAAGGAAGACAGGAACATGGATAACTGATCCCAAAGCCACTTGAATTTGGCTGTGAATGGGTCATTAGGTATTTTTGCAATAGTGTTATCTTTCTGTTTTCCTCATTCTAATAGTGAAAGCAATCGGTATGCCCCAAGTACTTACAGATAAAGGGAAGAAAGGGGTTTAAGAAGTCTGAGAAGCAGAGAAAAAGGGATCTGGGATTAAATCTTTGCTTACAGAAAATATACAAAGAAGATAACTCATAAATGAATAATACAAAGTCCATTTTATCTTTTTTCTATTATTTCCAGTACCACCAATTTTCTTCACTTCATTGAAATGCACCTAGAATAACACAACTCAGAGAACAACAGGGCTTTATCACCCTCTCCATTTTACAGGTGGGAAAACATGCCGAGAGAGGTACCTAACCGACGCTCTGATCAAGTTAATGAACAGTTAAGACATAAGCCCTTGATTGGTATTTCCTGGACTTGTGCGATAAATGGGATGACATGGGTACTTGTTAAAAGTCCCCGTCCTCTCCCCCAAGTTCTCCTTCCACAGATCTGGGATGGAGGTAGGGATTTTGTTTTTAATGAGCACACTGTGGGATTCTTGTCAGAGTCAAGACTCGAGTGAGATGAGGGAGGTATCAGCCTTGGGCACATAATTTAAGGGGATGACAAAAACTCAGTAATCAAAATAAATCATAGTTTAATGCAAGTTTTTTTTAAAAAATTAAAGTCCATGCAAAAAAAATACGCTAATGAACAAAATAACAAAAGTTTGAATCAAGACCAGATCCGTAATAGTGCTGTGCCTCTATTACTGGAGCCAGGGCAAAAGGAAAATCAGGAATACTGATCACTCTACTCTAGTCATGGACTTGATTCTTACCATCATCCAAATTTGAGAAATTCCTCCCTGGACAGTTAGACTTCTAGTTCCTCTCTTTTCCAGGAGATATACCCTGCCCTTCCAATTTCTTAAATAATGGCTCCTAATTGCTGGTCTTGGGGTAAGGCTTATCTGGAAGCAATCAACACCTCTGGAGGTAGGACCTGGGAATCCAGAACCTCCTAGGTGAATTCTAGGCACAGCCAGGTTTGAGAAGCACTGCCCTAGGAGAGCCCCAGCCCCCTCAGGGAAAGGCGGGAGACCAGTGGTTTACCGGAGCTCCTTGCCCTCCTTACCTTCTCTGTGTCGATGCCTCTGGACATGGACCAAGTGGACACGATATAATCCATGACTCGCTCGCTCAGTCCTTTCGGCACCTGATAGAGCTTCAGGAAGTCCCGGACGCTGTTGAGCATCTCATGATATCTGTTGGTGTTGGCATACATCTGTTGGAAAATGGTCGTCACATTCCCAAAGATGGTGGCATAGAGAAGCGCTAGAGGTGGAGGAGGAGGAGCAGGAGAAGAAACAGCACATGAGTGGTCCCTGAGCCAGGGTCCTAGAATGTCCAACTTGCCCAGAGCAGGCCAATGGCCAGAGCCACCCCCTCCCCAGTGCAGACTGTCCTGACCCTTCTCAGGAGAACCTCATACCTGGAGCCTTTGGGGAGTGGAGACAAAGAGTCTCCTAACACCAGGCCACTAGGACAAATGTGTGAGAGGCAGGGCTAGGGTGGATGGTAGCTGACACGGCCGTGGCCAGAGCTCGGACACAGATAGCAGTGCGTGCGTGCGTGCGTGCGTGTGTGTGTGTGTGTGTATGTGGGTAGTTGTACTATTTCACTTTACACTTGTCATCAGAAGTCTGAGCCATGCCCGAGGCACCAGCTGCGTATGTGCCTATGTGCTCCACTCCGGTCCAAATCCAAACCCATCAGTGAACAATCTTTATCAAGCTCTGCTATGTGTCAAGCATTATGCTACCTGCTGGGGATAGGATGGTGAATATGACACTCAGACTCAGTTCTCACGGAGCAAACAATGGAGCAGGAAGGACAGACCCTGAATACCTAATCACAAATAAATACTAGCGAGTCTGCAGAGGGCAATGAAGATGTTATATCCTTGTTTTGTACCTATTGTTAATATAACAACAATCTGTCACTGTGGTGTGGCTCCTGGGAAAAAATACATGGCTTTGATATGGTGAGAATAAAATCAGGTCCCCTTGGAGATGTACCATGTGCTACCGTTGTTCCCCCTACATTAGCATCACCAAGAACCACCATAGCTCATCACAAAACCCCACATTCTTCCTTTAATTCCCATCTGCCCTTGAATGCTGAGCTCAAGAGCCACCGCTTCCAGGAAGCCTTTCCCAACACGCTCTCCCGTCCATCTGTCACCATGAGAGTGACCATGACGGACCAGGCATATTTCTATAGAGCTCATGTTGCAATTATATGCTTCTTTCTTTGCCTGTTCTCTGACAGAATATGATTTGTTTGAAGCCTAGACCCATCTTTTCCTTGTCTTTGAATCTCTAGGATCTAACACTATACCAGTACTTAATAAATGTTTGTCAAATTGGTGAATTTCACATGTTTTTGCTCTGGCTCTTTAAAAAATGAATTATTGACATACAATTATACATTTAAAGTATATAATTTGCTAAATGTTGACATATGTATACATCAACAAAACTATCACCACAATCAAAGTAGTGAACATGTCCATCAACCCTAAAAGTTTTGTCATGCCCCTTTGTCATTCCTTCCTCCTGTCCCTACCTACTCTTCAACTTCCATCCCCAAGCAATCACTGATCTCTTTTCTGTCACCATAGGTTAGCTTGCATTTTCTAGAATTTTATATACATGGAATCATAGAGAATGTCCTCTTTTAAAACATAAAGATATAATTCATATACTATAAAATGTGTCCATTTAAAGTATAAATTTCAATCATTTTTAGTACATTTACAGAGTTGTGCAACCATCACCACGATCTAACTTTAGAATATTTTCATACCCCCAAAAAGAAACCCTATGCCCATTACCAGTCCTTCTCCATTTCCCCCCAACCCCCTATACCTAGGCAACTACTAAGCTACTTTCTGTCTCTATAGATCTACATATAAATTAAAATCATACAATATGTCGCCTTCTGTGACTTGCTTCTTTCACTTAATGTTTTCAAGGTTCATCTACATTGTAACATCTATCAGTACTTTATTCCTTTTTATTGCTGAATAAGACTCCGTTGTACGGCTATTCCATATTTCATTCATCCATTCAGCAGTTCGTGGGCATTTGAGTTGTTTCTGCTTTTTGGCTACTGAGAATAATGCTACTATAAACATTCATGTACTAGTTTTTGTGGGAACATATTTTCGATTATTTTGAATATATACCTAGGAGAGAAATTACTGGGTCATATGGTAACTACGTTTAACATGTTTGGGAAACTGCCAAACTGTTTTCCAAAGTATCGATACCATTTTACTTTCACACCAGGAGTATGTGAGGGTTCCCATGTCTCCACAGCCTCATCAGCATTTGTTATTATCTTTTTTATTATCACCATCCTACTGAGTGTGAACTGCCATCTTGTGGTTTTGATTTGCATTTCCATAATGGCTAATGATGTTAAGCATCTTTTCTTGTGCTTACTTTTCATTTGTATCTTCTTTGAAGAAACGGCCATTTGAATCTTTGCCCATTTTCCAATTGGGTTGTTTGTCTTTTTATTATTGAGTTGTAAGAATCCTATACATATTCTAAATACAAATCCTTCATCAGATATATGATTTACAAATACTTTCTCACATCTTATGGGTTGTCTTTTTACATTCTTAATGGTATCGTTTGCAACGCAAAAGATTTTAGCTTCGATCTGTTTATTTTTTCTTTTGCATTCTTTTTTGATTGGCTTCTTTCATTTAGTATAATTATTTTGGGATTCATCCATGTTTTTATGTGTATCAATAGTTTATTCCTCTTTCAAATAAGAAAAGCAAACATTTTATTTTGAAATAATGAGAAAGTCACAAGAAGTTGCAAAGATAGTAGAGGTTCTGTGTACTCTTCACCCAGTTTCCCCCACTGATTACTTCTTACACCACCAGAAGATTGACATTGCTATAAAGTATATGTATAGTTCTGTGCTGTTTATTCACATGTGTAGATTCATGTAACCAGCACCATATTCAAAATACAGAACTCTTCCATCACCACAGAGATCGTCTCCTTGTGCTACCCATTTATGGTCATACTTCCCCTGGCACCTTCCCCTGGCAACCACAAGTCTTTTCTCCTTTATTATGCCATTTTAAGAATGTTACAGAAATGGAATCATACAGCATATGATCTTTTGAGATTGTCTTTTTTTCACTCAGCAAAACACCCTTGAGGTCCATCCAAGTTGTTGTATGTATCAAAAGCCCCTTTTTTATTGATGAATAAATGTATGGATGTACCACAATAATTTCTTTCAAATAATCTTATTCAGGCTTAGCTGTCAGACTATAGGAGGGAAAAAATAAGAAATGCATGGATCATGGATCTAGAGGTATGGGAAGGTCTGAGGATGCAAATCCACCTGAAGACAATTATGTCACAGCAAGAGTTCTGGGTCCCAATCAGAAAAAAAAAAGATAGTATAGTAGTTGCTGGCCCTTAATTAGAAATAGCTGTGTGGAACTTGGGAGTGAGGCAGCCAAAGGTTTTGTTTCCTTCTTTAAAATTTAGTGTTTATTTTTATCTACATCATACATACACATAGTTTAAAGAGTTAAATGGCCAAGACATCTTAAAAAACCCTTAGGCTCTTGGCCCCTCTTTGTTTGCACTCAATTTCCTATTCTGCAGAAGCACCGACTATTCTATTAGTTGACTGTTTTGCTATTTATCTCCATATTCAAGTATCATGCTAAAATTGTTATGTCCTGATATATCCTTTGAGGCGTTATCCACTGACCTCTGAGAATTTAGCTCCTTCCCCCTCACCTCCAATCTCACTCATTTCTCACACCTTTTCCTATTGGTAAATCTTCCCAATACAGTTATATCATCATTTTTGTTAGATCAATATCTGTGTTTATATTATTACAACTATGTGAATGCAATTCACAGTGGAACCATGTAATAATATACTGTGATTACTTTTCCTTTTCTACAATGTTTTTCTCTCCTTGCAGTTAATAATGGTTTTTGTCTTTTCATTTGCTTAGTTTGCTAATCACTCATTTGACTCTATATCTCCCACTGATACATATTAATAAATCTTTTAATATTATATGTTAAGGCCAGGTACAGTGGCTCATGCCTATAATCCCAGCACTTTGGGAGGCTGAGGCAGGAGGATCACTTGAGGCCAGGAGTTTAAGACCAACCTGGGCAACATAGTGAGACCCCATCTCTATAAAAATAAAAAAAAAAAATAGTTTAGCATGGTGGCATTTGCCTATAGACCTAGCTACTCAGGAGGCTGAGGCAGGAGGATCACTTGAACCCAGGAGTTCGAGGCTATGGTGAGCTATGATCATACCACTGTACTGCAGCCTGGGCCACGGCATAAGACTGTGTCTCAAAAAAAAAAAAAAAAAGATGTATTTCTTCTCCCTGCTTGGTCTTTGTGTCCTCATTTATTTGTGCACATTTGTCTGTCTTTCATATTATCATGGAATTCCTGGTAATCCTTACATGCCTGCTCCTAATTGAGGGTGGGGCCTTAGAGTGTGCGGTGGAGAGGGAGGGAGGGAGATTGTAATGTTAAAAGCTTTATATGAATGACTGAAGGTTGTCTACGCAAATTGACTGTGCAGTGGCCTGTCTAGAGTTTGTGTTAAAGAACTCACGATGTCATCACCTTGAGGATTCTCCTTTTGGACTACTCAGAGTCCCCAGAGAGGACCCAATCTACTGTCTGGGGAATGCATTGTCATTAAGCAGGAGAGGGAAAGGTTGAAGACCTCAACGTTCAGTGTATAAACTTTCCCTTAATCCCTGTTTTTGTCTAATACCTCTGTCTTCCACTGTGCTTTGCTGTCCTGAGTCCAGAGACGCTCTCTCAAGAATAAACTAGGCTTTGTGAGTGGGGGAGGAGCAGTAACACAGCTGCATAGAATGAGAAGACATCTGGGTGTCTAAATGCTGCTTAAA
>NW_012137080.1:4413668-4454854 GCF_000956105.1 Propithecus coquereli | reverse complement strand
AAAAAAAAAAAAAAAAGATGTATTTCTTCTCCCTGCTTGGTCTTTGTGTCCTCATTTATTTGTGCACATGTTTGTCTTTCATATTATCATGGAATTTCTGGTAATCCTTACATGCCTGCTCATAATTGAGGATGGGGCCTTAGAGTGTGCGGTGGAGAGGGAGAGAGGGAGATTGTAATGCTAAAAGCTTTATATGAATGACTGAAGGTTGTCTACGCAAATTGACTGTGCAGTGACCTGTCTAGAGTTTGTGTTAAAGAACTCACGATGTCATCACCTTGACGATTCTCCTTTTGGACTACTCAGAGTCCCCAGAGAGGACCCAATCTACTGTCTGGGGAATGCATTGTCATTAAGCAGGAGAGGGAAAAGTTGAAGACCTCAACGTTCAGTGTATAAACTTTCCCTTAATCCCCGTTTTTGTCTAGTACCTCTGCCTTCCACTGGGCTTTGCTGTCCTGAGTCCAGAGACGCCCTCTCAAGAATAAACTAGGCTTTGTGAGTGGGGGAGGAGCAGTAACACAGCTGCATAGAATGAGAAGACATCTGGGTGTCTAAATGCTGCTTAAACAAATTTTCAACCAGCTCTCCTTTTGCTAGCCCCAACTTCACCCACACTCACAGAGGTGCTTATTGCCACTGATGCTCGAGTCTTTGCAGGCTCTGGTGTCAATCAAATTCCTTTTCAGTTTCCCCCCGTCACCGTAGGGTTCAGCTTTACGGGGTCTATCAAGCCAATCATGGCTTCCCAGCTTTCGAATTTTTGTTACTGTTGTCTCTCCCCTCATTCTTTTTGTCTTTATGGATTTATGCTCTTAAAAAAACTTTCCCTTTGCCGTTGCTTTAGTGGGCTTTCAGGAGTGATCAGTTGTAAACGTGTGCTCAGCCAGCCATGTTAACAGCAGCAATATTAACGGTTTGAAAAGGCTTTAAGAATTGCCAGCTGAGGCCCATGTGAAAATGAAAAATGGTCTCCTTATCTTCAAAGTCGAGTGCTCAGAGAAAACCAGTAATGATGAATAAGAACACTGCCTCAAGGCAGATATTATCACTATTTAGCAGATCAGGAAACCAAAGTCTAAGATCAGAGAAACTGCAGTGAGGCCAGACTCAGGACCTGTCCGACTCCAGCGCCACTCTGTATCCACTAAATCATCCATCCTCGAACTTCAGTATGGATCAGAATCACAGGGAGGCCTTTCAAACACTTTTTGGGCCTTGTCTCCAAAGTTTCTGACTCAGCAGGTCTTGAGTGGGTACATTTCTAACAAGTTCCTGAGTGATACTGTTACAGGTGGGAACTTTGAGAAGCACAGCACTATGGCTATCTGCTATTGCAACTCCTGGTTTTATTTCAGAATATGTTGTTAAACTGTATGGACATAAACGTTGGTTTTAACTCGTTCTTCATCGTCAGGGCTGGTTGAATTATTCACTGATTACTTTTTTCAGAATAGGAATAGACAGATCAAAAAGAAACAGGCTCATCTAATAAAAGCCAGTCTTTTCTAAATATAGACAGCAGCAATTCTCTCTCACTCTCTCTCTCATCTCTTCTCCCATCCTTCAACTCTACTCCCACCTTGGCTACCCTGCCACCCCTTGGTCTCATAGGTACCAACAGAAAAACTGTAGAAATAGAAGCACTTTCCAAGCTTTGCTTTTGAACCAGATAGTGCAATAGCTATTAATATTAAGATTACATTTTACTGCTGCTTATTTTAAGGAGACTCAATTCCATTGTTTTGCCAAAAAATAAAAAAGACTCTTGTTATATGAATTTCCCTTAAAATAAAATCTCCAGTCTTACGATCCTTGATTCTCCATAGCCAGCCATCTGATCAGGACGAACTGCTCATTAAGTCAGGGAGCCGCACTGGTGGCTGTGCAGGGGATAGGCCGGGGCAGTGGGGGAGGAGTCATTAACACACACGACATTGGCACTGAGAGCTCAGAGTGGTCCAGAGACACTCTCTCACTTCCAAGTCATTAATGAAATAGAGCAAATGGGGTCTAAAAAGGCATAGAAAGAGTTCAGAAGTCGAATTTTCTGCTTTCTATGTTAAGGGCAGCCCAGCAAATCCATACAGGTGAACCCAGTGACTTCTGTACCCACCATATTATCTCTTGATAAGGAAAGAAAGAAGGAATCTTCAGAGTTATATCCTCCTGGGTTCAAATTCCAGCTCGGCTGCTTAGAACTGTGTGGCCAGAGGTAAAAGTTCATTTTCCCTCTGTTTCTCTCAGTCTAACAAAAAAAAAAAAAAGAGAAAAAATACCTGCTCACTTCCGTGGGTCATTGGCAGAATGAAATGAGATACTGAGTGCAAGTACCCAGAAGACTGAGCTGTACACAGAGATCCCTCCATGTTATTTTCTCTTCCAGTTAATTGTCCTGGAGTCAACTGTCCGGACAGTTGACACACATTAGATGGCATTTCATTAAGACGGTAACCTGGAGCAGTAGCCTGAATGAAGACTGTTGTTTTTTAATTATATAGGCAGACTCAAAATTTATCATTACAGGACAATACTGGGGTCCAGAAGAGAGAGACATTTTAAACCAAGCTCATCACGCACAGAGGGCTTCAACACAAGCTCTAAAATCCATGAATGCTAGGAACTTTGACATATCAACTGAAATATCAACTACACACCTAGTGATTTCTAGTGAAGCTATTCATGGATGAGGAAGGGCTGAAGAGTAATTATAGACCTGGGGGGAGGAGGGGAGGGAGAGGAAATAGGGCCTGGGAACCAGACTTAGTCCTTATTCCATTTCATCTGGCCCACATAACAGCAACACATCTAATTTCGTGAAAGTAGTATTTTTGGTCTTTGCTGTTGTTATTGCTTCTGCTTATTCTAATGTGATAATGATGGAGTGGGTGTGAGGATAATGTTTATATTGGCATGGTAACTGGCGACTAACTTTTAAATTCTTATTTCCTATGACTTGAAAGCCATAGCTATGAAACTCACTGTCTGGGCAGAAGCAGGTAGCAACAGTAAGAAGGAAAAGAAGTAACTATTCATGGCCATCTAGTAGATCAATCTGGTATGGGAGGGAGATGCACAGTCTGGGCTTTGGAGACAAAAAAGCTGCCATGTGGAACCCTCGTTCCACTATCCACCTCAGGATAATCATTCACCCTCTCTAAATTCTTTGTCTATAATAGAGTTGATAATTACCTTATAGTTTTATTTTTTAATAAGTGGGATAATGTATATAAAATGCTTATCATAGTACCTGGTATATAATAAATGCTCAATGCATAATAATTAATAGCAGGATGGTTAAAGACTAAAGATAAACAATTTTCTCTAGAGTTAATAATTTCCTGAAAATGCTACCTCGCCAACTTAATCATCAGATGTCTTAATTCAACAAACGCTAACTAGACATCCAGGTGTGTCGTGTGCGGTGCCGGGAAGCAGCACGCTGTAGTGAAAATGACACAGGCTCTGGAAAGAAAAGAGCCCTGCGCTTGCATAAGAGCCTCAGTTTCCTTATTTGTGAAAGGGGAGGGATAACCTTCATGTCTCAGGGTTGCTGGGAAGATTCAATGAATTAACATGACAAGTGCCAAACACCATGTTGGCATGGAATAGGTCCACAACGAATCTTAGTTTTCTTTCCTGAACTACCCGGTGTTAATATGTTTCAATCAATCATCCCTGGACTCTAGTCTCCTCAGTTCTTGGCTTTGAGTGATTAAACCCTACTGTGATATGTTAGCCTGTGCTTTCCCTTAAACAGAAGACTTTCTAGAGTGCAGAAATCGCGGTGGAGTCATTTCAGGGCATCTTCCTGTGCATTCAGTGGCTGCCCAGTAAATGCTGCTGACAAACCATTGAGAAGACTGTTCCAGAGAGGTGAGTCTGCTCTGGTTCAGTTATCCAAAGTCTTCTCAAACTGTGGTCTCGGAGCAGCAGCGTCACGGTGCCTGGGCATTTGGCAGAAATGCACATTCTCAGGCCCACCCCAGACCTATCGGATCAGAATCTCTGGGGGTGAGGCCTAGGAGGTTATGTTTTTTCAAATTCTCCAGGTGGTTTTGAGGCACATTAAAGTTTGAGAAGCACGGCTTTATGCCACACTGGTCCTTAGTATTTGCCCAATGAGTTTTAAGCATAATGCCCCACCCCAAGGAGGGAGGATGGTCAGAGGGGGAGAAAAAATACTGGGCTATATTGAGAATGCATAAAGGGGCTCTGAAGGTGCTAACCTTACTCCATTGGTCAGAACGATGGTAATGAAGCCAGGAGAGAATGAGAGAGTGACCCCACAGGTCAGCAGCAGCTTGCTGCACAGCACACTCTGATGGAAATGACTATATGCAGCTCTGAATTTCCTGCCAGCACTATCCCTTCATTTCTCTTCAACCTGATCAGCCACTGCCATGAGCACACAAAGTAGCTCCCCAAAACAGAGAATATAAAACACATACATTCCCCATTTTATAACAAGAAAAGCCTGAAAATTCTCATTTAATAACCTGCTAAGAATAGCACAAATTCCCACACCACATTCAAACTTGGCCGTGTTGGTGAATGTCACTTAACAAGCGCAATTCTTACACGGGAGACAGAAGGTTATTTTCAGCTACTTCTCATCTGTCGAATAAAACAACAGCTCCTGCTCCACGGTAACCCATTAACAAGGCAGTCTGCGCCACCTCATTTCAACCAGTGTTTTAATAGCACCACAGATAAAAGCACTGCAATTTCCACAGGCAATTACTTCTGCAAATGAATCAAGAAGGTCAGACACAGGTTGAAAAAGGTCTTCAAATAATTTGCCACTTTTACTTATTTTGAGCTTGCTGAGTTCTTGATTGCAAAGAGAAGACCACTCAGTTCCAGGGCACTGGGTATGCAAACCCAGGTCTTGCTTTCCTCCATGATGAGAGCCCTAAGTTTATATTGCTCCAATATGAGTCATCAGAAAGAATCTAATAAAGCCATTTAAAATAACACATAATTTTTAGAGCCATTTAAACAAGGATTTTAACCTTAATTAGTTTCATTTCCCAACAGTAGTTACATCTACTCTTAAAGTTAGCAGCTTCGACAAAACTCAAACTTTTTCTTCTATACCTGAAATCACAAATAAAAGTGAAAAACTTTTCAGAAGCCACTACTATCACCATGACGAACTACATTGGAACATCATAATAATTGGACAGAGTGGCTTTTAAAGAACTATTTCTTCCAGTAATAATAATAGAAAGAAATTAAAATTGCTTTGCCAGTTATTGACAACTCTAATCTCAGTACCTGTAGCATTTGTTGATTTTCCTCACTGAAAAACCATCAGTCTCTTCGCTTTTCAAAGGCAGAATTGGAACCATTTAGTTGCTAAATGACACTGTAGGTCATAGCGTCTCTCTCCATGTTGTCTCGAAAATAATAATTACCCAGAATGATAGATGCCCTGGCCTTCTACCACACAGGATGTCAAGAAGTAGAGAGTTATAAACCTATCCCACCTGACAAAGCTATTCTTGCAGCCAGAGCCAGTGGTCCTAATCCTGGCTCTGTCGTTGAATAGCTATAAGGCAAGTGACGTCATCCTTCGGGAGGGGATGGCCCAAGTATGTGTTCAATGAATGAATAAATGAATAATAGCAACAACTGATGCTTATATAGCTCTTTTCATGTGTGAATCATTGTTCTGGTCATTTTACATACATTATCTTACATACTGTATCTTAATGGTAGATATTATTATGATCTTCATTTTACTGGTAAAGAATCTGAGTCAAGAATGTTTAAGTGACTTCCCCAAAGTCACACAGCCAGTAAGTAACAGACAGAGGAGTCACACGCAAGCAGGCTGGCTTGGAAACTAGTAACCACTGCATCAAATTTCTTTCTAAACACCAAACGCACATGTCCGCTATGTACCAATACTGTTCCAATGCTTCACATATACTGACTCATTGAGATCTCTTATCAGGCCTTTGAGGCAGGGACTATCATTAGCCTCATTTGCAAATCGGGTACAGAGAGGTTAAGTAAGTTGGTCAAGGTCTCACAGCTAGTAAGCATACACAGAGCTGGATTCAAACCCTTGGATACAAAATCCATGCCCTGACCTTTTACACCAGTCTTCTCAGCCTCAGCTCCATTGGCATTTGGGGCCAAATAATCCTTTGTTGTGGGGTGCCGTCTTGTACATTGCAGCATGTGTAGCAGCAGTCCTGGCTTCCACCAACTAGATGCCAGTAGCATGTCCCAGCTGTGAGATGAAAACTGTCTCCAGACACTGCCTCATGTCCCCCATTGAGAACCACTGCTCCATGCTCTGCTGCTACCTGCTGAATGTGGGAGTCAGACAGGAAGCAGAATTCTTTGGGATCTAAAGCCCCTCTGAACTCTCATATATGATCATGATTACTGAATTAGAAAGAAAAATTGAAATGGATGATGTTATACCAGGTATATTCATGATGATACAAACTTGGCCTTTCTCATCTTCCTGGAGACAGAAAGACAATTTCCAGGCTAATAGTGATGTGCATAACTGACTTTGAGGACTTCTTATAAGCCCAGATGTCTGTCTTCCACAAAGATTTTGATCAGGTAGGAAATAATTCTCTTGCCATTATCCACCCCATGAGTCTCTGCTACTTCCCTTCCACCAAATCTGACACATCGTCATAGTCAGAGCTTTGGAGTCACACTCACCATCCTAGCTCTGCTTCTTACTTACTATGTGATTTTGGGCAACACACTTAGCTTCTCTGAGCTCCATTTTCCTCATCTGTAGAAAGGGAATAATAGCATCTGCCTCACAGTAGGATTTTGATGAGGATTAAGTGTGATGATATAAAGTGTCTCAACGCATGTCAGTTGTTTGCTATATTATTATTATGCAAGACCTAGTTCAAAACATAACTCTTCCAGAAGCCTCCCAGAATCATCACATCCGGCTTCCCTACTCTGTTTCCCAGCATAGCTCATATGTAGAAATCGACAGTATCCAGATGGGCCCCACCTACCTGGAACTACCACAATCACAATTCTCAAACAGGAGGCATATTAGACTCACCAGAAATTTTTGAAATTTACATTTTCCAGCCAGGCAGGGTGGCTCACACCTGTAATCCCAGTACATTGGAAGGCTGGGGCAGAAGCATCACTTGAGGCCAGGAGTTTAAGACCGGACTGGGAGATATAGCGAGACCCCCATCTCTATCAAAAATAGAAAAATTAGCCAGCTGTGGTGGTGAGTGCCTGTAGTCCCAGCTACTTGGGGGATTGAGGCAGAAGGATTGCTTGAGTCCAGCCCAGGAGTTTGAGGCTGCAGTGAGCTATGATGATACCACTGTACTCTAGCTGGGCAACAGAATGAGATCCTATCTCAAAAAAAATAATTTTTTTTTTTTACATTTTCCTAAATTTACCTACATTCAGGGGTGGAGTGAGAAAAGGGTGAGAAAGTAGATTTTTAAAACTTCCCATGATACTTACAGGCACCATTACCTCATCCCCATCTGTGAGCCTCTAATTTAATCTGCAAGTAACCACTGGATGCCTTATTTTGAAAAAGTCTGGTTATGTTCAACTATTTTAAAAATGTTTAAGGAAAAGAGTGCAATGTCTTTATAAGACAATAGGCTTAGCCAAAGAAATGTTTAAGGCTAATTGGGTAATGATTTAAAAAAATAAAAGAGGGAGAGTTAATTGAAGAAATTAGTAAGTAAGTTGATAAAGGAACTTTTTCCTAGTTGGGAGGAAATAATCATAGGCTAGATTCAGATTTTACAGAGTCTAGGAAAATATCATGGTTTTTATTTTTCCCCTTTTCTTACTTGGAAGAAGAAAGGTAAAGGAACAATGTATTGAGAGAAAGGTAATTTTTGGCCTTGAAATTAGGAATGTTATTATTTTTCAGGAAGAGAGTTGGCTTAGGAGGACTGGCCAAGTGTCAGGAGGAGGGAAGGGAGCTTCCCACAAGGGCTGTGCACAGCCAACCTTTGAGTGTCTGCCATGACACCTTGGACAGGCTTCCCGCCCTGAATCACTGGGCTGCAAGGTGATCAAGTTTATCCTGGCAGTAGAGAGAAAAATGAAAACCAAGCTGGGCAGTGACTGATACATTTAGGGGAAAAAAAAAAAAAAAAACCAACATTTCAATTTGTTTTTAGCTGTTTGATGAGGTATTTACACACCTTTCGTAAATTTGTCAAAAAAATAACAATCAGAAATCACTGAATTCTATTCTTCTGTTGATAATATTGCTGTTTTTAATAGAAAAGGCCTGAGTAGCAAATTCTTCTGGGTTTTCCATTCAGTTACCCACAACACTGTCACAGAACAGTTGACTTGGTGTAGCTACCGAGATTGTAAGAACTGTGCTTGGGGAAAAAAAATAATCAGCCCAGTCTAGGTCATAAAAAGGCATTTTGGCTTCCACATTGTTCTTTGGATGGGGGAAGCCAGCAGCCAGGCGGTGAAGACACTCATGTATCCGAGGAGATGCCCGTCACGTGAGAGAGCCACCTTGGCGTGGCTCCTCCAGCCCAGGTCATGCCTTCAGATGACAGAGGCACTAGCCAACATCTGACCGCAACTGGGCCTCTCCCGAATTCCTACTCCACAGAAACTAGAGAGATACATGATTATCGTTGTTTTAGGCCTCTAAAGTTTTGGGGTAATGTTCATAGGGAAATGGATAATACAGAAATGTGTGTCTGTTTCAACTTAAGGATCAGCATTTTATTAACGTGGCTTGATAAAATATTTTATAATTGCCTTGATGAGCATGTAGTAGAAGGAAAAATGGCCACCCAAGGATGTCCACATCCCTATTCTCAGAACTTGTGAGTATGTTACCTTGCGAAGCAAGAGGAATTTTGCTGATGTGATTAAGGTCTTGTGATTGGACGATTACCGTGGATTATCCAGGTGGATCCAACGTACTCACAAAGGTCTTTACGCGGGGCAACAAGAAGGTCAAAAGCTGAAGTAGGAGCTATGATGACCAAAACAAAAGGTTCGGAGTGGTGTGAGGAAGGTGCTATGAGCCAACAGTATACAGGGAACAGATTTTTTTCCCTTGAAGCCTCCAGTAGGAACACAGCCTTGCTGTAACTGTTCTCCCCTCAGGCCTACATCGCATCAAGAAAAATCCCGACTACAACACACACTCTCCTCCCTGTGTTTTCCTTACAGCACGTCTTAATCCATTTGGGCCTCCTCCTCGCTTAAAACCTCCATACTCTCTTACTGATGAACAAAGTCAAAATGCCTTAGTACAAAATAGCAAACATTTATTGAATGCTTCCTTCGTGTCAAGGACTATGCCAAGTATTTTAGAGAGTATTTCATTAAATCCTCACAGCAACCCTCTATAGTCGGTGCAATTATTATCATCCGTCTTTCAAGTATTTGGAAACTGAGATACAGAGAGGTTAAGTAACTTCCCCCAAATCACACAGCACCCAAGTGGTAGAGCCAAGATTTAAACTCAGGCAGTGCAAGACCTAAGCACTGCACTCCGTCACTGCGCTTGTCCTTGCCCACCCAACCAGCCTCACCTCTCACGCCATTCCGTCTCCCGCCCCTTACCAAGGCCCATCTGAACTGCACACGGTGCTCCGAACGTGCCCAGTTCTCCTGGTCGGCTTCTGAGCCTTTGTTCCCATCATGTCCATTATCCCAGTGAATGTGACCCCCTTCCATCTGGGTCTCAAATTTACTGGTCTCAGGACTCCTTTCCAGTTTTAAAAGATTGAGAACCACAAAGAGCTTTTGTTTATGTGGATTATATCTATCAATATTTATAATATTAGAAGTGAAACCTGAGAAAACTTTAAAATATTTATTCACTTGAAAATAATACACTCATTGCACATTAACATAGATTTCCTATTTTATGAAAATAACAATATCGCCCAAAATAGAAAATAATTAGTGAGAGGAGTGTTGTTGCTTTATGTTTTGCCAAAGCTTTTTAATGTCTGGCTTAATAGATGACAACTGGATTCTTACACCTGCTTCTACTCTCAGTATGATGTGCTTTGTTTTTTGAGTGGACGTATATGAAGAAAATCTGGCCTTACAGAGACATGTAGTTGGAAAAGGGAAGGATATTTTAATAGCCTTTTCAGGCAACTAAGCACATTCTTCTTTGGTATTGTCCTAAAATTTAACAAGTCTCTTACAGTTTAATTGCAGTGTGAAATCTGAAACTGTATCGATGAACTTTTCATGCTCTGTTACATTAACCCATTGATCTCTCTCACACATTGAATGGCTCTTTCACTCAGCATGATTTTGTAACATCATGCACTGGTCATTTGTAATTAATATGAATTCATTGACTTTTAAAGATCTTCCAAAAATCAACATATTTCATTAAACAATATTTAAAAATCACCAATCTCATCAAAAGCTTTTTGTTTCTTTTAAAAAATTTTTTTAGAGATAGGGTCTCACTCTGCCCAGGCTGGAGTGCAGGGCTGTGATGATAGCTCACTGTAGTTTCGAACTCCTGGGCTGAAATGATCCTCCTGCCTCAGCCTCCTAAGTAGCTAGGACTACAGGCACTCATCACCACACCCAGGTTGTTTATTTATTTTTTACTTATTTTTGTATATAGATGGGGTCTCACTACATTGTCCAAGCTAGCCTTGAAGTGATCCTCCCACTTGGCCTCCCAAAGTGCTGGGATTACAGGTGTGTGCCACAGCGCCCGGCCAAAAAGTCTTTATATTGGAAACTGTTGAACTCAGTGATAGACACCAGTTTTTCATAATTCTAATTTTTGCTTGAAAGCTTTAATTTTATCACTGACAAACAAATACTGTCAGTGGTTTTCCTGGAAGTGATGGGCTCACCTCATTCATTTTCAAGAAAATGTTCTGCCAAACACCCAAATCTGGATAATCATAGTTTGTCAGTCATTCTTTGAAGTAAAAATGGTGTTCTATGAAAACAGCAGATACTTAAGCTTGGAATTCAATTGCTTTTCATTAAAATAGCCATAGTGGGCTGGGCATGGTGGCTCATGCTTATAATTCTAGCACTCTGGGTGGTTGAGGCAGGAGGATCGCTTGAGCTCAGGAGTTCAAGACCAGCCTGAGCAAAAGTGAGATCCCATCTCTACTAAAAACGGAAAAATTAGCCAGGCATTGCGGCGCACGCCTGTAGTCCCAGCTAGGCAGAGGCTGTGGCAAGAGGATCGCTTGAGCCCAGGAATATGAGGTTACACTGAGCTATGATGACACCTCTGCATTCTACCCAGGGTGACAGAGTGAGACTGTCTCAAAACGATCAAACAAAAAAACCAACCATAGTATTTCAACATGCATGCTTGATGTATACATCTCATTTTGTCATGTTAAGAATATTAATACTCTCAGGGGTGAGGGGAGAAAAAAAGAATATTAATACTCGTAATAGAATATTAAGAGATACTCAAGGGTTGAGATTTCATAATTAAATAATTTTTATTGTGATTAAAGGCATTCTTAAGTGAAACTGGCTTTTTTTTTTTAATGATACCCTTGATAGCAGAAGGCTTTTAAAAAAAAAAAAAAAGTGCATGGCAGTGAAGAACACGATGACTATTAATATAGTTGGGGACTGCCTGGATTCATGTTGCAGCAGTCCCCAACGTTTTTGGCTCCAGGGACCCGTTTCTGGAAGACAATTTTTCAACAGATCCAGGGCGTGGGGGCAGGGGCACACAGCGGCCCAATCCCTAACAGGCCACATACAGTCGGCCCGGGGATTGGGGACCACAGTGCTAAGGTGTCAACCACTTTACACACCTTTGCTTTTGTACCATCAATGCAAACAGTGATATAGGCAAATAATATCTTAGTGTTATTATGAAAATAGTTTTAACCTTATGAACTCCCTGAAGAGGTCTCAGAGACCCCCAGGGATCCACAGATCACACTTTGAGAACTGTTGACCTGCACACCTTTTTAGAGACAACTGTCACTTTCCCTTCTTCGGTGCCGCCACTGTACCTTGTACAAACTTCTGGCGTAAAGCTTACAACATTTTATTACGGATAATTAATTATATCATCTTTCTCTCCTGCAACTATCATCAGTTCCTTTAGGGCAGAAACCATGTCCTATTTATTTTTAAGTCCCCAAACACTAATAGTGCCAGGTACATACATAATAAGGGCTTGATAAATATTTGTTGAATGAATGAATGAACGGCTTGCACGGCAGATTATATTTGCTAAATATGGCCACAATAA
This sequence comes from Propithecus coquereli, assembly GCF_000956105.1. Classification (NCBI taxonomy): domain Eukaryota; kingdom Metazoa; phylum Chordata; class Mammalia; order Primates; family Indriidae; genus Propithecus; species Propithecus coquereli. The sequence continues at coordinate 4,442,622 of NW_012137080.1, read as the reverse complement.
TATGTCCCGTCACAGTTGCTCTTCTACAGTCTGGACACTTCCCCATCAAGATGCAGGCACCTCTCTCCTTTAACCTGGCAGGCCTTTGAGACTTCATCAACCAATAAAGCATGTAGAAGAGGTGCTGTGTGACTTCTGAGGCTAAGTCGCTGAAGTGCCATGCCTTTTTGCCTGGACCTCTTGGGACGCTCACACCTGGAACCAGCCATCACACTGCGAGGAAGTCCAAGCAGGCCGTGCAGAGGCCTACGTGGGAAGGAATCTAGGTCCTTGGCTCGCAGCCCCAGCTGAGTTCCGAGCCTACACCCAGGCACCAACTTGCCATGGTAGGTCCCCACAGACAAGAACCATGACTCTGTGTCCTTGGCACACTCAGTTTGGGTTCCACAGTCTGTACCTTAAGAATGGCATTTTTGTCCATCTAACCTAGATTAGACAAGTGAGTAAGCAAGAAGCACGCTCATATGCCCATGTGCTCATGGCAGACCAAAGTACAAGTGTGACAGGGATTCTCTATATTAATCACCTGCGTATACACTTCAAATAAAAAATGTACGCAGTGTTTGTATTCTTTTTCTCTATGTTCTGTATATATATTTACTGAAATATAAATTTATGTCTGTAGAATTTAAAAATTGGGATTTGTATTTTATTCATCTCTTTACATTTAATTTTTCTAATTTTAGATTTTATATTTCAAAAAAAGTAATAGTCTGAGATGTATTGTATATTCAAAAAAAAACCACTAGTTCCTCACCCCAGATTGCTTGAGAAGCACTGAACTCGAGGGCTGAGAAGGGGCCAAGGCTACCATTTTAATTTTTAATTATTAATTTGTGGATGACTCTCCATATTCATCAATAGGTGAGACCTGAGATGCTTTCTAGTTGCAACAACGAGTTTCTAGGGAGCTATCTACACCCATTCTCCGGGTTTGCTCCTATCCCTACACCCCTGAGTTTACAAGGTGATTCCCTAGGGAGTTAGTAACCCTGCCCACAAAGAAGAAAGTCAAAGCAAGGAGGATAGAATCTCACATCGGCCCAATGCGTTTTAGATGATAAAACCAACTATAAAGGAGTTGATTGAAAAGGTCCAACGATGTAGGGGGATGTAGGGGGCACGGCATCTTATCCCCACGTGAAACAGAACTTTAAAGTTACTTGTCCTTCTTTTTAAAGAGAGCATGGCCATAAGAAAGAAGAAAGCTGACCATCTGCAGTTCATCTTTCAGAATTTCCTTTGAGAACATCTAAGGAGTATTTTTCTTCTCACCAGGAAATCACCTGCTCAAGCGATTCTGCAGTCACTCTGAATACACAGAAACGAAATGATTTATACTCTGAAAGTTTCACTTCCAACTGAGTATGTGTGAAAAACAGCTTTGTAAAATGTGCCTTTGTGTGTAGAGCCTAATGAGCAATGACCTATCCCCTCCTGCCCAGGCCGGGTAGGCACAGAGCCCGGGCGGCACCTACGCCAAGGCTGCCCGGTGCCCGCAGAGCCGGCACGTGAAGACTCGGGGTCTGGCGGGAAACACATTCACCATCGAAGCTCCAGTTTCTTAAACCTGGACTGAATATATAAATTTACCCTTTATAATTTTATAACTACAATCCCAACCTTTGAAAAATATCAGCTTGCAAAACCCCTCATGACTAGGTATTATCTCCTTCTAATTTTAGTACACAGCAAACATGAACAAGTTCTACTGCTTTTCAAGGATTTAGGCTAAGAATTGGTAATATCAAGATGAATAGGACAATTTCTATGCTAAAGGAGCCTTTACTATATACTGAATAAGTAATTATTTTAATACTTTATATTTGCACATTACAGTTTGTATTCACACATCACAACTGCCCTCATACGACAGACATAGGCAGGGGAAGGATTCCCATTTTTCGTAAGAGGAACTGAAGACTAGGACATACTGAATCATCTGCTTAAGTTAATACCACAAGGCGGTTGATCCAGAACGTATTCGTAGTTTATGCCTTGGGGTCAGGCAGATCTGGGTCCACAAACCAGCTCCAATAGTCACTGCCTTGGCTTGTTATTTTGGGCAAAATAGTCCTTCCATGCCTCAGTTTTCTTATCTATAAAATGGAGATAAATAACAGCTGCCTCCATAGGCTACTGGAGAATTAATTGAGAAAATTTTGTTTGTGAAGATGGAAGGAACTCAAAAAATGATAGTAGTTGTCATTACTTCATCATGAACCCTTTACTAAGCTCCTACTTAGGTGCACTGCAATATATAGAAAACGACATAGACACAGGAACTCACAATGTAATATAAGGATAAATAAGCAAAGGATGTAACATAATGAAACAAAAGCAACAAATTAGGCATTGATGAAAATTGCCTTCTCAATGTTCCCACAGTGACATCTAGATCTCAGAGCACTTAGCATATCATCGTCAGGGTCTCTGACCACTCCCCACACCACCCCAACAGATTATGAACTCTAGGTAATTTTACTCCTGCTAAATCCTTACTTATTTATTATACAAGCCCTGACAGACCACACAGCCCAGGAATGAGTCGGCCAATGACACAAAGCTATAATTCTCTTCCTTAGGACCTGCCACGTAGTAGGCACTCAACAAAGCATGCTGAATTCAAGTAAGTTGTTGATGACTAGGCTGTCCTTTCTGAAATGTGTTTTTGGGGACCACTCCATGTAAAAGATCCCTCGGGCTCCACTCCTAGGGGTGACGGGTTCACATCCTTTAGGACAGTAGCAGCTAATGCTCCAAGCCATTCTCAGCTAAACCATGTTATTCAAAAGCAGACCCTTTCAGAAATGATTTGCAATGATTTTCTGAATAACAAAGAACAGGAATCATTATCACTGAGGTATGGAGTAAAACTGCTTCCACGCTAAAGGATGAGAACATTCTCCTACAGGTTCTGGAGGTGGGAAAGGAAGGCTGTCACGGAATCATGCAGGGCTTGTGTTTCTAAGTACATTGTGGAGGATATTCAACGTCTTGTAGGATCTGGCCCCTGCATTTCTCCTTAGGGTAGTGGGACTGATACACAGGGCCCTTTGAGCAATCTGGTTCAGTAAGAACCCTGCTTGAAGGAGGGAACTGCAGCTCCCACTCAGCAAAACCAAAGGCCTAGCCTTTTGTTAACTAGCCTGTCCTCCTCAAAAGGCATTCAACAGATATATTTGTTACCCAACTAAACGTGTCCCTGGGCTGTTTCGCTCCCATGTGCAGTATTTTCTCTACGATGAGTTCTAGTAGGAACGACTTCTTTCTGATCACATTCCCAGTGCTGTTTCAGGGCCCTGGACGGATCGGGACCCCGTACTGCTGTCAGGCTGGCTGCCTCTTCATGTGGCCGTTCACGTTGCCCCCGTAGAATCTATTCTCAGCAGAGCAGCCAGAGTGACCTCTTAAAACTAAGTCAAATCACATCCTCAGGACTCCCCTTTTCACTCAGAATAAAAGCCAAAGCCCTGACCACAACCCAGAAGTCCCTCTGATCTGTCCCCTCCTCTCTCTCCAGCCTCCTCCTTCCACCCTGGCATCCTTGCTGTTTCCTGAAGACATTCTCCCGCTGTGGAGCCTTTGCACTGGCTGTTGCCTATGCAGAAAGGCCCTTCCCCAAATCATTGCATCACTAACCACATCTCTTTTAAGTCTTGGCTCAACTAAACTTTTTCAAAAAGACTTCCCAAAGAGGTTGTAACATTGCATTTCACTTCCAATGCCCGCCTCTGGCGCTTGTGATTTCTTTTACCAAACTCTGTGATCCACCCTCGTCCAATAGCACTTATTGCCTTCTAATAAACCATAAAAATATTCAATTTGTTAATCCCTCACATACAGCCCGTAGAATGTGGCAAGGATTGTTCTAAGCTCTTTAGAAATAGTTAATACTTTTACTATGTGTATTATTATTATTTTCTGACTCCCCCTACTAGGATATTGGTTCCGTAAGGGCAACGATCTTTGCTGTATCCACTAATGTATCTCTGGTGCCTAGACCAGTGCCTAGCATATCACGAGTGCTTAATAAATCTCTCTTAACAAATGAACGACTCCCCTACTAGTTCTTTTCACAGAAACATCCTTGAGTTTCCCTTAACTGTCTCAAGCTCTGATGTCTCTCTCCCTTTGCACGGGCCACTGCCTCTCCCTGAAACGCTCTTCCCTCTCATCTGCCTGCGAACTCCTGCCCATCCTTTAACTTCCTTCAAGCATCACCTCCCCCTCCCCCATAGGAACTCTCCTTGGGCATGTGCAGGCACAGTCAAGAGCTCCTTTCTTGGTGAAGCCAGATCAAACCGAGGATGCTTTCCTAAAGAAACCTAGCTCTGGCAAATAAAGTCATCCATGTTTGCCTTGAGGAGACATTTCCCCTGAAGGTCAGGGGACAGAGCTGACAGCTGACCAGCTAGCACAGGTTGGGTTGGACTACCTCAATGACAAAACACTTCCCTAGAGCATAATTTGCCCCATTCATTAGATAGCAGTAAACCAGATTTACCCTGTGTTGAGCAGGAGGAGGAAGAGAACCTAGCTGTACCATCCAAAGGAGCAAATTAAAAGATGTTTGAAAATAAATAGCTAAAGGCAAAAAAAATTTTTTTTAAGTAGTAGACAATGACTTCCCATGAAGGGTGTGAAAAACGACAAAGTCAATCCAGATGACTGAGGTATTCAGACCACAATCTATCTCCAGTGACTCCGCAGAACTACAATTCTTTCCCTGTTTTCACCTCTTGCAGAGACAATCCTAATGTATTTAATTCATGTCATTTTCCTCCTCTGGTACTCTCAGGAGGTTGGAGAGTATCATTTCAGAACTCTAAAAGACAATAAAACTGCCCAAGCTTGGCCAGAGTTGAGGTTCTTATGCAGGGCAACACTATCAAGCTTCAATTAAGAAATGTGCTCAGGCAACCAACCTTGGTTTTAGATTTCCAGAAATAATTATTTAAATTTTCAGGCATACTCTCTTTAAAAGCTGCTAAAGAGCTTTATAAATACCTACTAATTATGGCCCCTCAATTCTCTGTGAGTCTGACCAAGTATTTGAGAAAGCATGACTTTGCCATACAGATACCCTGCAAACACGAGCCTTTCCAAACACACAGGCTGATTACATGCTTTGTAGCTTATCCAAGGAAAACACTGTTGCCAACTTCTAGTTGATGTTTTATTTCTGCTTAAGTTCCAGTTATCTTGGATAACTCAAACCTAGATAGAGGTTAGAAAACAAGGCCTTTTAATTATCTTCATCAATAATCCACCCACGTTTATATTCAGAAAATATATCCATTTTTAGATTTACAGAAATAAATTCTTTCTAGGCATAATTTTATTGAAAGCTTTTAATGAGCTTTGTAAATTGCCATCCTTCCCAGGGTTCAAATCAGGTTAAGACAGACTGAGAGGGGGTTGGGATCAGCCTCTGACTGGCCACTAGCTACTTCCTACTGCCAAGCAATGGAGTAAGTTGCAGAGAGCTGTGAAGATGTTTGCAGAGCCCACAGATGCCTCAGTGGGCTGGCTGGGCCATGGCATAGCACTTGACACAGGACAGGCACATAAGGTCTGACAGCTCCAGAAGTCATCTAGTCACCTCCCACAGCATCCCTGATAAGAGTCACCAAGAATAATGTTTCCCCTCTTAGAGAGCTTTCTACTCTGCTTCTTCTGTTACTGACCAGGACAAGTGTTGGAAAAATCTCCTCCCTAGTTCTCCATTGAACACAACTGCACCTTTTGGAGATATGCAGGATAAGTCTATTCTTTCTCTTACATGAAATTTTTCAAGTACTTAGATCAGCACTAATAGAATTTTCTGTGGATAACGGAAATGTACTGTATCTGTGTGCTGTCCAATACGGTAACAATATGGTAACTGCATGGCTATTTAGCCCTTGCAATGTGCTGGTATAACTGAGGGACTAATTTTTTAAAATTCTACTTAATTTGAATTAATTTAAATTTAAATAGCTAAGTGTCATCAGTGGCTATCATATTGAAATGTTCAGATTTAGAGACATTTCTCATGTCCTCTTTGCCAAAAACCTTCTTCCCTTTTCCAGGTAAACAGTCCTTGTTTCTTCAACAATTTCTCAAAAACAAAACAAACAAAAAAAGCCACCTTCCAGAACCTTCTCCATGCAGTCAGTCCTCTCTGGTTATGTTCCAATTTGCCAAATTCCTATAATGTACTAAAATAAAGAATTCCTGGTAAGGTCTGACCTAGAAGACTATCACCTCTTATCTGAGCCTGCTTAGATATCTGATAATCCTCTCCTTACACCTAAACTAGCCAGTAGGTGTTTGGTATATATTGAGCACTCAAGAGATATTTAAAGCTTAAATGATTATTCTAGATATTTTGGTGTACCTTGATGAGCCCATTTTCTCAATTCTCCAGAGTCTTTTCAGATCTTCTACCTTTTTCCTTCCTATGTTCTGATTTGTTTTGTTGGCTTTCAGGATTTGTGCCTCTCCAGAACATCAGACATTCCTACGTTAAAACTTTGTAAAAACATATTAGAAAACTCAAACATAAATATTTTTAAGGATAACCAGGATTATTTGGTATGCCTCTAGGAAGAGATAAAAAAAAAAAGGTAACTTAAAAATAAAGCCAATGTTTTCTGCAGGATAATAAAACTTCTAGATAAACGCTTCCTTTCAGAGATCACAAGTGACATCAATCAAAGTCAGGGAAAGTTAAATTCTCTATGCTAGACAGGACAGGACCCTTTCTTTCCACTTAGTCCTAAAAGCCACCTTAAGGGGGTTGCAGATTTTCTATGCACTGAAATGTTCTATATATTATATAGCAAATCAACTATCAGCAAATTACAATGGCTATACTCTTCTAGACAAATCATTAAAGAGGTATTGCATTTCTCAGAAAAACAGATATGGACAAATTGAATTTGAGGAAGCTAAATCACGTCAGAGATACTTTACCACTTTGAAGAACAATTGTTCTTCAAAGAGCCAGCAGATCCCTAAAAATCTTAGCTTTAAGTTTCTCTTCTCCTTACTCTGAATCACTAATAGTCTGTAAACAATCCCTGGAAAGCACTAAGAAAGGGCTGTTTTCAGGAATTTGGGTAAATACTTGCAAAGATCTTTTGTAAAGTGAATAATTACCACTAACAGATCTGACAATTACTGAATGTGTTATGTTTATAAAGCAGGTTTCTTAAAGTAGGACACAACCTGAGAATTATTCTACTGGACAGAAAGAATTCATTACAAAGCCATTGCTATAGACTAAATGTTTGCGTCCCTCCAAAATTCATATACTGAAATCCTAATCCCCAAAGTAATGGTATTAGGAGGTGGGGCCTTTGGTAGGTGATTAGGTCTTGAGGGCTCTGCCCTCATGAATGGGACTAGTGCCCTCATAAGAGAGACCCTAGGGAGCTCCTTTACCCCTTCTGCCACATAAGGACATAGAGGAAAGATGGCTGTCCATAAATTAGGAATGGGCCTTCACTAGACTCTAAATCTGCTGGTGTTTTAATCTTGGACTTCTCAGCTTCCAGAATTGTAAGAAACACATTTTTGTTGTTTATAAACCACCCAGTCTATGGTGTTTTGTTATAGCAAACTATAGCTAAGACAGTCATCTTATATGGCTGACAGAAAGATGCCCCTCCCCTTTGGTGAGTTTCTGTACATGAGTCACAAAGATTTCTGAAAAAAGGGGGGAACTGGGCTGATGATCTTCAACAGATTGCCCAAAATCTCAGTCACAGAATGTCTTTCATTTCTTCTAACAAGTAATCCTTTACCAAACTTTATGTATGCAAATCCTTTTTGTTTGTGTTCAGTAAAAATAAATGGCTACATATATTCATTTGTAGGCACAAATAAGGTGAGTTCTCTTTGATCTCTTTGTTATCCTGAAAAATCTTCAGGCATGGAGTTCAGCCTCTTATTCTATAAGACCAAGTATTAATTTTAACACACTCGGTAAAAGCACAAAGGCCATAAATATATCCATGTGCGCCAGAACTCCATGAGCTATAATTAAATTTTAACCAGAACATTAAACTGTATAAATTTAAGGGAAATTTTATCTCCTTAACATTTATCCTTTCAGGGAAATCTTTTTTTTTTTTTTTTTTTGAGACAGAGTCTACAAAGTCTTGTTCTCCGGCCCAGGCTAGAGCACAGTGGCATAGTCAAGGTTCACTGCAACCTCAAATTCCTGGGCTCAAGCGACCCTCCTGCCTCAGCCTCCCAAGTAGCTGGGACTATAGGTGCATGTCACCACCCCTGAATAATTTTTAATTTTTTGCAGAGACAGGGTCTCACTATGTTGCTCAGGCTGGTCTTGAACTCCTGGACTCAAAAAGGAAATCTTTTATTTAAATGATTGCTTCTGATTTAGGGTCTTTAAAGGCATCTATTGCTAGATGCAAGAATGTCTTCCAGGCAATCTTGGAGAATGGTAGAAGAGAGGGAGGGAGGCAGAAGAGGAGCCAGCTCCCCTCTTCTTGGAAGACACAGGCTCTAAGAGTGATAGAGCAATTTAGACCACAAAAACAAAAGTACTGAGTGCCTGTTAAAAATTACATGTAATAATAGGTGGACACTTAAGAGAAATTGGATCAAAGTGAATAGTTAGGGGGAAAATGCTGATGACCTTAATTAGTGGTTTTCATAGCACCTAATTTATTTGGAGGAAGGAATAGGATGTAGAAGAGGACAATTGGATAGGATTTCAGGCCCTCAACTGGCTTCTGGCTTCGACAAAAACAGCTCCTTATAAAACTTTGATTTCTAAATTGGACTTCCATGCAAGCTTTTGTTTAATAAGATAAGTAAATTTTGAAAGCCCCTGAGCTATATGGCCACCCACACAGAATTTACAGGGAAGAGAGCAGGCTTTTACTGACAGTGAAGAGGGTAGCTTTGTACTTAGGGACGTAGGTTAACGGGCAAATGCTATTCTTACCTCTAATTATTTGTGCTGAAATCTAATTTATTTTTAAGACGTGGAACAGAAGTTGTGTAACATTACTGAAAGTAAACGATAAGGCTGCCAGGAAATTACCTTAAGTATCAGAAGAATGCTGACGCACTTTGGCAGACTTCAAGCGGAGTCATATGAAATTCTCATCTGTCAACGCCCCTCAATTTACTGTAGAGCGAAATCATTCTCCTCCCTCATCCTTCCTTTCCAAACACCTTTTCTTCCTAACGCTTCCCAAAAGGGAGCTCTAGACTATAGTGTGCTAAACTGATACTATCCTCATCAGGAACTTGAAAAACATGTACAAGACACAGTACTTCTGCAATGAATACAACGACAAAAAAAAAATATATGGTGGCTGGTCTGCAGGAGCTGGGGTTTCGTAGAGACATGCACATGAATTGTTGTACAGAAGGACAAAGAAAAGCACATACTGGAAAGACAAGGGAGCAAACATTCAGTGGTGGCATGGACGGTAGGCAGAGGTGCCGGCTGCTGAACTAACAAACAAATCAATTAAGCATATCCTGGGGAAGCAGGAAAAGCTGGACTCGCTGCCTCTGCCTTAGGTCAGGACCCTCATTTCTTATCTAGACAATTCTAATAACCTCTAAATGGGCCTCCATGCCTCCAAGCTGACTTCATCTATTCTAACCCATTCTCTGTAACACCTGCTTAAAATCCTTCACTAGCTCCCAGACCACTGCAGAAGCCAGTAATGCTTATCATGACTTACAATGTTCTTCATGGTCTGAATCCTGCCCATCGCTCTGGCTTTGCTTCTGAAGAGCCCTAACCCCCCACGTCACACAAACATTCTTGGAGGTCCCCAAAAGCTCCATGCTCTCAAATATATATGAACCTTTGTACAAGGTGTTTCTTCTGTCCAGAACATCTTCCTAGTCTCAATCTGGCTAACTCCCTTCATTCTTGGAGGCTCAGCCCCTCTACAAAGCTTTTCTGGACAGCCCCTAGGCTGAGTTAGCCACCATCCCTTGCGTTCCCAGAGCTCCCTGTACTTAGTTCTATTCCAGTATTCAGTACCCTGGCTTGCATTTGTCATGGTATTTTTTGTCTATATAACTCCCCAAATTCAGATTGTAAATTCTTTAAGGTCAGGAAGTTTATTTCCTTGTTATCACCACAGGTTAGTGCAGTACCTGGCACATAATAAGGATTCAACAAAAGCCTTGAGTTCAGTAAAATATTGACAAAGGAGGAGGGGAAAAAATCAATGCAAGTGAAGGGAAAAAAATGTTATAGCACTCTTAGGCTGGATTCTATCTTCCCTAGAACAAATGAAGAATCACATGACTACCTGGAATAAGGGAATGGCCTCAGGACCTGTGAGCAAGCTACCCAAGGCATGGAGGGAGGGAGAGAGAGAAGAAAGGAGAGAGAGAAGAAAGGAGGGGGGATGAGGGGGAGGGAGGGAGAGAGAGACAGACAGACAGACACACACACCAAGACCCCTGATGTTTTCTGCAAAGTTTCTCCAGGAAATATCTGAACACATATTTATTTTTCTCAGTCTGTAACAAAGTGGATCAAAAAATTGATGTCTCTCAACCATAGCACTAACTGCACTAGGACATCCTTCTTTCAGCAAAGGCAATGTACACTCTCTGGAACTGCTTCGTTTTGTTTGTTGTTGTTGCTTTTTGGTTTCTTTTAAGCATGTTAGACCTGAAATGAAACAAAACAAACAACCCAAACCAGCAGCCATTCTCCCGAATGTTTTCAGGCTTTGAGGGAACTAAATGAAGGGCCAGGAAAAGAAAATATATTTAATATCATGAAGGAAAAGAAAAAAACCATGAAAATCAGAGCTGACTGGGGCTGATTCGGACACAGTGACTGGCATATCTGCCTGGGGCAAACAGGAGGCGGCTTCTGTGTGCAGGGCCCTGCATGACAGTGTTGAGGTTCTACTCTGCATCCCATCAAGAAAGGACAAAACAGAAATAATAACATCACATGAGGTGGTCCTGGGATGAGATACTTGGGAGAACTTAGTTCCAGCATTTTGCAAAGTGGCACTGCAAAAGAAAGTTTGAAATCTTCTCTATAGATGTTGAAGGGAAGCTAAGTCTGTTTCCAAGGGATGGCCTGCAGGCAAGGGGACGGCCTGCATCAGTAGCTGTCAACTTTCTGTGGAGGTAGAATAGCATTTCAGACTCGAAACGCCCCTCAGGTTTCTTAATCTACCGCTGCCTCCCTGCTATGGTTAAAATAACAAAACTCAAGCAAATCTCACAAGCTCTCCGAAACTGTCAGGAGGAATGATGCCACAGTTTACACCACTGGTAAGTACACTTCTCTAACAAGGTCAAACTCATGGATTTGAACCCTGTGTGGGCTCTTTTGCTTTTCTCCCCACCCACAGACACCAGGCCAGCTGTCCTGCAAAGGTGGGCCAGTAGACAGAAAGGAAATCAGGCAAAACAGAGCATTAATGTCTACAAAAATCTGTCCCTGCTACTTAAAAATCAATTGGAAACCTGGGCCCCCCAAAATGGTCAATCAGTAATGGACAAACATGGGGTTGTTTCCTGTTACATGCCATTTACGTATTTAAGAAACTCATTAGCTTATGGCTCGTCCTCTTCCAAAGTAGATACTTTCATCTCAGTTCCACGTTTTATTCATCATTTCTATTTGCCCTCTTGTATAATAAAAGGAAGCCATGGTGGCTCAATATCATATTAATACTATAAGAGACCAGCCTTCAAGCCTCCCTGTAAGACGCAGTAGACTACAAGCTCTCAGCTAGTTCCTCTGGCCCTAAGCTTCTGGGATCCTCTACAGTGTACACAGCCATCAGGGAATGGGAAATTTATTTTACTCACTGCATAGTAAAGGCTGAATTTTAGAATATCAGTCAGACTGGGAAAAATAATAGTTAATTGTGAAATGGTTACTTTTACTCCTACACAGCTAGATTAAATGTAGAAGTGCTTAAGACCACTTAAGAAATTTACATGTTTCTCTCAGCCACCTACTGTGACAACTTTATAGGAGTTGGGACATGGGAAAAGGTAATAGGGCCATGAGGGTCCAGAATCTTGAATCTAGGTGGGAATAATAGCTGCTAACATACTATACCTCAAGGCTTCTACAATCTCTTCTCTTATTTTAACACAGGGAAAACTTTCCACTAATAGGTTTTTCCCCTGTAATATATCAAGGATCTGTCTTCTTTTCTAGGGACCAATGAACCTACAAGTGGCCCTAATGGATTATAAATACTACTGGAATACAAACACCTAGAGGGTGCAGGTAAGAGACGAGGGACAAGGGGCTTGGTGTTTTCTTTAAATCCCATGCACACTCTGTAGAGGATTAAGAAATAAATGAAGGGCTGGGTGCAGTGGCTCATGCCTGCAAGTGCTGCCAGCACTTTGGGAGGCTGAGGGGGGAAGGTCGCTTGAGCCCGGGAGTTCAAGACCAAGCCTGGGTTGTTGCAAGACCCCATCTCTACCAAAAATAAGAAAATAGCCAGGCATGGTGACACATGCCTATGGTCCCAGCTACTCATGAGGCTGAAGGAGTAGAATTGCTTGAGCCCAGGAGTTTGAGGCTGCAATGAGCTACTGTTATACCACTGTACTCCAGCCTGGGCAACAGAGCAAAACTCTGTCTACCCCCCAAAAAAGAAAAGAAATATAGGATGGATGACACAATGTGAGAGAATCCTGAAAATGTCTGATAAGCAGGTTTTAAATTGCGTATAACATGAGCTCCTTCTTTAACAAAATTTCCCCAAATGAATACCCATTGAGTGCTCTAATTCCACTTACTATAGGCTCTGGTGACGGACACTGACCCAACATGCACCTGCTCAATAAATCTGACATACTTGTAAATTTGGTTTTGCCGCCACCAGCTCTGGATTCCCCATTTGCTCTCTCAGCCAAAAACAGCACCAGAGCACAAGAGCACGTTGCTTTCTTCCCCTACCATGGCTATGGAAGCTCACCTACAGATCACGTAGGGTCTTAATTATTTTAACAAGACACTAAATTATTCCCCTGAACTAATAATATCCCACAGCACTCCACTTTAATAAAACACAAAACATAAAAAGTGTTATATAAAAAAAAACCAAACTGTTCATTTAGAGACACAAAGACGGTTTTTCTAGGTTGGCAGATAGACAGGGAACACAGATGGTGAGGGACTGAGTTAAAAAACGGACAAGATGAAAAATAACCATCATATGCTAGCCAAAGGTACAATGATTTAATGAGCTGATGAGCCAGAAACGTTGGGGGAATTCAAACTCAACTAACATTTACTGAGTGGCTACTAGGTGTTGAGCATAGGGCTAGATCCCTTAATCATGGCATGATGATTACTCACATCGCCCCTGTGTAGTGTCACTATTTTGAGATTTCAGGTGACAAAATAGCTGAGGCTTAAGGAAAATAGGGTGAAAACCCTCTTGATGATGATGAGGTTGATGACCCTGGTAGACTGCAAGAACTCCAAGAAGTCATCATTTCCCATCTGGAGATGGATGCCCCATCACCCACAGTCCCCCATTATGTGTATTGACAAATCAATAAGCCAAAATTAATGAGAAAGTAGTTTTCCCCCCAAAATGCCATAAGTGAAGCAAATAAGGAATGTGCCTGCAAAACACTCAAAGTCATCTAATACGGACCCATCACCAGACCCGCAGAAGGTAGGGAAAGCTCTCTTAGAAGGAGCAAGAAAAAGGGATGATATTACATTGGATCAACTGTCTCATGCATAGCTCTGCTTCTTCTTAGGTTGAGTCAATGTGCTTCCAAGAAATATGGGAGTGGCATTTTAGACCACCAGACCATTCTGATAGACCATTAATGGCCTCAAGTGATCCTCCCGCCTCAGCCTCCCAAAGAGCTGGCAGCACTTACGGGCGTGAGCCACTGCGCCCAGCCCTTCACATATTTCTTAACCCTCTCCAGAGTGTACATGGGATTTACAGAAAACACCAATCCCAGTCCCTGGTCTTTTACCTGCACCATCTAGGTGTTTATATTCCAATGCTAACAGTGCTTGGTTCTCCATACCTTCAGGAATTTGAGCCCCTGGAGCATCCTGTTGTATAATTTATTTTTAAAAAGCCACTAATATGCTTACCTCTTTAGAAGGTGGAAGGACCAATCTATTTGACAAACGTTTATGCTCCCCATTCTTGCTGAATGCTGATTTTTCTATTCTGTAACTCTACTCTGCTATCTGTTACCACTAGGTTTTTGGGTGGGAACTTCTTCCTCTTTGAAATCAAATCTCCCAACAGTCAACATGCCGAAGATAAAGTGCCCTTAAGTGGACATTAAGGTAAGCCTAGGGAGGCCAGGGCTAATTAAAAATAACCAAATGACAGAGAGTGTTTGCCAGAGAGCCACAGGATCTTGTTCCTTTAATGCACCTTTGTGCATGAAGGAGCACAGCACTAATATCCATTTACTGTCGGGACTGAGGGCAACTCTTTGCTACTTGTAATCACATTTTGTTTAGGGAGCACATTTATTAGAATGTCCCCTAGTTCATCTCCTTTTAAAGCACAGACACACTAGGGAGGCAACTGGCCTTCACTTCTACCTCATGTACAGTCCTGCTTCAGAAACACTCAGCTGCCTTGTCCAGGTGAATAGCAATTTACTCTGAGCGAGTAAAGAAATAAGGATTAGCTAATTCGGTGTGGTTTACTGTCAGTATATCAACTAGAAAAATTTTTTCCAACAGATGCTGACTTAATGACAAGACCACAAAGGACTTCTGTCTTGATCCATGTTTATCAATCCCCTTCAGGGATCTTCAGCAAGCCAAGTTAAAATTCCCTTTTTGCTTCAGCTAGCTTCTATTAAAAACAACCTGCTGGGCTAAGGGAAAAAGACCTTTGGTGGAAACATCAGAAAATGTATGTGAAAGTTTCTAACACTGTGCCTGGCATAAAACTGGCATTTGAATAGATTTCCTTTCTCCTATTGCTCACCTTACATATAGATTATTTTATTTTAATAATGCAGTACAATGGATGGGAATGGGAGGACTTGCAAAGCATTTGTGTGGGCTGGCATCTGTTGTACTTGGAGAACAAACAAGTTTAGAAACCACTGGATTTACCAACATGGATTTCCCAAACTATGCCTCTATATGATTCAATTCAACAAATATTTATTAAGTACATATTATATGCCCAAACTATGCTGGGGATATAAGGGTAGAAAAAAAAAAAGTAGACCCTGCCCCATGTGCTCACAAAACCACAGGAAAGCAGTTTCCAGATGCACATTTGGAGAGATGCAGGGAAGAAAAAAATCAGTAAATGCCTACTCTCCAGGACAAGAGTTTAATTAATATAATTGAAGCATAATGAGACTAATTGTAGCATGCAAATATTGCCAATTAACCAACAAATGTCCAATTTTCCCACAAATTTAAAAATTACAGTCTTTTATTGAAGGAGGGCAAAGGCAGTGTCAATAAGAAAGGCAAGTTCTTTCCATATTGTTTATGGAGAAGTCAAAAGATATTCCTGCCCTTCAATAACTTCATATGAAATAAGTACTAGATTTAAAATCAAGATGACAAAAATCTTACCATGTATGTGCAGGGGAGCACTCAGTCCAAAAACTACAATGACCTATTGTTTATGTCATGGCTACAGAGCAAATGAGGGCAACAGCAAAGAAGCACATTGAATGCCTTCATTAATTAGGGTCATATTATTCTCTTTAACTCATAATCACTGGTTAGAAGTGAAATTTCATTATGATCATTAGTGCCTATAAGGAAATTACAATATACTTACATTAAAATTTCATCTTCTAACACTTCTCACAGGGACCTAAATTAAGTTTTCCACGCAATAGTTCTTGTAACACATAAACCTGTCACCCCTTTTTCTGTTTTGCTTTGTTTTCTAAGATTTTTAGCATCTCCCTGGTGACCAAAATTCCCATGAGCAAAACTAGATAGAACGTAACCATTCCCCAAGTTCTAAGTGTACAGACCAGGGATGAAGAGTGGAAGACTGAAAGGCTGGCCAGATCCCGGAAGGCAAATGCACTTTAGGATGAACAACAGTTAATTTCGGGTAATCTCAACTTTAAGTACATTCAATGTTGATAATGGCCACCACTGTGGTAAAGCATTTGTAGGGCAGGACTATCACAGAGAGTTATAGGTTCTTCAAAGGCAGAGATCACATCTTATGAACTTTGATTCCCTACTCAGAGTTAGCAAGTTACCTTACAGATAATAGGCATCCAATAAACGTTTGTTGGATTACATGACTCAACACACTGTTTCTCCTTCCTATCACTTTACAACTTAGAAAATTATTTGACATAGAGAATTTGGAGCACGAACCATACAAATCTGCTAATGCTCATGTTTCTCTTGTTGGCTGGTTGGTCATGTGGCTGCTTTTCCTGACTCTTGTCTTAATTCAAATTAATATGCATTTAAGTTGAATTCTGTCAAGATTCAACAGTCCATGTTAACTACCTATGTCCTAGATCATTAGTGCAAAAGAGGTCTCCAGGCATCCCACCCACATATAGTATAAGTCCTGAAGCTAAAGTTGTTTTTCCACTGATGGAAATTAATTTGCATTAAGCCATCAATACCATCTTTGCCCTGTCTTGTGAATAATGGCATACATCTGTGAGATGTTTGGCCAGGGTACAATCTTTGGTTATGTGGCATTTTTCTGTATGAAAAAGTAACTAGGTCCTTATGAAGCCCAAGCATGAAAGTTTGGCTTCACAATAACATACTATATTCTTATCAACTGGACTCCCTAGTCGACTTTTTCTACTTTGTGATTCTTCTCAGATAAAATACTTATTCCTTAATTACATGCACAGAGCACATTATTAGGTGTTACAGAGGTTACAAATATAAACAATTAAGTGTCTTGAACTTTAAACAACCTAGAGTATAGCAGGCAAGAGAAATGTACACAACAATTCAAGGCAGAGTGAAATAACTCCAAGAGAAAGAAAATAAGTTTAAGTAGCCTGCTAAAAGGCAATGCAAAATTACTGTCAGATGGAAGGATATCAACTTCTTTAAACATGTGAGCACTGGAACCTGGCCTTATAAGTATACATCACTGTATATAGATGTGTGTATTATGTGCCTGTATTAAAATATACATTACTTGTACAGAATCCTATAAACATTCTATTATATAGATACAATCCAGATAGAATTAAAGACAATAGGGTGCACACTCAAAGCTCAACATCTCCATTTAGATGAAGAATTTCTATGTGGATTCATTTAGATCACCATTGGCTCCCTGGAGGATTTGAACTACTAGTTAAGCCATGAGCCTTTCAATCAAGCAACATTTTAGTTGAAAGTTCAATATGTAAACAAAGAATAGCTGCTTAGGTTGGAGGGGAAGGGAGCTCCATCTGCCCCACTCCTCCCCCACACTTGGCCACAGAGCCCAGGGTAGAAACTCCTTGACACGATGACCACCAAGTCCCTTCCTGCTGTCACTGTCTAGGATTCAAGTCTAAGTCTCCATGGAGCACCTGGTAGACCACAGCACTGTGGGACTAAAAGGAACAGCATGTTGTGTGAGACCTGGAGTCTGCCCTGGGGAGCATTTCATGTAGTTGGGAAGGAAGCTGAACACATGTGAAAAGGAAAGCAAAGCATTTAAGTGCCTGTCTTGGGAAGAAAGTCCTTCAAAAAAGGAAGAGAAGTCAAGGAAGACTTCACAGAATGGGGAAAGAGAATACAATCTGGAAAAGATGCCAGCAGAAGAGAGAAAAGAAAATAATTTTTTCTATCTACAAGCATTTGGATCCATGTTAAATGCAGAACCCAGAGATTAGCTGCTGAATCCAAAGGGGGTCTGGAGATGGGCAGACCTTTCTCTCCTCCCAAAGACCTTTCTCTCCTCCTGTGCAGCCTGCTACTGTACTGAATACTGCAGCAGCTGTAACACATGGTAAGTGTTTGGGTATCTAAAAATACCCAAACATACAACAGGTACAATAAAAACACGGTATTATAATCTTTTGTGATCACCACCATATATGCAGTCTGTCATTGACTGAAATGCTATTATGTGGTGAGTGACTCTATTTATTGTGTGTCCGCCCATTACATGCCAGGAGTCATGCTAACTGCTAAGTATATTCTGGTGAACAAATCAGACTTGGTCTTTGCCCTCGCACATCTTAAAGACTAGTGGAGGGGGGAGAAATAGTAAATCAGTAAACAGACAAATATATAATTACAAATTGGAGGGATGAAAGGAAGCGAGGTAGGGAGCAGGGCTTTCTCCCTGCTGGGGGTAAAGGAAGAATCTGGAAGGGAGGTATGTGTGAGGGAGGAGGAAAAGGCAGCAGAGGAAACAGTGGAGAACGAGGTTTCCAGGCTGAAGGAACACCATTGGCAAACGCCCAGAGGGAAGGCATGGCTTGGCAAGTTTAAGAGCTCAAAGGAGCTCAGGTGTTTGGAGCTAGGAACCTGGGGAGCACGGGAAGATGGTGAGGGAGAGGGCTGCAGAGGCGGGGCCAGGCCAGGTAACTCCCGCAGAGCCCCAGAGTCATGCTGAGCACATGGGGGCCCTCCGTGAACATGGGCTGCACATACAGGATTTGTCTGGCCAGGACAGTAAATGTTTGGGGTTGTTTTTTGGTCTTTTTTTGTTGTTGTTGTTGTTTATTTATTTATTTCCTGCCCTTTGTGAATAAATAAATTTTAATTTACAGTCTAAACTTTTCTATTTTAATGATTCTAGTCCACAAACTGCTACGGAAAAAATTCTTAAAGAGCTCCTCGTCCTTTGTGAACCAGAAAATAAACAGACCCCTCACGGAAAGGGAATTTCACTCTTAGAGCCGCGACCCACCTCACCAAAGATAAGGACGCGCTATTTAAATAGTGTCTAGGCAAACATGCTTGGCCCAGGGGAAGCATTAAGTACTTCTACAGCTACAGACACTCTGCAGGTTGCATGTTAAAATCATTTCATGGTTCCCTTTCTTTCATGAACTAACACTAGCCTCACTCATCAAGAAAAGATGTTAGCATTTCTTAGATAGCTCATTAAAAAGACCCACACAGCCAAAGGCAATTTATAAATTCTAGGCACAACCATGCCATCTGTTTATGCTTAAAAGAATTAGGTTTCACAACCACATCTTATGTGAGTGACATGTTCTCTTTTGGGACCCATGTCTCCTATTCTTTCCCCAGTTCCGACATTGCCTTCATGGGGTAGCTTTTCCAGTGGAGATCAAGCATGAATATGAAGCCAATGGAAAAGCCATATTGAAACCTAATGAAATGTTCATTTTCCAAGGTAGTGTTTCGCAGCTGTTATAAAAAGAACAAAGGCTTTGGAGTGGGACAGAACTGGATTCAACCTCCGGCTCTGCTATAATACTTATTGGCCATGAGAACTTGTGCTGCTTTTTGAGTCTCGGTTTCCTTTTCTGTCAAACAGAGATAACACCTACCTGGCAGGGCCTCTGTGGCTTAAAGGAGCATAATAAGCACAAAATAATAGAAAGCTGGGTTTGGAAGGTGGCCCCAGACTGGGATGTAGCAAAGTCCTTGTTGCCAGAACTGCTCCTCAGAGGCCTGGCCACCAAGATGGATGACAAACAGAGAGAGCGAGAGCTTGCCACGAGAGCCAACTCTGCTGGGCTCAACAGGGTCAGAAACTCTGATGGACCTCAAATCCCCCAGGGCACTCTGTCCTGCAGGAAGGGCAAAGGTTCTTGGGTGGACAAGGGCTCTCCTCCCCAGGGACAGGGCACCTCACAGAGGCCAGACCCAGCCTAAGTACAACTAACCAGAGAAATATTTAAGAGCTGAAAAATCTATGATTGCATCTAGCCCTGGGTCAGAAAACACAACATTTGGGAGACCTCTCGGGTCCTGCAACTGGCTCACATCTTTCTTGCCAAATGGATCCATTGTTAGTCCTGTCTTTCTGACCAATATCCTTCCGAAATTCTGCCCAATTCTCTTCTGCATCTCCTGAATTCTTTGCTGAGCATTTCAATTCTTCTTCTAGGAGACTGATGACTTTCAATCAGGTGACATATAACATCCCCAGCAGAAAAAGGATTATCTAGGCCAAAAAATGAGACCAAAGTCTTATGTACTGACACAATGTCTTTGACTACCTTGATGAGTTTTATCACACATATTAAATAACAAAGGGTCGAAAATCATGTTATTCCAGAAACACTCTGCCCCTCATAATTCTATGATAAGTAGGCAAAATTTGGCAAATGATCAATTAACAGAGAAAAGGAGCCTTTAAATTTGGAATCCACCCATTAACTTCATCAACTTAAAATTCACAAACCTTGTTTATTACAATATATTAATGGATTCTTCCTGCCAATCTCAACTTATTATCAAGTCATAATGATAAAATTTATATTTCATTTCACAAAACAAAAACAGGGGGAACTTACAAATGAGGAAACCAAGACTCAGAGAACAAATTGCTTCAGATAATTCAGGTGGTCCAAGAGGAGGGATAAATGATCAGTGCCTACTTCCAGTAGGGTCAAAAATAAGAAAATGGAAAGGGAAAGGGACCTGGATAATCTACAATCAGAGGCACAGCCTCATAAAAGCCGAATTTATAGAGCCGACCTTCATCCATGATGGCTATGTGAGCATCTCCTAAGAACAGAATTTTAAGGAATGTGGCAGAGTTTATGTCTGGAAGATCTGGAGACCTGGCTGGCAAGTGGCAGCTAGCAGTCACAACCAGTGATGACCGAGTGCATCACCCACCTGGGGCTGGGTCATCAAGGTACAAGTTGCACCTGGTATTGATTGAGCCCGTACATAGATGGGTACAGGGAATTGAACAACTGTCCTTAGCCCTGGCTTTAGCATCCAGACAACCCTTAGGACAGGAAGTGGTAATTCAATAATAGATTTTTAGCTGACAATGAAAATGTCCAGGGTTCACCCCCCAGCCTACACTTTGCAGTTTCTTTCTTTTGAAAAGGCTCTATTCATTTTAACTTGACATCACCTGGATACAAATGTTTAGCAATGAAGGAGGGTAATGGTACCAGCGTGGGAAAGTTCTGGAAGTCCCCTTGCAAGAGCATCAGCTAAAGCTTTATCCACCTCCAAACAAGTCCACAGCCCAGGCCAGAGACATCACCAGTCTCAGGCAAAAACACTCACTGACAGCCAGAGGAAGGAACCACAGTCAGAGGGGTAGAAACTGCAGAAGGGGGACTAAAACACTGATTCTCTCGCATAATTTTTAAAGAGATTTTAAAAGAAAATAGACATAAACCCAGGTTTTCTCAAACCCCTCATTATGGGCTGTAGGCTTCTAAGCAAAGTTGATTTTCCTCCAAATAACATCCCCCCCAAAACACTGTAGTGTCCAATGGCTTCACCAAAGGTGTGGGCCTTGTGGCAATGGCTACGGGGAGCACCTAACGAGAAAGGGCAAGTCCAGATGTCTGTCAGTTTTTAAGGATGTAGCCTTCACTATATTCTCCTTCTTTAAGCTAGGAACTAAACATAAAGCATAGAGCAGGTAAGGGTATCAAGAATGTAGTTTAGCCAGAGAGTTCAAACCTGCTCCGCTGTCACCATGGAGAGAGAAGCCCAGTCTCAGCAGGCTCATTTGCTATTCGGGGTCCCCTGCCACCTCTCTGTAGCAGAGCCTCCCGACTCAGCTGGGAGTGCTGGCGATGCTTTCCCACATAGGCAAGGGGGCTGGGCGTGGCTATAATCCACTTTTACCCTTTAGTACTTTCTCCCTGCAGTGATTCATTCCAGCTGCAGGTACTTGAACTACAGTTGGATAGCTCATTTAGTTTCAAAGAATAATTTCACAAGCTTTAAAAAATCCAGGCAATTAGCTTACTATTAATCCAATATGCCACCTGGCTGGCAGGTGATCTCATGCCCCAGGCAAGGACGCTGACATTCTAGAATCATCTTTACCTCTTCCTCTACTCGTCACTTCACCTCCATCACCAAGACCCTCTCAAACGTTCTTCCTACTGAATCTTGAGTTCTCCGGTGAGCTTGTTATAGAACAAGACTTCCAAAACCTTTGGGCAGCTGCCATCTAAAACCCTATTTTCCGTATTTAGCTGGAGTCCACATCTTTCATTGAACTCATTCTTAGCGTAAGTATCAACCACTCTTTAGAGAAAGTTGCTGGGAGGGATGTTTCACATGACACTCACAAACCAGAGCCTGCCTGGAATAATCTCCACTCCCATCACGTCAGGAGAGCCGGAAACAACCCTGGAAAGGAACTCGAATGTGCTGTTCTTTACTCTTTGGATGAGCATTAAGGGAAGATTTCTACCACTCACTCCCCCACCCCTACCCCACCCCAGTCCTATTTCCCCCACTGATCTCTGGAGCAGCTTACCTGAAGGGTGAGATGATGAGAAAGCCGACCGGGATGAGACATTAAAGCTACAGAACACAGATGGAGGCCAGGAGGCACAGGCATTTGCCTAGCTGCTGCTTCCTCTTTCTCCAGCTCTGTCTCAGCCTCGTGAATGAATCCCCACTTGGGCACATTTTCACCCTAGAATCCTAACTTCTCTCTGCTCAAGCCTTTACAGTGAACCCTAAACAGTGCCCCCTTACCCGCTTCTCTGTGCTAGAACTTCCCATCAAGAGAAACCAATCTTGGGAATGATTCTTACCCGGGGAAGCACATAAGAATCTTGGGTGGAGTTTTTAAAAAAATATTCATACCTGATGTTTACTCTGGAGGTGCTCAACGTTACAGGTCTATAACGAAGATCTTGAATCTAAACTTTTTCATAGCGTCACGGATAATTTGGATGAACTCTCAGTTGAGAAGCCCTGGCTTAGAGCCTCCCCCGGGAGCTTGTAAGAAATGCAGAGCCATGAGTCCTACCCCAGGCCTGCTGTATTAGAATCTGCATGTGAACGAGATCCCCAGGTGATCTGTATGTACGTTAAAGTCTGAGAAGCCTGGTTTAGAGCACGCACAGGTCAAAGGTCACTGTTCACACCAGCAACTACACATTTCACACTTTTTCTAATGAAAGGCTTTATCCCTGTTAAAGGAATTTCAAGCATCTGGGAGCTTGTTTCCACAGAAAAGGGGAATAAATATAGGAGCCTGAGGCCTCATGGGCACTCCAGAAATCACACCGTGAGGGTGGGTGCCTACTTTGTTAATGCATAAGGCCAGACCTTTGGATGAAACCAAGTCGACCAACCAGAATTTTGAGCCTAAGATCAAAAAAGTTTGCCTGGATATTTTTAATAGTTAGAGATAGGATTAAAGAGTGTTCCTTTTTGCTTAGCTCAAAACAAGTATCTATGAGCATCCACTTAAGTGATAGGTGCTGTGCTAGATGCTAGATGTACAAATGGAAATAAGACCCAGTTGCTGCCCTCGTGGGAAGGGCAACATCAGAAAAGTGCTCAGGGAACAGAGAGAGGTCTTTTCCAGCTTTGGGAAGCTTCAGATCACTGCTGTTGGTCAAACCTCAAAAACACACAAACAGATAGGAGTGCTCCCTTCTTACCCACAGATTCCTTGAAGCCTGTTAGCTGTTTGGCAAGAAAACCAAATGCTATCTGCCACTTGCCCTGTCCTGGAAGGTAGGAGAAGAGACTTGAGGGCACGTGTATTGAGTCAGGCTTTGAAGATTTGTGTTGGAAGGTTCACGAAGAGACCAGTATCACTGATCTCCCATGAAAGGAAGCAATGGCCACAAGAACTTCCTTGAATCCAAGGACAGCTTCCAAAAAGGGAAATTTTAAGTTTATGCCTGCCAAGGGGCACAGAGTCCTGGTCTGATTTTCCTGGTGAACCTATCGATGCACCTGCCAAGAGTACTCTCTTCCTAGCAGAGTCAGGCACTATGGGAGCAAAGAAGGGAGTGGAAGAAGGTAGAATCTAAGATTCCTTTTAGCTCTCAAAATCTCAAGCCCATCTAGGTTAACCCCTTCATCTCACAAAAGATGAAGTGCAGGCCCAGAAAGGGACTCATCCAAAATCATATTATTAGTTCTTGAGTATAAGATTACCAGCAGGTTGTAGTCTGGGAAGATGGTTGAAGCAGATTCAACATCACATTAAACGCCAGGATCAGGAGTTTGGGCAACAGGGAGTAACTGGAGGTTTCTGAGCTGGGGACTGATCTATTCAAAACTACTTTCCCCTTTGATCATAGTAAATACGGCTAGGTTACAGATGACAGATTTTATGGAATGTTTCCCCATTTATGTGAGAGATCTGAGTGGGATCCCCAGCCCTGGCCTTACATGGTGTTTCTCAAGCCTTCTCTCCACAACCCTCATTAGGTGAGCAGGGCAAGTCAGATGCTGAGGCCGACAGGATGAGCTTCGCCAGTGTTGCCACAAGAAGGGCTGCAGCCAGAACTGGGTCTCCCTGTCCCAGTGCAGGTCTCTATGCTAAACATGCTCACCCTCTATTCCAGAACATTAGATGCTCCACGTGAAGTGCTCTTGAACTCTGCCAACCCATTATCCTGGTCTCTCCCCTGCCATGTAAAAAGGCCACAGATGGTAGGATTTTTGAAGCTCCAAACCAGCACAAACACATGTACCCTCTTCAGGAGAGGGCAATTAGAGAACCTGCTAACCAGAGGTGCCAGGGCAGGCATGGACTGGAACAGTACAGGATGAAACAGCACATTCCAGAGAGCCTCATGAGTTCATTGTTAAGGAATACCAACTCATCCCAGCTCTCACATGCCTACGGCACGAAGAGGATGGTGCTGGAGCAGGCTTCCTTCATCCTGACAGCATAGTAGCTGCCTTCAGTGCTAAGTATGACCCTAGAATGCCATCTCTGCCCCTCAGCACGGAAGCACAGCTAGGGCAGTGAGGACGTGGGGGATCTAATGGCAGCTTAGGAGTGGAGAAACCAAGGCATTGCAGGGCTAAGGTACACTATGCAGCTCCAGGACCCCCTCTCATGTCTTCAAGAGCAGTGTTGGTGGTAAGAGGCTACAATCAGGTTTCTTCCTCTCAACTCAGCAAAATATTAACAGAAGCAGGGAAGGGAGAAGAGAAGAAAGGAGGAGGAAGATAGTTTCTGGTGCCGTTGTGAGGATTAACTGCAGGCAAAGTATGTGGTAGCTGCCAGGGCACACAGATGGTAACCTTAGCACAGATGATAACACTCAACAGATGGTAACCTTAAGGGTTTGGGCTACAGCTTTGGTGCCCAAATCCTACCCCGGTGGAGGGAACAAGACAATTGGACAATAATAGTCAAAGGAGGTAGAGAAAGTTCTAGTTTTGATTGCTCCAGAACAAATCATCTTATCCTTTGTGGTGTAAAATAATTACTATTTTATTATGTTCACAGATTCTCTGCATTAGGAATTTGAAAAAGACACAGCAGAGATAGCTTGTCTCTGCTTCTTGATATCCAGAGCCTCAGCTGGAAAGACTCAAAGACTGGGGAGACTTGACTGGAATCAGCTACAGGCTTGTTCACTCACCTAACTGGTGGTTGACCCATGCTGTCAGCTCAAACCTCACCTGAAGCTGTAAGGTGGAACACCTATACATGGTCCTCCGTGTGGCTGCTTGAGTTTCTTCACAGGATGGTAGCTGGGTTCTCAGAGCAGGTGTCTCAAATGAATCAGGCAGAAGCTGTATGACCTTTTATCACTTAGCCTTAGAAATCTTATGTCACTTCTGCCATAATCACAAAGCTGCCCAGATTCAAGGTCATGGAATATGTGTCAAAGGCACATTTTAAAAAGAGCATGTGGGATGAGAAGTAATATTAAAGCCACCTTTGAAATATACACTCTCCGTTTGTCAATAGCTAAGCAAATGTCCCTATAGTCTCTCAGTGCAGAGCTATTATGTGCAAAGACTGGAACAGGTATTTTCATAGGACAGTTCGTTAATTTAGTCCTTATAATAATACTGCAAAACAGTTTATCATTATCCCATTTTGTACCAGCAACTGAGCTCAAAAAGTTTAGATAGCTTTCCCAAGGTCACACAGTTTTTAAGAACAGAAGCAGTATCAAATCTAGATCTAAGTCTGTTAACAATCTACTCAAACTCAAAGCTCCTAGTCTTTTGAGAACATTGTGCTGCAAACTAATTCTTGGGTTCTAGGGCACTGATAATTAGATAAAAAAGAAAAAAAAAGGTGTCATTTATCAGAAATTGTTCATTTGATTCCTAAATGTTCACAGTGTCCACAAAATGCTGCAGCTAAGCCTTGTAACTCATAGATGCTAATTCTCTTGCTAGTAAATACATTTTATGTAACAAAGACAGACTTTGGAAAACATTATCTCCAGATGGAATGGAAGCTATGTTTGAGGGCTTACTTTTCCCCAATCCTTTAAGACAGATAACTTTTTATTTGGAAACTTACCCTAGACTGTGGGGCAAAGCACACGACAGGTGAATTCCCATTTAGATCCTTACTGTCATTCTCCATCTCAGGTAGTTGATGGATCCAGGATAAATATGGGTCAAAAAGTATGTTATAGATCAGATTTAGTTGAAAAAAATGCATAATACAAATAAAATTCAATGAGGAAATAATAGTCTTTTCAACAAATGGTGCTGAGGCAACTGGATATCAGTATACAAATGAATGAAGTTGGACCCCTTCCTCACACCACACAAAAAAACTAACTCGAAATGGATCATAGACCTACCTAACTATAAAAGCTAATGCTATAAACTCTTAGATAAAAATATAGGGACGGGTATTTGTATACACAAGGAGTGCAATGCGCACTACCCGAAGGATGGACATATTTGAAACACGGACTTGGGGGGAGAACCAAGGGCAACACACGTAACCTAAACATCTGTACCCCATAATATGCTGAAATAAAAACAAAAAAAAAATATAGGAGCAAATCTTTATGACCTTGGCTTAGGTAAAGCTTTCTTAATTATAACACCAAAAGTCACAAAAGAAAAACCTAGATAAATTGGACTATATGAAAACTAAAACTTTTGTACTACAAAAGATAATGTCAAGCAAGTGAAAACTCAACCCACATGATGATTTTATTCCCAGATTGGGGATTAGTTTAGGCTTGAGCATGTGACATAATTGTGGTCAATGAGACACAAAGGAAAGTCTGCTGGGGTTGGGAGGGATAGGTTCTGGAGAAAGTTTCTTCACTTTTAAAATGAGTCAAAGAAAAAATGACTTCAGCATCTTCTGGGCTCTGTAGTAGCTGCATGTAGCCAGACACACACCACTACACATACTCACATACCCTACTGTGTATTTCTCAAGGATACATATATCTCGAAATATACAGATTGAAGGTAAATGGTGGATTAAGGAAGAAAGAACAATAACAAAGAAACAGACCAAGATTGAGAGTGTTCCATATACTCAGGAGTATGATTAATTCAATTCTCTGTCCTTGAAATGAAAAAAAGGAGGGAAGAGGGAAAGGGAAGAAAGGAGGAAGGAAGGAAGAGAAATAAATATCTATCAATGTAATTCACCACATTAAAAATTGATATAAAACATATATTCTTCTCAAGAAATAAAGAGGCAGCATTCAATAAAACTTAACATGAGTTACTTTTAAGAAACTGAGATTAGGGGATATAGGATCAAGATGGCCAACTAGACACATGTAGTATGTGCCTCCGCCATGGATAGGAACGAGAATAGTAAGCAGATTCTCACATTCCTAGAAGAGAATGCTAGGATTTGTTAATACCTGGGAAGTATAGGAGGCACCAAAAGTGGATAAGGAGAGGGTTCAGGGCAACTTGCCCACCTGGGGCCTACCTAAGATCTGGGAGGAACTCCTGAACACTGAGAAACAGTAAGTGAGAAGTCCCCAGGACTCCACTGAGATGAGATTTACAATCTGGGCTACCCTCTGACCTATACAGGTCTTGGGCCTACCATAGGGAGCTGCTTGGAGATTGCACAGAGACATTGCTCCAGAAAGGGAATCCAGGCAGAATCCCACAAGCATCTGAGCCTAGAGCAGCTTGAGCCAGGTGTTATTCTGAGAATTTAGATACTAAGAAACTGTGGCTATGCCTACAGTGACTGTAATGGCTTTAAGGAGCAATAGAGGAGCCCAGGAACGCCCATGCACCCCTGGGAAGAACGGGCTGTGGGCTGCTATTGAGACTGAGACATGAGTGGACAGCATTTTCCAGAGTTTCTTGCTCATGCTGCTTGCCTTTCCAATCACAGGTCCAAGGTGCCATTTCCAGAATTTGACACTAGACTGTTCCCTGCCCTTGTGCTGAGTTTGGGCCGACATGGCTGCAGCCCTTGCCTGGCTGGGGACGAGCAGGGAAACCAGACTTTTGAGTACTCATCTGGGATGGTGCCCACCATCCTGCATCCAGCTGCTGTGGGACGAAATTTTAAGTGAGTTGCACTCCCCAGAGCTTCTTGCCAGGGCAGCCTGACTGAGAAGGACCCTACCCTCTCTGGTCACAGGCTAAAAGCACCATTTTGGGAGTTTAAACCCAGGCAGCACCCTGCCCTCAGGCTGAGTTTGAGCTGAAGCAGCTGCAGCCTCACCCAGCTGAGAAGGGACAAGGGAGCCCAAAAACTGTCCTACCACATGGAGGACAATTCCCACCACCCTGCTATGGGCTGCTGAGAGACTGAGACATGAGTGGACAGCACTCCCCACAGCATCTTGCCTATGCTGTTTGCCTGGAAGGGGCCCTGCCCTCTCTGGTCACAGGCCTAAGGTGCCAGTCTCAGAGTTTAAAGCTGGGCAGCACCTTGCCCTCGGGCTGAGTTCAGGCTGACACAGCTGCAGCCACACCCAGCTGTGGAAGGACAGGGGAGCTCAGCTCTCCTACACACACTTAGAAACTTGGCATAAAAGGAACATACCTCAAAATAATAAAAGCCACATATGACAAACCCATAAACAACATCATATTGAATGGGGAAAAGTTGAAAGCATTCCCCCTAAGAACCAGAACAAGACAAGGATG
>NW_012137080.1:4411240-4412808 GCF_000956105.1 Propithecus coquereli | reverse complement strand
ATCAAATTGGTATTAACTGATCAACACTTAAGTGCACATATAGTAATAACATTCATCGGGTGTCAGGCAGATGGGAGGGGGTAGGAGGGGATGGGTATGTACACACCTAATAGGCACAGTGTACACCGTCTGTGGGGTGGACACACTTGAAGCTCTGACTGAGGTGGGGCAAAGGCAATATATGTAACCTAAACATTTGTACCCCGCTAATATGCTGAAATTAAAAAAAAAATTTAAAAAAACAGTCCAAATAGCCAAAGCAGTCCTAAGCAAAAAGAAAAAAACTGGAGACATCACATTATCTGACTTCAAATTATACTACAAAGCTATAGTAACAAAACAGCAAGCTACTGGTATAAATGTAGGTACATAGATCAATGGAACATAATAGAGAACCCAGAAATAAAGCCATACAGCCACAACCAACTGATTTTTCAAAAAGCAGACAAAAACACACTGTGGGATGGATACCCTATTCAATAAATTGTGCTGGGAAAACTGGATAGCCACACACAGAAGAATGAAACTGGATCCCTAACTCTCACCATACACAAAAATTAATATGGATTAAAGACTTAAATGTAAGACCTAAAACAATAAAAACTGTAGAAAAAAACCTAGGAAAAACTCTCCTGGACATTGGCCTATGCAAAGAATTTATGACTAAGACCCCAAAAGCAAATACAGCAACAAAAAAAATAAATAAATGGGAATTAATTAAACTAAAAAGTTTTACATAGCAAAGGAAATAACAGAGTAAGTAACCAACCTAGAGAATGGGAGAAAATATTCACAAAGTATATATCTGACAAATATGATGATTTACAAAGAACTAAAATCAGCAAAAAAACCAAAAAACAAAAAACCAAATAACTCCATTAAAAAGAGGGCAAATGACATAAACAGGCATTTTTCAAAAAGATATACAAATGACCAAAAAAAATATGAAAAATGTTCTACATCGCTAATCATTAGGGAAATACAAATTAAAACCACAATAATATACCATCTTACTCTAATTAGAATGACTATTATTAAAAAGTCAAAAACAACAGATGTCGGTACAGATATGGAGAAAAGAGAGCACCATTTTAAAATTTAAGTAGATTTAGGGAGTACAAGTGGTTTTTTGTTACATAGCTGAATTGTATAGTGGAGAAGTCTAGGCTGTTAATATACCTATCACCTGAATACTGTACATTGTACCTAATAGGTAATTTTTCATCCTGCAGTTCCCTTCCACTCTCCCCTTCCTGTGCCTCCAGTGTCCATTAAGTTCTTCTGTATGACCATGCATACCCACTGCTTAGCTCCCACTTGTAAGTGAGAACATATAGTATTTGTTTTTTTGCTCCTAGGTTACTTCACTTAGAATAATGACCTCCAGTTCCATCCAAGTTGCTGCTAAAGACATTATTTCATCCTTTTTGATGGCTGAGTAGCATTCCATGGTGTGTGTGTGTATGTGTATAAATAAAAATATCACATTCTCTTTACCCACTCATCTATTGGTGGGCACTATATTTTTGCAATTGTGAGAAAAGGGAATACTTTTTTTATACATTGTT
>NW_012137080.1:4409424-4410773 GCF_000956105.1 Propithecus coquereli | reverse complement strand
AACCAAGATTAGAAAAGCACTGCTTTAACCTGTGAAGGATATTTATCAGAAACCTAGAGCAAATATTATTCTCAATGGTAAAACTTCAAAAGCTTTTCCATTAAAGTCAAGAACAGGGAGAAAGCCTAATAGCACCATTATTGTCAAATATTACACTGAATGTCCTGAAAGTCAATAAGAACAAAGGATGATAATAATTAGAGAAAAAGAGTTAAAATTCTAAGTGTGGATTAAATTGTTACATATATAGAAAAATAAAAGAATCATGAGAAAAATTATTAGAACTTATAGGAGGGTTCAGGAACTTGCTGGTTATAAAATCTTCACACAGAAATCAATAGCATTATTTTGAGAAGCAATAATCAATTAGAAAATTTAATAAAGGAAAAAAGATCATTCACAGTAGCAACAAATAGTGAAAAACATCTAGGAATAAACCTAACAAAAATGTGCAAAACATTTATGGAGAAATTTATCAAGCCTGCATCACAGGAAATGTTTAAAAATTCCTGAATAAATGGAGAAATAAATCATTAATTATAAGACCCAATATTATTAAAATGTTAATTCTTCCCAAATTGCTGTATGTGCTAAAAATGGTTCCAAGCAAACTCTCAAGAGTTTTTAGAGCACTTAAAATGATTTTAAAATTTCAATACAAGGATAATAGCATATGAATAATTAAGATACTTTTTAAAAGAATAGCAAAGAAGAAAACTGGCCTACCAGCTAAAATATATTAAACATCTATATTAATTAGAACAGTAGATGTGGATGCAGTGATATGCAAATAGATTGGTAGATCAGATTAAAGAACCCCGGAAACATCTCTACTCGGCATCTCAAACTTAACAATTCCAAAATCTTAACCCCTCATATATTCTCCCTCCCATCCTCCTCTTCCCTCTGTATTCTTCATTTCAGTTGATAGCCATTCTGGAATCTGGTTATTTAACACAGTAGGAAAAGTGCTTCTGTCCATTTCCCTAGGACCCAATTCCTCACTCTGCCATAATACGACTGGTTGTGACCTATTCCCTGAAATTATACTAGGGCCAGGAATAACTGGGTCCATAGAAAAGACAGAGATCTTTTAATTGCTCTTCTCCCCACATCTACAGAGGTCCCCTGAGGTTTTCCCATCTCTGTAGGGCCCTTAGTTTTATGAGCTTCTCTTGAGAGGCATGAAAATGGGGCAACATTCAATGTCAAAAAACTGAAGAATGAAACCGGGGCAAACCCTATTCTTTTGAAGAGCACTAAAGCAATAAGGAATACAAAGTGACCAGCTCTGTATAGTGCAGTGAAGCACATCTAGCTTTCTCATGGAAATACTTAGCACCCTTATT
>NW_012137080.1:4404969-4406219 GCF_000956105.1 Propithecus coquereli | reverse complement strand
TGAATCAATAATTAATAACCTCCTAAAACAGAAAGCTCCAGGCCCATATGGGTTCTCTAGTAAATTCTATCAAACATTTAAGGAATAAATTATACCAATTATCTACAATCTCTTTCAAAAGATAGAAGCAGAAGGAATACTTCCTAACTCATTCTATAAGGCCGGCATCATGTTCATATCAAAACAAGATAAAGACATTACAGAAAAGAAAACTACACACTGATATCTCTCATGAACATAGATGCAAAAATCCACAAAATAGAAAATTAAATCCAATAATGCATAAAAATAATTATAATACAACATGACCGAGTGGAATTTTGACTCCAGGCGTGCTAGGATGGGTCAACACCCAAAATCAATTAATGCAATCCATTGCATCAACAGGCTAAAGAAGCAAAATCACATAATTATATCAATTGATGCAGAAAACTATATGACAAAATCCAACACCCATTCATGATAAAATCTCTCCATAAACCAGGAATGGAGGGGAACTTGCTCATCTTGATAAAGAAGATCTACAAAAAACCTACAGCTAACAATATACTTAATGATGAGAAACTCAAAGCTTTCCCACTAAGATTAGGAACAAGGTAAGTATGTCCCCCTCATCACTGTTTTTCAACATATGCTGGAAGTCCTAGCTAATGCAATAAGATAAGAAAAGGAAATAAAAGGTATAAAGATTGGAAAGGAAAAAATAAAACTGTCTTTTTTGCAGATGACATTCCTTCAAAAATCTGAAGGTATCCAGAAAAATATTCCTGGAATTAATAGGTGATTATAGCAGGGTTGCAGGATACAAGACTAATACACAAAAATCAATTACCCTCCTTTATGTTAGCAATGAACAAGTAGAGTTTGAAATTTAAAACATAATATCACTTACATTACCATCCCCCAAAATGAAATAGGCATAAATCTATTAATAACAAAATATGTATAAGATCCACATGAGGAAAACTATAAAACTCTGATGAAAGAAATTAAAGAAGAACAAAATAAATGGAGAGATAGTTCATATTTATGGATAGACTCAATATTATCAAGATGTCAGTTCTTCCCAATGTGATTGATAGATTCAATACAATCCCAATCAAAATTCCAGCAATTTATTTTGTTGATACTGACAAACTCATTCTAAAGTTTAAATGGAGAGACAAAATACCCAGAATAACCAATACAATATTGAAGGAGAAGAACAAAATTGAAGGACTGACACTACCCAACTTCAAGACTTACTATTA
>NW_012137080.1:4403283-4404919 GCF_000956105.1 Propithecus coquereli | reverse complement strand
GAGCACTAAAGCAATAAGGAATACAAAGTGACCAGCTCTGTATAGTGCAGTGAAGCACATCTAGCTTTCTCATGGAAATACTTAGCACCCTTATTATCACTTAGCACCATTACACCCCTCTAAGTGCATGACCAAATGCAGTCATAATTTGTTCTGCCTCTAGAAGGTCACGTAAAAATCAACTCAAAATGGATTAAATGCACCCGCCTGCCCTCTCCATCCTGCCTTTCCCAGCATTTAACCCTAGCTCTCAGCCTCAGAAATAATGAGCTCAGGTAATTCCCACTTTCTTGAGGGATCTCTAAGTCAATTTATGTTACAGCTCTTCCTCTGAATTAAAAAAAAAAAAAAAAGCCATCATCACAAAGCCTGATTTCTACAGTTCACCAATCAGGACAAATGACTTGTTTGCAAAAAGTACTATTTTTGTGTGGAGGCAGGAAGCTGCTTTCTAGAAATTTAGCTGTGTTGTGCCTAATCAGAGGGGTAATTGATGTGGTCATTTGTATGAAGAAGAAGAGAGGGGAAGGGCAGGGACATGGGGGGAAGGCGGAAGATTGGGTTTAGAAGGCTGAAGCAGGACACTGAGTACAATCTCACAGGTAGCCTCACAGGTATGTAAATCAGCAAAGAAAGTGACACTGAGTCCCACCTTTCATGAGGGAAGATGAAGGAAGCTGCAGTCTTGGGAACAGGGCAGGTCATTGAAACAGGCAAGGCAAAGGATGTATTTCGTGCACATTGAAGTCATACGATATTCCATTTTCCACACCTCCATCAGGGCCCACCAGCTCCATCAGCAACAGTACTGACAGTGATGAGACCCCATCACTGTACAAAAGTTCCTAAATCTGCCCCCATTTTATCACTGCACTATTCCGTACAATTTATTCAATCCATTTATTCTACAAATAACTGAAAACTCCTATATGTATATCACTGTATTACCTTCTGGACAAGATATAAAAGATATCTACAGCCTTTCTACTCAGAGCTCCCCTACCACTGGAAATAGTTACTACTTATTTAATTTTCTGTTTCCTCTACTAGGCCATTAGCTCCAGAGAGCAGGGACCTTGCCTATCTTACTCATCATCATATTTCCAGGACATTGCCTGGCACACGGGTGATAATGAATGAATGATCTCTTTCCTTCTGTCATTAACAATATAAGCCAAACATACAAATGCCAGAAATTAATTAAACACATAAGCAATAAAGTCACCTAATTCTCTCCAGAATTATAAATCTGGCATATGAATTCAATATTATACTCAATTATTTCTGTGTGTTGGCCATCTTTGAACTTTAAGACAACTCCAGCTAAAAGAATTCCTTTAGATATTGTTAAAAAGAGATGACTGGTAGGTCTGAGAACCTTTGAAGCATCAATTCTAACACCTAAGATGGGATAATTAGTACTGAGATAAGGTTTGGGTGTTTTGGTAGTTAAGACAAAAATTTCTAATTAACATTTAACAACCCTGAGGTGCATTTTCCTCATATACAAATGAAGATTCAGATCTATTGATCATTGGGTTTCTCTCCAGCTCTAAACTTTCTTTATTAAATTTTCTTTCTCTGTGATCTCCCAAGAGAGGTGAATAAGTTTAGCTTCTTTTCTTTGTTTGCAAAA
>NW_012137080.1:4342964-4399653 GCF_000956105.1 Propithecus coquereli | reverse complement strand
ACTCTTCCTCTGAGAAAGTTAGCTCTGGAAGGAATCCTCTTAGCCCACCACCAATGGGCACCGTCTAAACTCATTCCCCAGATTTCAGGATCAAAAATATCCATCAGGAATCTAGAGCACTCAGAGAGAAGGAGGCTTGCAGATGCCAGAGTAGGCTTAAATGACAAACCCACTGCCCCTCTCTGTCACTTCAAAGTATGGAATGTTCAAGATTAGAAGAGGAACTTTCTGGCTCCTTTGCTATGAGTCAGAGCAGCTTTTAGTACATTTGTGAGCAGCCAAGAGGGGGAAGAAAACATAAATATAAGGAGGATGAGGAGTAGGAGGGGAAAATCATCCCCTTTTCAGGCTGAGTGTGCTTGCTGGAAGATTGCTGAGGTGTTTCTCTTTGTTTGGAAAGGAGAAATCGATGCTTGCATCTAAACTACATCCTAATTAGAAGCCAAATCAGGCAAAATCTCTAAACCTTTTCTTCCTTGAAAAGGAAAAGCATCACCACATTATCACTCTGCAAAATGGAGTCATTAATACTCAGTAAAACATAGAAACTGTGAAAAAGACTGCGAAGCACGCAGCCGCCAGCATTTAGCAGGATGCATTATAGAAGAATGAGTAATAAGCTCCAGTAGCAGCAGTGGGGGTTATGAGGAATAAATCCTGCCCTAACAAATGAAGTCACCTAATTCTCTTCCTAAATTACAAATCCAATAGACCAGAAACAAGTGCTAGGTATGGTGTTGGGGGGAGGGTGTGTTTGGAAAAACTTACAATTGGAGGCTTTTTCAGAGAAATGAATGTAAATGAATTCAGTCATAGGTGGTAAGCTCAGTGCCTTAGAGCAGCAAATGTGTGCTAACGAAGACAAAGATGTCATCAGGGCTTTGCTTCCAAGAGAGGAAAGCTCTTCTTTCCCAGCCAACATGTGTGAGGCTAAGGCTAACCTAGTCCACCTGTCTCATGCATATTGAGACACCAAAGTGACCAGACTAGATCTGGGTGTTAAGGAGTTTCTCTATGAATACACTCTTGGCAGTGGAACAACACCACAAAGAACACATCCTAACAATCGTTGGCCTTCTTTATAGACAAGGCACCACGTGCTTTATGTCCTGTTATGGAATGGCACTGGGATTCTAGTATCAGAAACTAGGTTTAAATCCTGAGTCCACCACTTACTACCTGTGCAACCTTGAGCAAGTTGCTTAATCTCTTTGCATCTCAGCCAGCGTGGTTTAAACTGCACCTAAATTATACTATGTACTTCACGCTGTTGCTGAGGATTAAGGACAGCCACGTGAAAGTCTTTGTAATGTATAACAAAAGAGCTATACAAATTCACAGGATTATGGTATTCTGCCTTGGGCAGACCAGTTTCATCAATGCCAAGCAAGCTGGAGGTTGAACTATTCAGGAAAAGGAAACAGACAGAACGTTGTGCAGGGTCTGAATTGCAAGATGTTTGACAGAAATGTATTGCACTGATGCATGACTGAACAAGGTTCATCGAAGGATCAAACATAGATGGTGAAAGGGCCCAGCCTCCATCTGTCTGAGGCAAACCTCTTCCTCCCGGCATATGCTCCGGACAATGATTCATCAACTTCTTCAGTTCTGCAGCAACTAACAGCTCTAAGCCCTTGGGAGCCTATGGCAGATCTAGAGAGAGGCATGGACAGAAAAAGAACTAGGGAGCAGCTAAGACACGGCAAAGAAATTACCGTGCCCACAGGCACATGCATGTGTAGAACCAGGGCTGTTACCCTTTGAAAAGGACAGAGCCCTCATCATGATGCCAGATGAGGCCCAGGTCCCACCACAGCCATCTTTAGCTTCAACAGCATCAAGTCCAGCAATGTGGTATCCACACCAAAGGCAGCTCCTCCTCAAAAAAACTTTGGTACTTGAGGAGACCTCCTCTTTCCTACACAAACAACTGTCCCCTGCAGCATGTCCAAGGGCTTATAAAACACTCCTGTATCTATTACCTCATGGAGCCTGTGAGAATCCTAGGAGGTAGGCAGAGCAGTTCTTTTCAGCTCCATTTTATAGATGGAGATCCCACACTTAAAGATAGGTTAAGTGTCTTTGCTCAAAAGCACACAACTCATAAGTCATGGAGCTAGGCCCTCAAACCCAGACCTGACCTCAACCCCTGGAATGGTCTTTCCTCAGTCTCAAGATAACTCCCCATGTACTTTTGGTGGGAGAGGAGCAGCAGCAGCCAGGAAATCTGTCTGCCACCCTCTACTCCTGCCCTCACTCCCCGGGCCTGGCCTAGAGCCATACTTGCCTCAAGGAGGTAGTCACTCCCAACCAAAGCCCTGCTGGGAAGAGCTGCTGATGTCCGTTCACAAATTGCCCTGCTCTCTACCAGGCATTCAGGCCAGTTTGTACCACAATTTCCGAGCTAAGGCTTAGTGGCATATTCAGACACCGGGCAGAGGGAAGAGGTCGATCACTGGGCTGCCGTGAGTGAGCTCCACTCTTCCAGGACCAGCTCAGGGCCAAAGTTAACTTACTTGGCCCTGTGTAGTCACTCAAACCTCTGCAGGGCGATTTCTAAATTTAAGTATTAATATCTGAAACCACACTTTCTCTGTTTGCCTTCAGAAGGCACTACCCAGCACAGATAGATCAGGGCTGGGGCCGAGAATAGACTGACCATAAACCCCTTTTATCCTGCCCCACAGTTGCAATAACCGTTCCCTGAATGTCTGAAACTCATGTGCAAAACAGCCTCGTTGCTTTTGTATATGCAGAACTCTCTGCCAGGTACAGCCTTTCCCCACTTTTCTGCCTGAAGAAATGCCTATTCCTACTTTTAGAGCTGTTAAAATGACACCTCATTCCTTCTTTCACTCATTCACGCAAACAACGGCAAAGCCTTCCTTGGCTCTCAGAGGCAGAAAGTCGCCACCCTCACTAAAAGCTCCTCCATTCATGCCTCCATCTCAGCATGGGTCACACTGTATTTTTTTAAAATATATCTATTTATGTAAAGATACGTAAGCCCACTTAAACAGTAATATTAAATAATAATATAGGTTGAACTTAGATATGGCAAAAAAAGGACCCACAAATGACTAAAGTTTGGACCAAAAGGAAGTGGATTCTACTACCCCTGATGACCCATGACAAGTCTTAATTGCTTTGCCTCAGAAGTGTCTCCAGACAAAGCTCTTTATGTCTCACCACTGCCATGATTTATTCAGAAAATTAATCCACTCAACGAGCATTTGTTGATTATTGACTATGTGCCAGTTATCAGTATATAGTCCCTGCCCTCAAGGAACTCATGAATTCCTAGAAGAGTTAGACAACTGAACAATTATAATATGATAAATGCAATACAGGAGGTGATCATAGAGTGCTTTGGGAAGGACATTGATTCCAGCCTAAGTGGTTGAGGCTGAGTTATGAAGAACTGGTAGAAATTAGTCAGCAAAAGAAGAGCAGATTTTCTTTTCTTTATATAGATCCATATTTTCATCTGGCATCATTTTCCATTTGTCTGAAGAACTTCTATTTACATTTTTTATAGTGCTAGTCTGTTGGTGATAATTTTTTTCAGATTTTATATGTCTAAAATATCTTCATTTCACCTTTGTTTTTGAAAGACATATTTGAAACACGGACTTCGGTGGGGGGGGAACCAAGGGCAACACACGTAACCTAAACATATGTACACCCATAATTTGCTGAAATAAAAAAAAAAAAAAAGAAAGATTCTTTTCCTGAGTGTATGATTCTAGTTGACAATTTTGTTTCTTTCTGTACTTCAAAGATGGTGCTCTGTTGTTTTCTACTTGTATTCTTTCCAACAAGAAATTTGAAGACTTTGTTCCTTGATACATAGCATATTTTTTTTCCTATGGTTGCTTTTAAGATGTTCTTTTTATCATTGGTTTTAAGCAATCTTATTATGATGTGCCTTGGCATAGGGGTATTTTTGGTTAGTTTTTTTTTTCCCCCATGTTTCTTGTGTGTGGGACTTGCTGGGCTCTTAGATCTGTGAATTTATGGTTTTAATCAAATTTGCAAATTTTTCAGCCATTATTTTTTCAAATACTGTTTATATCTTTTCTTTTTTCTCTTGTCGTTTGGAGACTTTAATTACATGTATGTTTGCCTTGTGAAGTTGTGGCACAGCTCACTGATGCTCTGTTCATTTTTCTTAAATTTTTTCCTATGTACTTTATTTTGGGTAGTTTCTTTTGCCATGTCCTCAAGTTCATTAATCTTCTCTCTATAATATCTAGTGTCCATTCTGCCATCAATCCCATCCAGTACATTTTTATCTTGGATATTGTTTATTTTCATGTCTAAAAGCTTGATTTGCATCAGATAAATTTTTTCCATGTCTCTACTTAACTTTTGGAACATATGGAATATAGTTATAATATCTATTTTAATGTCTTTAAATTAGTTATTGCCTACTAATTCTAACATCTGTGTCAGTTTGAGTCAATTTTGATTGACAGATTTTTCTCCTCATCATACATTGTGTTTTCCTCTTTCTTTGCATGACTGGAAATATTTTACTGGATATAAATGTTGTGAATTTGACCATTGTGAATATGACCTTTCTGGGTACTGGATATTTTTGTACTCCTGTAAATATTTTTGAGCTTTGTTCTGGGACACAGTTATTTGGAAACAGTTTTATACTTACAGGTCTTGTCTTTTAAGCTTTGTTAAATGGGATCAGAGCAGTGTTTAGTCTAGAGATAATTATTCCCCAAAGCCAAGGAAAGACTATTCTGAGAACTCAACCCACCGCCCCATAAATCCAGTCTGCCTGGTGGGAACTGGACCTCTTCCCAGCCCTCTGTAAGCAACAATCACTGTTTTCTCCCTTCCTTTTTGGTTGTTCTTTCTGTGGCCTTGGGTATTTGCTTCACTCACATGTGTTTATTAGTGGTCCACTGAAAGCTTGAGGGAGATTCTCTGCGTATATCCAGTTTTCTGTCTGTGCAGCCCTCTCCTGTTTGATACTTCCTATGGTTTGAAAGTATCCCTCAAAATTTCATGTGTTTCAAACTT
The DNA here is from genome assembly GCF_000956105.1 of Propithecus coquereli. Classification (NCBI taxonomy): domain Eukaryota; kingdom Metazoa; phylum Chordata; class Mammalia; order Primates; family Indriidae; genus Propithecus; species Propithecus coquereli. The sequence continues at coordinate 4,394,610 of NW_012137080.1, read as the reverse complement.
AATCCCTCTGCCTTCATGAATGGATTGATGTCATATCACAAGTGTGGGTTTGTTATTGTGGGAGTGACTTTGTTATACAAGCAAGCTCTCTCACTCTTGCCCACTCAGCATGTGATGCCCTCCACCGTGTTATGATGCAACAGGAAGGTCCCCTCACAACCTGCCGGCACCGTGCTCTTGGACTTCCCAGCCTCCAGAACGATGAGCTAAATAAACTCTTTTCTTTATAAATTACCCAGTCTGTGGTGTTCTGTTGTAGCAGTAGAAAACAGTCTAAGACAGTATTCTATTCTGTGAAATCTAGCTGCCTTGGTCTGTCCCAGATTCTCAGCTCCCTCTCCCCAAGCTCAGCCTGGGGTCCCCCACTCTGGAGCCACAACCAGAACATTCTCTCAAGGCAGTTAGCTGGGGTAATCACAGGGCTAACTTCATTTATTTCCTGCATCTCAGGGATCACTCTCTGTTGTTGCTTGATGCCCAGTATCTTGAAAGCATTGTTTCATATACTTTGTCGGGTCTTTAGTTTAGTTTTTGTTTTTGTTGTTTTTTTAGGCAAGAGGGTAAATACAGTCTCTGTTACACAATCTTTGCCAAATCAGTCACACTGATTTTAACACTGGGTTTGTGTGTCTATCTGCCTACTGGACTCTGAGCTCCTTAATGGTAGGGTTTGTGCTTTATTCACCCTTATATCTTCACCCTTATATCTTCACACAACGTAGATGCAATAATAATTTAGAAAGCTTAATTCATCATCATAGATTTATGCTCTTTTGCGATTGCCTTGACTACAATGAGGACAACAAGAGTGATTCATTGGATATTTACAGCATCTCAGGATTGAAAGAGACCACATAGTCCTCTTGGTTTATTCCTTTATGCAACATGGAGTCCTCTCATACAGCAGCCCCCACCGTTTTTGGTACCAGACACTGGCTTCATGGAAGACAATCCTTCCACAGACAGGGGGTAGAGGAAGCGGGGTGGTCCCAGGATGACCCAAGCACACCACATTCATTGTGCAGTCAAACCTCTCTGCCAATGACAATGTGCACTTGCAGCCACTCCCCAGCGCCAGCACCACCGCCCCAGCTCCAGCCCAGATCATCAGGCACCAGACTCTCACAAGGAGCACAGAACCTACCTCTCTCACATGTGCAGTCCACAGTAGGATTTGTCCTCCTATGAGAATCCAATGCTGCTGCTGATCTGACAGGAGGCAGAGGTCACATGGTGATGCAAGTGATGGGGAGCTACCCCAAACACAGATGAAGCCTGGTTTGCCTGCTTGCTACCCACCTCCTACTATGCAGCTCAGGGGGCAGGTCCCCAGCAGGCCACTGACCCGCAAAGATCTGCGGCCCAAGGGTTGGGGACCGCAGCTCTCATATATCCCTAAGAAGTCAGTAGAAGCTGAAATGGTGTTTAGGTGGAGAAGGAAGATGAGAGATGAGGCACCATGTCTCACCCGTATGTAGGATGCTTTGCAATAAAAGGCCTCTCTGACTAGTAATTGTCTTCCCGCACACTTATTACCAACAAGGGTCTAGAGACAGAGACATCAGGACTACTGAACATAGGAAAGGATAAAAGTTGAGAGCAGAAGACAGAATAGAGATGGTATCAGAGAAGAGAGATTCCCCAAACCAAAGAAAAAAATACTCTTTGGAGGTGGCTATTGAAAAGGAAGAAGGGCAGGGGATCCTCCTTTCCCCGGCTTCACATTCTTCCTTGGGGCTCACATTTTTCTAACTTAGCTAGACCATCCCTCTGTGCCTTCACTTCAACAGAGCCACATCACATGCAGGCACGTGCGTACATACAGACACATCCTAAACCATACTGTGTGGCTGAGATTAACATAGACAGGTCATCAGATAAGCAATCCTACAGTAACACTGCAGACAACCACCGGAGATTCTGGGTAATTTACGATGTCAACAATTGTTACTGGTATCGCTTATCATGAGTAGGGTGTGTGAGAAGAAACTTAACGAGAGCTGCAACATAAAGGAGCTTTTATACCAACAATCTCAGTGAATCCTCCCCATTCCTGGACCTTAGCTGAGACAGGACCACGCTCTCCCATTTTATGTAAGAGAACTAAAATCCACAATGATTAAATGTCAAGTCCAGAACTGGTTTTCCCCAGTCCTTTATTCTAAGACCTTGACCTGAACTATTCCCAACCATAGGAAAGTGATAAAGTTGTTGTCATCAATATATGGTATCTTTTTAAAATGTTACCTAGCAAACCCCTTCCAATAAAAAAGAAAACCCTAGAGAAAACCTGACCAGTGACCAGACTTTACGTAGTTGCCCTCAAACCATCTAGTCCATCCATTCAGGGCAAAGTTGTGATAGAAATAAGGTCTAAAAATGTCCTTTTGCTTTTCTTGTCTTTACCTTAGACAGACTGGCTGAAGAGAAGAATCTGGACAGTGAGCAGACAGAATGAGAAAATAACAGGGCCCCAGACTCCAGACCCCCCCCTAAGTCACTGAAGAATTGAGTTTGTTTTTACATATAAAACCAAAGATATCAGGCTAAAAATGGAGGCCTTTTCCATAAGGCTGGGCAGAACCCACCTAGCAACCTCACAGGAGGACATTTGGGGTCTCTGGTGTATAGCTTCTCAGGGGAAAGTTTAGCTTTCTTTAGGAGAATTCATGCCAACATGATACACTAAGAAAGAAGATAATAAGGAAGGGGATGAGGAAAGGAAGGAAGGAAGGAGGAAGAAAGAACAAGGAACAAACAAGGAAAAGAAAAGCAAAAGAAAAAAGGTAGGCTTTTCTTTCCTGTTATCCTAGGGAAGAGGTTGTGGATGGCTGTACAAATACAAAAATGGCATCTTTTTCTGGCTTTTCCCAGCAAATAAGCAGCAGCAGAATAGGATACTTGTTAACGTGTCCTTGCAGCATTTGTAAACAAGTTTCTTAGGTCTTGGCAAATAAATCCTTGCCTGTGCCTCGCTCCATACTTTAAATGGGATGGTCTTTTCCTGGAGGGAGCATTCCATGGCCTAGAGGATAGGGGAGGCTTTACCCCACTCATAATGGGACCTGAAACAAGCTCTCACTTAGCCAGCACTATGTGGGCAACGTGACCACAGTGATGGGGGATGATGAGGGGCTGGTCTTCAGGTCAGCGAAGGAACATTATGAGAAAGGGGTTGGCCAGTTGTGCTTCCTTCAGCAGAAAAGAGAAGTAGAAATCCTCTGGTCTAGGAGCAGGAGATGGAGCTGACTGGACTAAATCCAAAACTACATAGGTAAGGGAGATTATAGAGGGTCTGGCTTAAAAATCTTTTAAAATCAAGACAAATAATTACCCATTCTGACTGTATTGTTTATCAACTCATCAGGAGGCAGGAGATTAGATGGAATCCACTTTAGAGACTGCCTTTATCTCAACCACTCTGCAGTGCCCTGCAGCAGTAGGCAAGAAAGTCAACTGTGCTCTCCTGGACACGTGACAATGACGCCCCAGCAGCTCCTACAAGATCCTGTGGAGCATGAAAGAGCTCGTCTGTGATTTTCAAATGAGACAGGATCATTTACTGAGATCTTTATTTGGGTTTGTACTGCCCTTGCTATGGTTTTCGCTTCCCCACTGCAAGGCAGTACTAGGCCCTGGGTGCTCAACTGCCTTTGGGGACACATGTGGGAGGGGCAGTGGCACCAGAACAGCAAAAAGCAAAGCCTGCCTTCAGACAGCTTCTGTTCCTGGGCCTTTGTTTATTGCCATTTTGAGCACTTTAAGGGGTTACAGTCCAGAGGAAGCTGAGAGGCAGAAGCAGAGAGAAAGAGAGCCGACGTTTCAGACAGAAAGGGGCACAGTCTGCATGCTCTATGCAGACTGGGCTTCCTCAAGGGCCTGTTAAGATGGTGAGGCCTCTGGAGGGGTGGGTGACAGTAGTTGTGCAGCGGCCGGTCAGGACCACCTTTTAGCTGCCTCTTTCAGTAACATCTGGCTTAGTCTAATGCCTTTCTAAACAACTCTAGAGCACTACATTCTTTTTTCTTTCTCCTGTGAATTGCATTGTATTGAAAAGTACTCAAAATATGCCTACCATTGGCAAAAGGTTAGAAATCTCCTGGTTAAACAGATGTGTTTGTGGCAGGTATCTCTGTTGTCAGTGGAGCTGACCTGCCTGCTGATTGTCACTTGTTTATAACAACACTTTCTAACTATATTGCCTCGCACAAATGGGATATGTCATCCCACTAAACTGTTCATCTGGCAAGGGCCGAAAATATGTAATTCTTTTACACGAAACAATAAATATTTGTAAACCTCTCAGTCCCATAGAGGGTACAAAAACAGTGAGGCATGGTTTTGCCCTCTAGTGGCTTACCATCTTGAAAAATAAGACACAGAAGACAAGAAACACACAACCTGCAAGTGAGTGGTAAATGGGTATAGTATTGGCTTTAGCCACCACGGGGGTTCGGTGGTGGCCCAGAGGGTGAGCTGGCTGAGACGGCCCAGGAAAGGAGCAGAATTCACTGTCAAGTAGCCACTGTGAGCCAGGCCTGTGCCAGGTGTGTGACATCATGATCTCACTTGGAACTACAAGACCCCCCAGGAGGGGAGGTCCTGTCAGCCACCTTTTACAGATGCACCTCACAGTAAATGAGTCCAGAATTTGTGGCCAATCTGGGTGATTCCAGAATGTTCTTTCTCCTATATCGCTATGCCACACCCAAGAGCAGAATCCTAGGGGTGACATTCAGGTGTGGGATAGAGAGGACCTGGACTCAGGGGGAGACAGAAAGAATGGAAAAGCTAAGGTGAAGGAAGGCACTTCAGAGAGCTACCTACTTGACTCGGTGCTGGGGACGAAGGACAGAATGACCTGAGGATGATCGGGCTCTGAGCTGCTAACAAGCACCTTCCGGGGCTCGGCTCACTAAGGTTTTCAATCCATCTCATTGATTGCTCACTCAGATTAGCCCCAAATATTTGACAACAACCCTATTTTATAAAACCCAGTACTTAGAATAGCAGTTCTCAAAGTGTGACCAGGGGCCCTGGAGAGTCCCTGAGACCCTTTCAGGGGGGTCCTTAAGTTCAAAATTATTTTCCTAATACTGCTAAGACATTATTTTCCATTTTCATTCTCATTCTTTCACAAGCATATAGTGAACAGAGTTTCCAGAGACCACATGGTGTTTGATATTGCAATGGACCGAACGCATGCAGGGGTAGATATGAGATTTCAGCTGTCACCTATTAATGTAGGATTAAAGAGATTTTCAAAGTTTAAAACAATCCCACTCTTAACACAAAATTCTTTTTTGTTTTGAAAAACATACTCATAGTCAACATGCAATGACTTTATTAGTTATTTTTAAATGAATTAATAATAGATTTTTAAAATTTTCTCAGTTTTAATTTCTAAAACAAAAATATGTATTTGTTTGTATCTTATAGGCACAAAACTTCTTTGGGATTTTTGATAATGTTTTAAGCTTATAAAGGAATCTTGAGACCAAAAAGTTTGGGAACCACTGATCTAAAAGAACAATGGTAAAGATAAGCTTTCAAAATGTATTTGTGTTTAACTACCACTCACTGGTGGGCCAGGAATTGTACTAGGTGGTTTATATTTGTGACTTCCTTTGATCTTCGCAACAACACTCTAAGGTAAGAAACTTGTCCCCATTTTGCAGATGAGGAAAATGAAGCTCAGAGGGTTTGAGCAGCATGTCCAAGGTCACACATGTATTAGGTGAGCAGAACAGAATTCATCCCAGTATCTGTCAAATGCTAAGGCTCAGGCTGTTAACCGCTATCTTGTTCTCACAAAGACACCACCACAAAGCTACGTGTTAAAATCATATTTTTTAAGAAACCAAACCCATGATAACAGATGTAGAGAAGACCCACCATGAAGGAAGAAACTTTAGGATAAAGGGGCAGTACGTGAGCATAATTCTTCAACCCATGCCCTAAAAATACAGTGGTAAACACTGTAGAACCAGTTTTTTCATTTTTAAAGAGCTTACAGAGAGGGGGAGTGAAAGAGCAGAGACAGACTGAAATATTAATAATTACACAAGTCTAAAACAGTTCAGAAATACAGTGATGTCCAGATGGGAATGAGGCTTGCTCAGAGCAGTCCCCATCCACGTACCAAGAGAACTTAGAAGGCAACAGAGCATCTGGCACGAATCATCCCTGGTGCTCCCGTCAGAACTTGAGCGGGGGCTACTGAGACCGTCTGCTTAGAAGGCATCTACAAGTTCTTTTGTTCATTTATTGTCAGCTATAGACGTCTTTGAACTAGTCAATCTAGATAAGCCAAGATTCCTATTTCATTTGAAAGGACAAATCTGTTTTGCGAGGCCTGGTGGGCTAGGGAAGCTGTGGGAGGTGTGAAGCACTTGGGTATGTTTAGTCTGTCTAGAGACTTTCTGGAACAGAACTCTGGGCAAAGGCAGGGATAATCACCAGGCTGGTGGGTAGTGCTGAGGCAGGTTCCCTGCAATTAGCCACCTTCCTAATTCTGGTGCGCAAGCACCAGGTCAAGGTCATGATGGAGCTAGGAGAGCTTGTGCGTGGCTCACACAGCCTGTCTCTCTGGCGGACTACCCGACGGCCCGGTTCATCTTGTAGACGATACTTGAAGAAACAACAGGGTCCCCCTCATGGACAGCCTTTTTTTTTTTTTTAAACTCAGATGATATCTGTTCTCTCCTCTTCCCATTCTCTTTCTCTTCAATCTTGCCAGGTAGCAAGAGGCCCAGCTTTGGCACCCTTGTTGCGGTCATGCACAGAACACATTACCCCAGTAAAAATAAAACACACATACCCCTCCCGCCAAGACCTTTGGTAGTAAAGCTGCATATAACAACACGAACTCAATTAACATCCTGCTCTAACTAGAGTGATACATGCCAATGGCTTGCAGATTTATAACTCTGGGCCAAACCTCTTTCCCAGACCCACAATCCAACTCTCTATTTACATCTCTTGGGTAGCTCCAACTCAACATATTTAAACCCAAACTCATGATCTATCCCTGAAGAGTGCCCCTACCCCAACTTCTACACCTGGTCCACCTCCATTAACCCAGCTTTTTAGTGTATGACGCTAGTCTCATGAACCCTCTGCTCTCAACCCTTCCTCAGGTAATTTATCATCTGGTTCTGCTGGTCCCACCTCCAAAAGTCCATCCTGGATCTTCCTGAGTCTCTCCATCTCCTCTGCCACCACCCTTGTGCGAGCTCACACTGACTCTTACCTGGGCAACTAAAACATCCTCCTCACAGGACTCTGCCTCCAAGTCATCTCTACAAGGCAGTGGGTGATCAGGGCAGGTGGGGATGCGTGGGACGGTGGGAGGAGGAAGCAGGAAGTGGGGGCTCAGAATTAGGAGGCTCTTGTGCTGTTCCCATGCGGAGTGATGGGGACTGGGGTCAGGGGTTGGTAATGGGAAGCTAAAGGAGTGAGGACACCAAGGAGCTTGTGGATGCTGACTCTCTAGGCTCTCCAGGGAGGAGGCCCAGGGGCTAGAGCGTGGTAGCTGGGTATTCAGTGGTACTACTAAGACAGTTAAAGTCAGGAGGAAGAGCTGCTTTGGGGGTTCAGGTCAACCCTGTTGATCCTGACATAGAGGAGAACAGTTTCACATAGTGTGTTATTATCGCATTTATCTGTTTTGTGTGGCAGGATCTAATAGTCACCTGGATGCTGAACTGCTTGGGAACAGGGACCACATCTCCTATAGCTTGGAATCCCTGACCTCTGAAAGTCACACCTCACTTTCAAAATACCTTTTCCCATCTCTTCTGCACAGCTTCATTCATTGTATCATTCTAGCCCAGTTCTCCGGGACCCACTCGTCCTGCATACTGGCATTCCTCGGCTGTGAGTTATCTGGATTTTCTAGCTGTTTTGTTTAAATATGTGTGCTAAGCCCACTAAACCATCAGCAGTTCCCAAGCAGGTTTGGCCCGACTGCTCTTCTTTTGGCTGTTTAAGGTATGTGGTGCATCTCCACAGGCCAGATGGACAGATAATGCCCATCCCTATATGCAAATTATGCAGAGCCTTCTTTAAGATGCACATCAAATACTACATGGTGCGCGAATCGATCCCTGCTTTACCAGTCATGAAAATAATAAAGCTTCAACGAGTAGACTCCCATTACCTTGGTATTTTCAGAGTCCTGTTGGTAAAAACGTAGAAGACATTTCTTCCTGAAAGTCATTTCTCATTCTCTAAACTTCTATAGGTCTTTATCTAGGGACTTTTTTTGTAGCATTCAGCACACTCATTTTGATTTAGAGTTATTTGCTAGACCACCAAATTATAAACTCCTTGAAGGCAGGTTCTGAGAACAATTCATCTCTGGGATCCCCATGGACTGGCACAGCACTGAAAGTCAGGACTCCATACATATGTGATCGGTGAATAAATTTTAAAAGCACAGGCCACATAGATAGTTCTCTGTATAAATTCTAAAACCTGAGTAATGCTCAGAGGCTTGGAAGGAATATTGCTAGACCAAGACGAAATGGTACTATACTACAAATAAAGACAGTTAAGAGGCCATGGAGTGACAACTGGATGGACTCCCTGATTGGTACCTCTGCTGATGCTACCAATGAGGCTGGAAAGTCCTCCAAGGGCCAGGGTCCCCTCCTCCCACTCCTGATTCATGGAGAGAAGGGCCATTAATTTGACTTCTGTACACTTGGATAGAACAGCTCCAAAGCACGCACCACAAGGACCTGGAAAAAAGAAAGAGGAAAAGAGAGAGCAGATTGTTTGCGGCTGAGGGAACCAGGGAACCAAACCAGGCCTTCAGGAGCTGCTGCATCCACCATCTGTTAGAGTTCACGGTAGGCCAGAGGCTTCCTTCTGCTCCTCACTGGCGCATGGCAGCTGGGTCTCAGCAGCCCACAGCACAGGGGCCAAAGCCAGAATGAAACAATTTGATCAGCGCTTTCCTCTGTGGGTTCCCTGGTGCTGAAATGCTAGAAGGGCATTTATTTCACCAGGGCTGCTGAGTTTAGCAGGGGCAGGCAGACACACGCGCCCTACTCCATCCCGCCCTGCCAACCCTTCTCCCCTTCACCTGAACTCCAACAGATAGTTCCTAAGTAGACTTAACCATTTCTATTTCTAGTGACTTCAAGGAAGCTTCCAGTTTAGGATGTCAGGGCTGAGGGTACGATGGGGTTGGGGTAGGGCAAGTGGAGAGTTTCAGTGACACTGCATCCACTGTATACTTTTATCCATGTCAACAGCAGCCCCTGAGCTGGACACGGGAGATCATGAAGGGAGAGCCCCCCTCCCCAACGCAGTTTCCTCCACAACTAACAGAGGGTGAGGGGCTCCGCGCACAGGCTGTTTCACAGCCAAGGATTTGACTGCTGATCTCCTACCCCAGGAGAGGGGCTTTGAGCGCCTGCAGTGGTCTCTGAGCATGTAGCCAGCTACTCTGGAACCTGCCTTCACCTCTGAGCAAAGCAGCAGGGCCCAAAACCTGGGTGAGGGGAAGGGGAAAGTCTCTCCTTCAAAGCCTTTGAGCTGCTGGGGAACAATTCTGCAGCTCAGAATGGAAGGCCTAGACTTGTTGAGGGAGAGGAGAGTGAGAGACAGCAGCGGGGAAAGGGAGGTGAGAAGTCAGAGGAAGGGAAGGCTATGCTTGGGGATCGGGGCAGGTTAAGTGTGGTCATTCTCAGGTGGGGAGAGAGGAGGCCCACGTGAGGAGGAAGGGGAGGGGAAAAGGGAGGAGGAGGGAGAAGGGGGGATGATGAGGGGGATAATGATGATGATGATGATGATGATGATGGAGGCAAGGGGGGTGAGGAATGCACAGGTGGGTTAAGCCTGGATCAAGGTGCTTGTGGCCTTGCAGCAAAGTCCTGTGGCTCAAGTAAGAAAAATAACTGGGTAATGACTTCAGGAAAACAAACATCTAAGCACTTGGGCCTCCGAAGCTCAGGCATTCAGAGGACAGATGGAAGCCTTCTCTTTTCCAAACACCGCATTGCACAGGGAGCGTGAGGGCTGGCCTCACTGAGGACACTGGGCACTTGCTGTGTCTGGGGCAGGCCCTGAGCTGCACGCCTTCCAAAGTGCACATGTCGGTGGCCCCAAGGGATGGAGGAGTCCAGGGGGACCATGATGAATAGACCCTGAAGGAACATAAAGTGCCAGCGAATGACCAATGAGGGGAGAGAAGGGGAGAGGGCACCGCTCCCACCTACAACCCTGTCACCAGAGCGGGTGGCTCTCAGCTGTGCAGAGCAGACAAAGTCTACATGTGGCAATGGCTGAAGAGTGATTCTCAGGATCCAACCACTGTTCCTTTAGTAAAACAATCCCATCAAGACACAGCTTTTTTTCAGTTTTTCCCCAGAGGCGCTCAAGCAAAGGGCATGCAGGAGAAAGAGAATAAAGATACTGCTCTGCTATTGACCACGGTCTCTATCTGCGTGAGCCAATGTGGCCAAAATGCCATCTGGTGACCCCCAGGCCCTCGCACTTTTGTGGACATGGTGGTGGTGGGAGGGAGGTGGCTCTGTTTTAAGGCTGAAAGGGAAGGCTTGGCTTTGGGAGACGTGCTCATTCCTCATCGCTGCCGGGCAGCCGTCTGTTTCCCACTGCTGCTGCCCAGCCGCCCACAGACCTGCCATATGGCTGAAAGTGGCGCTTTCGGGCACTGTTAAAATGCTGCATCTACCTGCCCGGCTAGGAAGGAAGCCCCTGGTGAAGTGGGCCCTCCACAGTACAATGGCACACTCTGTCCCCAACCCCAGGCAGGGGCACTACCAAGAGCTGTCCATCGAATTTCTTAACATTTCTGGAATCCCTCCAGTTCTCTCCATCCTCACTACCACTGCCTCAGCTCAGACCATCATTTCTTCACTAAAACAATACAAAAACTTCCTGTTATTTCTGCCTCTCATCTTGCTCCCCTCCATTTCAATCTCTAATAATAATATTCCTTGCTTAAAAGCTCTGGATACCTCCTCCTGCCCCCAGGAGAAAGTGCAAGCTCTTTAACACATATTAATATGTCCCTTCAAAAGTAGCCCCTACTTTCTGCTCGAGCCTTGATTCTTGCTAGTTGCTCTCTCACGCTACATTTCAGCTGTGTGAATGCATTTCATTCTCTTCAGATGCACTGATCCTTGGTCTGCCTCCGTGCCCTGCCATCTCTCATTTTTTTTCATCTGGCTAACTTCTCTTCCACCCTCAGGTCACAGTGAACATTCATTGTTCCTTGCCCCCTAAGACTGGTTTAGGTCCCCTCTATCCATGTCTTCCCTTAGAAGCCCACACTTAACCACAACCACAGGACTACTTACATGCTATCGAATTGTCTGCATACTTGTCTGTCTCCTCCTAGACTGCCGCCTCTTGAAAGTTTATTGTTTTATTAATCTCAGCTCAATATTTTCTCAAATGAATGAATAAAATATGCTTGTCAAACACCGGCCGTAAATTGGCAAGCTCTCTGGGAGAACTTGGGGAGGGCTGATGGCCCCTTGGTGGCATCAAAGGATAATGTCAAACTCTCCTGATTTCCTCCAGAAGCACAATTAGGCAAGAGGACTTGTCTTTATTTGGATAACCCAGTGATATTCCCATCATCCTCTCTAAGCATGGATGATGGACATTGTATATATTACATCAACAAACAGCAAAATTTTCTCATTGATATTAATAAATAGGCTCAGGGTACAAAAGGGCCTATTTGCTACCAAGAAATACCTATGATGTGCCTTGCACAGAGTAGGCATTCAGTAAACATTTAGAAAACATGAAATGCCATAACCAGGAGACTAAGGTCCTGTTCACCTTCCAATTGGAATAAGAGTTGACACCTCAAGTCAACTCTCAAGAATTTCCCCACTGAAGTCCTCTCTGCAAAGTCCTGGCTCAGAGTTGCAGAACATATCTCAAATCTACTACCCAACTATTCGCCTCTGAGAAAGGGAGAGCTGAAGGTTACTTTTCCCATCTCCAGGCAGTAAAACATAGAGGAATAGAAAAGCAAAACTGCTCCTTAGGGGCAGACACAGAATGGGCCCCACTCCAGGTGCCTGTTTGTTTCTCCTTCTCATCCTCACCCCTAAGGCAGAGATAGCCAAGCCAAGCACTCCTAACCTTTGAGAACAGTGAGCCACACTTGGCATGGAGAGGGTTCTTGTACCTTAGTAGTTCTCTTGTTCTGTGATCTCTTTATGTGCCCAACCAGGAAATGACTTATAAGCCTCTAAGGAATGTCAGCAGGCAATGGAATGCAATGCCAAGTACTTTTCTCACTAATGTGCATAATTAAGGTCATTAAGTTATGAATGTGAGAACATTCAACTGGAGGATGGATATTTAAATAATGAGATAACTGCTTTGCAAGAAGCCTGATTAGAAGAGGAAAGCAGCAGCTGAGTCAGCCCTGCAAAGTGGTGACCTTATCAGAGGCCTTCACACCATGGGGGAGGGCATCCTTCTTGGGCTTCTGTCCCTGCTGACCCCACGAGCCTCCCCATCCCCACCCCTTCTGGGCCAATGGACTAGCAGTTAGGGGGGAGATACTCTCTGTGGAAGATGTGGAGAAATTCTCCTTGAGGCAGCGTTATTTAATTTATTCCAAAGGCAAATGGTATGAATAAGTGAATAAAGCCTGCCACTTCATCACAAAAGGAGCGGGCTCTGCAGCCCAGGGTGCATGGGGCCTGGCTACCTTCTTGCACTTCATGGGTCTCTGTACCAAATTGGACAAGGGGCTGGGGTCGGACAACTTCTAGACAGTGCTCTCTAGGCAACACCCACATCACTGTCTGGGGTAAGGATAGAAAGGAAGAGGAGAGGAATAATAATAATAGCAATCAGTAATTCCAGCAGCTATTTATTCGGCACTTACTGTATGCCAGGCCTCATGCCAGGGATTTCACAGCCATTATGTCTAAGCCTCTCAACCACCCTGCCAGTAAAATAGAGACATCCTCGTCTCCATTTACAGATGAGGAAACTGAAGCTCAGAAGGTAACGCCTGGTTTGGGGAACTTTCCAAAGCCACACAAAGTGAGTACACGAGCGGGGAGAGGCAAGGAGAATAGAAGACCATCTCTACTGCCTATGTTCATCAGGGGATTACCCTACCTTGCCCTCCCTCACAACTCCGCACACCATCAGCCTCTTAGCAAGCAGAAGCAAAGGCAAAAAAGTAGCACAGGGGGAGACAGTCATCTCTCAAAGCTGACTGTTGGGATCTGGACATAGGTTAGGTCTTTAATATGCACTTGGTGAGTATTTGCAATTGGAATCTATGAATCCCAGTTCCTCCACGTCCTAGCTGATTTGAGGCCAATGACTTAGCACCTTTCTGTGCCTGTTTTCTTATCTGTAAAATGGGAATGACGGTAATAGTCCCATCTCGTAGGGTTGTGAGGATTAAATGAGTCATTAAGCGTATTTTGCCCATAATGAGTGTCCAATAATCATAGCTGGTTTATTTTATTTATTTATTTAGAGACAGGGTCTTGCTCTGTCACCCAGGCTGGAGTGCAATGGTGTGATCATAGCTCACTGCGACCTTGAACTCAGGTGATTCTCCTGCCTCAGCCTCCTAAGTAGCTGAGATTACAGGTGCACAGCACCACGCCCAGCTAACATATTTTTTAAATTTTTTATAGAGATGGGGTCTCGCTTTGTTGCCCAGGCTGGTCTTGAACTCCCAGCCTCAAGCAATCCTCCTGCCTCGGCCTACCAAAGTGCTGGGATTATAGGCATGAGCCACTGTGCCTGGCCACATCTTAGCTCTTAATATCATCACCAACACTGTCATTATCGTGACTGACCCAAACATATAAAAGCAAGGCATCCTGGTACTGCTGAGCTTCTGTACAAAGAAAACCAGGGGCTTGGAGTTAAAGCTCCTCCCTTAGTCTGACCATAATCCAAACGGCCAACATATACACCTCCCCAAGCCAAGCACTGGTTCTATAGAGTAAGTAATGTGGCCTTCAGATCCCGGCATGTAGCTCTGAGTGAACTGAGACTACTGCCAACAATAAAGTGTTTGCGTTGACAATTTAGAGCAAGAGAGTTCTGTGTGAGCATCGTGTCTTTCAGTGAAAAAAGAACGAGGTAGGACTGGACTACCCTAGCCTTGTTCCCAGGGGGGCTCTCAAAGGCGCAGCTGTGGGGTGCTGAGGGAACACTTCAGAAGACTCAGGCATGAGCTCTGGTTCTTCCACTCAGCAGCTGTGTCATATCAGGAAAACCAGCCAACCACACTGAGGCCCACTTCTTCAACTGTGTTACTACGAGGATTAAGTGGCATAATATGCACAAAGCGCTCTGTTTGCTCAAAGCAGTCTATCAATGTAGGGAATGAGAATTAATATTTTCATGCTTCCTATATCAAATCCACTTAGTCCAGCGTAAGCCCTTACTTCCCTCCAATCGGACCTCACCTGCGTATTTCTGCATGCGCGTGCGCGCTCTCTCTCTCTCAGCTAGTGTCAGAGCCTTGAGGAGCAGCTGGCTGGGGGGAAAGGGAGGTGGCAAATGTGGAGTCGGGTCTGAACTCCCAGAGGTAGAAGTTGTGCGTTCTATTTTCAGCCAAGCTGGTTGTGGAAAGGTCAGCATGTGACCTCATGAGAGTCCTCTCCCTGACCTAAGCCTTGTTCTCAGCTTCTAAGCCCAGGGATAAGCAATAGCCAGGTCCCCACGGCCCAGCTGACTGTGAAAAGCAGGTCGATGATTTCAGATGGGGTGAGCAGCAGCCCCGTCTGGCTGCCATGGCATCATGAGGGACACAGTGCCAGAGAGGGGATGGCAAGATGCTGCCGGGGCAGTTATCATAGTTCAATACTGCAGGGCTCCTTCCAGACTCACTAATGCTCTCTGACTCTCAAGAGTACCCACTGGACAGTAGTGCTTATTGTCATTCCACACAATGACAGTTTTGATTCCAGCTTTCAGCAGTATCCCAGGAAAATTGATTTTCGTAACTATTTCTACGCCTTCTTTACTACACGGAAGTGAAACAACCAGTTGGTGAAATTTTAAAAACAGTGTGTCCAAGTATCCTATCCATAATAAAGTTGGGGATTTACGAGCTGCGTGTCTCACTAATGATCTGGTGCTTTCCCTCATATTCACTCTGATCCTCTCAGTGACAGATTAGGGAAGTGTCCCCTGCAAGTTTCTGAAGAGAGTGGGAGAAGAGTGGCTCTAGAGCGTGCACTGCTTTTGCATGATATAATGCGAAGAAATAATGGACCAGAACACCCTCAAACTGGTGTCATGCTGATCAAATTCATGAACGACTTGTGGCTAGGGAGGTAATAGCCAAGAGAGTAGATTAAAGATCAAGATCCTTAGCTATGACACCCAAAGCACAAGCCGCAAAAGAAAAAAAAGAAGATAAATTGGACTTCAGCAAAATTTTAAACTTCTGTACATCAAAGGATACCCTCAAGAAAGTAAGAAAGCTATCCACAGAATGGAAGTAAAAACTTCCAAATCATATATTTGACAATCAATCGTAAAAATAAATTTAAAATTGTAGCTTGATTAAAGCTATATGCCAGCACATGGAGACAAAAAGGCTAAAATTTATCTATAGGAGAGGTGCCAGGAACCAGAGATGAGAGTGGCGTGTGGGGACAAATGGCCACTCCCCAGGGTTATACCTCCAAGTAGTCAGGGAACAACAACCTTAAGTGCCCAATGGGGAAGGGCCCACCCTACTGGGAATCATGAAGTTGAGTCCAAAAAGCCATCACCAAAGCACAGGATAGTAGCAATGCAATTTCTCCACGTATAGATGCTTGCCGAGAACAAGCTTTGTCTAGGAACACTGGTAGAGGGTGAGATTCTGCAAGAGGAGGAAAGGAAGATGCACACACCACAGGGTCTTCTGAACCAAACTCAAGTCAGGGTCTATGAAAAGGGACTGGAGAAAACAAAAACAAGTCAAATGAAACTAGTATTCTGTTACTGGCAGCATGACATGATCCTGCTCTGTCCTAGTGCCAGAGTTGAGCACCGATAGAGGAAGACATTTCCCCCACACTGGAGCAAACTGCTGAACTTCTGCACATCCTTAGGGGTGGCACAGGAAAAGTAACATCAGCACTTTGATGGAGAAAAGGATCATGCCAGTGGGGGCATTCACATAGCAATGGAGGAACCATGTGGTATGTGTCAGGAGTGGCCAGGGAAGGACAGCAGATCCTATCAGATGGATGACTAGGCAGCTATGGTCACCCGAAGTCAACATGAGACATTACTACTACCCTATAACTTAAGTTGGGGTCTAATGATCTTGTTAGTAAGCAACAGAAAAAGAAACCGTTGTTTTGTTCCTATTACCGTGACTCTGTTCCATGTCTATGTTCCCAGATTGGCGTAGTCAAGGAAGACGGGAAGACACATTGGGATAAATGTCAAGTCATGGAGTTGAGTTCCAAAAGCCAACTGCAAAAGCAAAGGACGGTAGAAACATGGTTCACAGTACAACCTCGGAAATCACTTTGAGGTTCTTCTCAATCCTGATGACTCAATCTTTGTGAGTGCCCATGAGACCATTAACTATCACAGAAAAAGAATGGTTAATTATTCATTTGTCCTCTCACCATTTCTAAGTGGTTGGCACACAGTAGGGGTTTAATAAATATTTGTGGAGGGGAGGAAGAGAGAGAAGCAAAGATGGAAGGCTTAAATCACACATTCAACCATGTGTTCAGAAGGCCTTCACTCAGAAATCCTGCCTCCCTTCCACTTGTCAAGGTGCTGGATTCCAGCCAAGGCTGCCAGTGCTTGCATGTGAGCACAGCTCAGTGTAATTAAACACCTGAGCTTCTGAGGAGGGAAGGAATTAAAAAGACAGCCAAGGGAGAGCCTGTGGCTTTTGCCTGTTCCTGGCCTTCCTGCTTGCAAGGCTGGGCCTGATGGATAGTCCCATGGCCCAAAAGCCGCCATCACTTTGTGTTTTCAATGCAAGACTGCAGTCTGCTGTTCTCTGTTAATTTGCACAATTGGACCTGGCTTTATAGGAAATCAGAGTTTACTATAGTTTCTCCAATGGGTTCATTCTGCTTCCTCCTTATCAAACCCAGGGAGCTCGAAGAAGGGGGTCTGGCCCTAATTTAGGTGCTTACAATCAGGCAGAGGAACATCCCCCCTCCACCGCCCCCTGCCAGCCAGCTCTGGCTCAGCCACCACCCCCATTCCAGCCCAGACCAGCTTCTCTTCCCATCTCCTTCCCTCAAGGAGGAACAAAGGGTCATCCTCCTGACCAGGGCAATCAGGGCATCAGCAACTCTGCAGAACTCACTGGAGATTTTTCACATATTTGATTTTCTTTTAAAGACTCCTGCCCTTTCCTTTTGCTCTTCCTACCAAGACCTCTCTCCTTGCCAAGTTTTCTTGCAGCGATGGTGGGTTTTTATCACCATGTAGCTATGATTCAGAGCCAGACCTCTAGCTGATGAAAGCTAAAAGTGTTCTCTTTCACGCATGCAGAGAGGACCACAATGGGGAAAAGTGAAAATGGAAACATTTTGTGAGGCTGCAGAGTCACTGTCAGGGGAGGATTTACGGAATTGGCCCTAACAGCTCCTTGTTTTGCTGCATCCTCACCGGAAGAGTTCTTTCTTGACATTTAGTTCTACAAACAAACCCTTATCAAGCTCTTCTTATACAAAGCATTGTGCTGTCTCTGTTCTCAATTACTAGCTTTGCACATAACACCTTCTCCCTGCCTTTACACTCTCATCCAACACCTACCAAAGTCCCTGGTAGAATGGTTGTACAATTCAACCAAATTAATGAACAAACAGCACAGATAAAGGGTAGTTAAAGAGTGGCATCAACATCAACTAACAGGCCATCTGTGGCTCTGGACTGAACACCAGGCAGAAACAAAGATTCTAAAAGGAATGAACCTTTACTTTCATTTATGTCATTTAATTTGCATCATTCCCATTTTCAGATGAAGAAACAGGCCTAGGAATTAGGTAGCTTGTTCATCTGGCTATTAAGTAGTACAGCTGGGATTCATATCCATGCTTCTCTCTTTTGATTGCATGGACTTCTATGCTATATGATTATAGAAATGGAAGTTTTGCTGTTAACCTAAAGTCAGCTGCACATGCAGCTTGCTGGTTTCATTGACAGTGGAGATGGCATTCCTAAATCATCCTTATTGTCTAGTTAGTTTCCTTTCTGGGTAGCATTGATTCCAATGGGGCTGTCCAGGCGAAAGGGACAGTCTTTGATAGAACCAAGCTGAACACTATCATGGGCTATGGCATTTTTGGTCTAACAAACTGAGTGATATGATCCAGAAATAACTGCTGGAGTCCTCCAAGTAAAAAATCAAGACTGCACCTCAGTGACGTTTCTAAATTGAAGACATCATGGAGATCTGGGCATTCAAAAAATTCAGCGAATTGGCCTTACTGCAATGTGTTGCAATCCCTGTCTCTTGGCACATGACAGATAGTCAGAGGTGGTCACCAAGCACTAGCCTACTGCAAAAAGGAGTCTATGGGGCTGACAAACCAAGAGGCACAGAGCAGGAGCTCAGCCCCTCTCGGATGAGCACATCTTTCTTTCTTCTCAATATTTGGCAGGAAGGGGGGTTGGTGGTTGCTTTCTCTGCAGCCTTCTGCTCCAGGGCCATCCTCATTGCTGACAGTGACTGCAGTGGCCACTCAGAGTGGTGGAAAGACAATGAGCTTGGGAGTTAGATATCTGGGTTTGCATTCTGGCTCCACCATCCATAAAAAGGTTGATCCCGGAGAAGATAAGGACCTCCCTGAGCTTCACTTTCCTCACCTGTAAAACTAGGATAATGATACCTATGACTTAGGGGTGTTAGGAGAGGTGAATGAAGAATGCATATAAAGTGTTCTGCACACAGTATATGTTCAATCATTCATCATTATTAATACTGTTCTTACCTACCCATTGTTGTAAGTTATACAAATCCTACCCATTATTCATCGGCCAAGTCAAATTTCCTCTCTTTCATAACGCCCTCACTGCCACATTACAGAAATGACTGTTGTCTTCCCAGGAGTCTGAAAGTCTATTTCATGAACATCTAGTGCTTGCCAGTTTCACATGGTTTTTCCTGTTTACATTTGTGTTTCCCAAACTAGATTGTAAGCAAATTGAGGAAGGGATGGTATCTTATTTTTCCTGCCTTCCTCCACTCATTCAATATTTACTGAGCCCACTGTGGACCAGGGATTGGCTTACACAGCCTCTAACCTAAGGCAGCTTGAAGTCCAGTTGGGGAGACATCAACACATCAATGCAATATGATAAATCTCAGGAAGGCCCTCAGTGGCTGGCCCAGGGCTCTTCCCAAATAAATGGGGCATGTACTGCCTGACCCCTCCTTGACCTCCTCACTGGGGAGAGGCCCTTGCACATGTTCCCATAACAACCTGACCTTTCCTTAGTGTAGATTCATCTCACTTATTGACTCATCTGGCTCCCCCACCACACTGTAAGTAAAGAGGGGACAGAGCTTATGTCTGCCTCATTCAATGCTCCATCCTTGGTGCACACACTGTGCCCGGCACAGGGCAGGACTCAAATGAACCCAGAGGAACTCAGCTAACTGCTGATTGATTGAGGTTCTGGGGAATTTCAGGTAAATCTAACATTTGTTTTCTCAGGGACCATACTTATTTACGTATTTTTAGAAACTATTTCTCTTGTGGGTTTCCCTCCTCCCACCAATTTTAAAGAAGGAAAGGAAAATTCTTTTCTCCTCTGCATGATTTTTTTCTAGCTGCCTGCAGTTGTCAGTCTAGCAATTAAGAGCCACAATAAATGCTTGACAGAAAGCAGCCGAAGAGGTGTGAAACGTGATTAATCAAGTTCCTTTGCTGAAAGTGGAACGAAGGATTCAACCACTCTTTGTCCAGCTTCACTCCTGCTCTTCAAGCTTTGAGGATATCCCAGAAAGGGACCAGCTGCCACAATCTGTTGGCATTAGTGTGGTCTATGGCTTCCAGTACCAACTGCTGTCAGGGTGATCTGCAAGAGCAAGAACAGCACTGGGCTGGGAGTGATGAGCCCAGCTCCACTTCTCACTAGCTGTGTGACCATTGAAAAGTCACTCCACAGTTTCCTTATCCATCACATGGGGAGAACACTACCTGCCCCTGGAGTATTATGAGTTTCAAAGAAGATAATAGACATAGAAGCTAAATAGAAACAAAAGATTTGAATATAGCAACATCTCCACATGATAATTTCCATTTGGATGGAAATTATTTTTTTAAAAAAAGAAAAAAATTTTACAAATGATGTGGGTACCCGTAA
Source organism: Propithecus coquereli (assembly GCF_000956105.1). Classification (NCBI taxonomy): domain Eukaryota; kingdom Metazoa; phylum Chordata; class Mammalia; order Primates; family Indriidae; genus Propithecus; species Propithecus coquereli. The sequence continues at coordinate 4,374,285 of NW_012137080.1, read as the reverse complement.
AGTCAGAGATTAATGACCCTCATCAGTAGGCATTCCATCATCAGAGCTTCTTAACATCTAAAACTGATAAATTCCTCTGCCCAGTGCAGTAATCCAGCCATGAACAAGGTTAATGTCCTCCCATGCAATCAGGTATTTTATCACCATAATTATAAATCAAAATAGAGGGGGCCAAGATGGCAGACTAGAAGCAGGCTACACAATGCCATTCTCGCAGAAAGGCTTGGAAGCGGCAAATACATGCCCACCTTTGGATCCACCATCTGAGCAAGAGCACTGGGAATCCATGGAGAGGAGGCAGGAGTGAAGAAGACAGAAGTGGGACAACCCACTCGGCAGGACCGGAGGTAATTAGGCAAGGTGCCCACACACGGGAAAGGAACAGAGGAGAGAATCCCAGGCTCCACACTTCCCCTGGGGACGTTGCGACCTGAGTGGCAGGAGAGCCCCTCCACCATAGCAGGCCTCCAGACTGATACAGAGACCTGACTGGAGGCTGTTCGGCTGTGTTGCTCCAGAGAGAAGGGACGGCTGGCTTGCAAGCCATGGGCACTATGTCTGGTGCCACTGTAGCATCCCAACCCCAGAATGGTACTTCTGTCCAGGGGTCAGATCTGTTTTTGCTGCCTTCCCCTTACCTCTGCCGGGTGAGGAGGGAGGGGGAATCCTGGTACCTGCACAGGCTCCATGGACAGGTGATGTGCACCACTGCTGCCACTGTTGCCACTAGGAAACCTGGGCAGAGCAGAAGACCATGGGCTCAGCATCTGCTTGGCCTGGATGATCTTACTCATTCATACTTCCCGCCCGACCTGGGCAGAGAACATGCCCATAGCCCTCAGTGGCCACTGCCACTGGACCACCATCACTGCTACCACCTAGAAGACTCCAAGTAGGGTAAAAACCAGTGCAGCTACTACCTCTGGATCTGGGTGGACTGCACACTGCAGACCTATGCCACTCACATGCCCTGCGTGCCACACCCTGCGTGTGCCCTGCCCCACTGGTACCATGCCCCGCATGCATGAGCAGTGTGCCCCACAGACCTGCTCTATCTCACACAGGCGCCCTGCCCCATAGGACCACTGTGTCCTGGGGTCCTGCACATGAGCTGTGACCCGCTGGCCCACTTGGAACTGGGGGTCTGCTCTGCCCCCCAGGCCCACTATACCCTGCACCTGTGCTGTACCCTGCTCATATCTCACCCCTTGCATGCGCCTAGCACCTCAGCCACCAAGGCCTGCACATGGGAATGCCGCACTGAGCAAATCTTCAAATCGCATGTACGCCCCAACCTACCAGCCAGCCACACCTCGTGTGTGCACCTTGTACCAGGGGCCAGCCCTGCCACAGTGGCCTAGTGACAACCACAGGGGGACAGGGGAGACACAGGAGAGCAGTAGCATTAAAAGCTCACAGTGTATCTACCCCTTTCCTGCCTGGTCAGCCTCCTGGAGTAGGACCCAAACGCACCATCCAGGGACTTATCCCTATTTTCACCAAGCAACAGAGGTCCACGTAGAGGAGAACAGGTGTACCATATCAGCTGTCTGTTTTGAGCTGAGAGAGGAGGCCCCAGATGAGAAGGCACCAGCATAAAATCTCTGGCAAGATGAAAAAACAGGCTGTCTTAAAACCTCCAAAGGATCACAAAAGCTCTCCAGCAATGAACTCCAACCAGAAGGAAATTGTTGAAAAGACAGACATGGAATTCAGATTTTGAATGGCAAGTAAGATGAATGGAATTGAGGAGAAAGTAGAAAACCATCTCAAAAAAAACAAAAAAACAATTCAGGACTTGAATGAAAAATTCACTGAAGAGTTAGAAACATTAGAAAAGAGATAACAGAACTTAAAGAAATGAAAGAATCATTTAGGGCATTTCAAAATGCAGCAGAGCTTTAACAACAGACTAGACCAAGCAGAAAAAAGAATTTCAGAGCTTGAGAACAAAGATTTTGAAATAATCCAGTTAGTAAAAAAATGCAGAAAAAAGACAAGAATGAATAATAACAGAGAAACATGGGAATATGCAAAGTGAATGAATATAATAATTATAGGTATCCCTGAGGGAGATTAGGAAAAAGCAATAAGCATGGAAAACCTATCTGAAAGAATAATAGTGAAAAACTTCCCTGGTATCACTAGAAGTTTAGGTATCCACATACAAGATGGTCATCAAACACATAGAAGATTCATAGCAAATAAGAGATCAACAAGACACACAGTCATCAGCCTGACCAATGTGAAGGAGAAAATGCTACAAGCTACAAGATGAAAGCAACAAGTAGATTACAAATGGAAACCCATCAGACTAACAGCAGAGACCTATCAAGCCAGAAGGGACTGGGGTCCCCTTTTTAGTATTCTTAAACAGATTAATTTCCAGCCATCAATTGTGTATCCTACAAAAGTAAGTTTTGTAAATGCAGGAGAAATAAAGTCTTTCTCAGACAAGCAAACACTAAGGGGATTTGTAACCACTAGACCTGCCCTATAGGAAATGCTTAAAAGTACTCTACACATGAAACAGAGCAATCAATAACCAACAGTGTAAAAACATCTGAAAGAAAAAGCTAACAACTCATAAAATAGTAACACAAGGGAGAAAACAAAGCAACCAGAAATCATTCAAAATGATGAAAAGAACAATATCTCACATATCAATACTGACACTAAATGTAAACAGTATTATTACTCCCTTTACAATCCATAGACTGGCTAAATGAGTTAAAAAAAAAACACACCCCAAGTATATGCTGTCTCCAAGAAACCCATCTAACTCACAAGGATTCTCATAGTTTCAAAGTAAAGGGTTGGAAAATGCAAACGTAAACCAAAAATAAGCAGAAATAACTATTCTCATATTAGATAAAATAGACTTTAAATCAACAATGATAAAAAAAGAAAATTTGGTTATTATATAATGATAAAGGAGGCAATTCAGCAAGAAGATATAAAAATCCTAAATATATATATACCCAACATAAGAGCTCCCAGATTCATAAAGCAAATTCTACTAGAGCTAAGCAAAGACATAAACAGCAACATCATAATTGCTGGGGACTTCAATACTCCATTGACTAACTGGACAGATTATCAAGGCAGAAGATCAACAAAGAAACACTAGACTTAAACAGAACTCTAGAACAAATGAACCTAACAGACATCTACAGAACATGACACCCAAAAACTGCAGAATATACATTCTTATCAGCACAGAGACAATTTTCAAGACAGATCATATGTTAGCCCACAAAACAAGTCTCAACAAATTCAGAAAAATTGAAATCATTCCATGTATCTTCTCAGATCACAGTGATAAAAACTAGAAATCAACTCCAAGAGAAACTCTCAAATCTACACAAAGTCATGGAAATTAAACAACCTGCTGCAGAATGATCTTTGGGTCAAGATGAAATTAAGATGGAAATCAAAATATTTTTTGAACTGAACAACAAACATGACACAAACATCCAAAAATCTATGCAATACAGAAAAAGCAGTATTTCTTTTTTTTTTTTTTTTTTTTTTTTGAGACAGAGTCTCACTCTTTTGCCTGGGCTAGAGTGAGTGCCGTGGCATCAGCCTAGCTCACAGCAACCTCAAACTCCTGGGCTCAAGCGATCCTTCTGCCTCAGCCTCCCGAGTAGCTGGGACTACAAGCATGTGCCACCATGCCTGGCTAATTTTTTCTATATATTTTTAGTTGGCCGGTTAATTTCTTTCTAATTTTAGTAGAGACGGGGTCTCACTCTTGCTCAGGCTGGTCTCGAACTCCTGAGCTCAAACAATCCGCCCGCCTCGGCCTCCCAGAGTGCTAGGATTACAGGGGTGAGCCACCGCGCCCGGCCTGAAAAAGCAGTATTAAGAAGGAATTTCATAGCCTTAAATGGTTACATGAAAAAGACAAAGATCACAAAATAACAACCTAATGTCACACCTCAAGGAACTAGAAGAACAAACCAAACCTTAAACTACCAGAAGAAATAAGAAAGCTTAGAGCAAAACTAAAAAAATGGAAACTAAAAACAAACAAACAAAAAACCAATACAATGGATAAAGGAAATGAAAAGTTCATTTGCTGAAAAGACAAACAAAATTGATAGACCTCTAGCTAGATTAATCAGAAATAGAAGACAAAGGATTCAAATAAGCATGATCAGAAATGAAAAATGAAATATTACAATTGATACGACAGAAATAAAAAATATTATTTGTGACTACTATGGAGACCTCTACACACACAAACTAGAAAATCTAGAGGAAATAGATAAATTTTTGGAAACACATGACCCCCAAGCTTGAATCAGGAAAAAACAGAAATCCTGAACAGACCAAGTAATAATAACAAGATTGAAACAGTAATAAAAACTCTCCCAACAAAAAAAAGCCCTGTACCAGATGGATTCACAGCCAAATTCTACCAGAACTACAAACAAGAACTGGCATCCATTCTACTGAAACTGTTCCATACATTAAGAAAGAGGGAATCCTCCCTAACTCATTCCATGAAGCCAGTATCACCCTGATACCAAAGCCAGGAAAGGACACAACAACAACAAAAACAACAGACCAATATCCCTTACAAACATAGATGCAAAAATTCTCAAAAAAATACTAGGAAACCAAATTTAACAGCATATCAAAAAGATAATTCACCATGATCAAGTGGGTTTCATCCCAGGGATGCAAGGATGGCCCAACATACACAAATCAATACATGTGATTCACCACATAAACAGAATTAAAAACAAAGACCATATGATCATCTAAATAGATGCAGAAAAAGGATTTGGTAAAATCCAACACCCCTTCTTGAAAAAACCCTCAACAAAGTAGGCATAAAAGGAACATACCTCAAAATTATAAGAGCCATATATACCAGACCCATAGCCAACACCATACTGAATGGGGAAAGGCTGAAATCATTCTCGCTAAGAATGGGAACAAAACAAGTGTGCCTACAGTCACCACTTCTATTCAACATAGCACTGGAAGTCCTAGGCAGAGCAGTAAGGCAAGAGAAAAAAATAATGGGCCTTCAAATTGGGAAAGAGGAGGTCAAACTATCCCTGTTTGCCAACAATATGATCTTGTACATAGAAAACCCTAAAAATTCCATTGAAAGACTTCTAGAATTGATAAATTCAGTAAAGTGTCAGGTTCCAAAATTAATGTACACAAATCAGTAGCATTTTCTATATACTAATAATAGTCAAGCTGAGGTCGAATCAAGAACTCAATGCCATTTCCAGTGACTATAAAGAAATTAAATATTTAGGAATATACTTAACCAAGGAGGTGAAAGATCTCTACAAGGAGAACTACAAAACAATGATAAAAGAAATCATAGATGACACAAAGAGAAAAACATCCTATACTTATAGATTGGAAGAATCAAGATTGTTGAAATGTCCATACTGCCCAAAGTGATTTACAGATTCAACGCAACTCCCATCAAAACTCCAATGTCGTTTCTCATGGATCTAGAAAAAATAATCCCAAACTTCATATGGAACCAAAAAAGAGCCCAAATACCAAAAGCAACCCTAAGCAAAAAGAACAAACCTAAAGGCATCACATTACCTGACTTCAAATTATACCACAAGGCTATGGTAACCAAAACAGCATGGTACTAGTATAAAAGTGGACACATAGACCAATAGAACAGAATAGAGAACTCAGAAATAAAACCATATAGCTACAACCAGCTGATTTTTAACAAAGCATACATTGGGGAAAGAACACACTATTCCATAAATGGTGCTGGGAAAATTAGAGAGCCACATGCAGAAGAATGAAACTGGATCCCTATCTTACCATATACAAAAATTAATTCAAGATGGATTAAAGACTTAAATGTAAGACCTGAAACCATAAAAATTCTAGAAGAAAACACAGGAAAAAACTCTTCTGGACATTGGCTTAGGCAAAGAATTTATGAATAAGATTTTAAAAGCAAATACAGCAACAACAAAAATAAATGGGACTTAATTAAACTAAAAATTTTCTGCTCAGCAAAGGAAATAATCAAAGGAGTAAATAAACCACTTACAAAATGGGAGAAAATATTTGCAAACTGTACATCCAACAAAGGGATAATAGCAAGAAAAAACACATATCCCCATCAAAAAAAAAAAGTGGATAAAAGGCATGAACGGGTTCTTCTCAAAAGAAGAGAGACAAATAGCCAACAAACGTACGGAGGAAAAAAAAAAGCTCCATATCACTGATTATCAGGGAAAGGCAAATTAAAACCATAATCAGATATTGCCTTACTCCTATCAAAATCTCCATTAATAAAAAGTCAAAAAACAATAGATGTTAGCATGGTTGTGATGAAAAGGGAACACTTATATACCGTTGGTAGGAATGTAAACTTGTACAACTACTATGGAAAGCAATATGGAGATTCCTCAAAGAACTGAAAGTAGACCTATCATTCAATCAAGCAATCCCACTACTGGGTATCTACCCAAAGGAAAAGAAGTCATTTTATAAAAAAGACACCTGCACCCAAATGTTCATTGCAATGCAATTTATAATAGCAAAGATAGGGAATCAACCCAAGTGCCCATCAGCTGATGAGTGGATTAAAAAAAAATGTGGAGTGTATATAATACACATACATACCAAGGAGTATCACTCAGCCATAAAAAAGTATGAAATTGTCTTTTGCAGCAACTTGGATAGAACTGGAGACCATTATCCTATGTGAAGTATCTCAGGAATGGAAAAAAATATACCACGTGTTCTCACTTACAAGTGGGAGCTAAAGGAAGGATGTATATTGCCATAAAGAGCAATAATGGACATTGGAAACTAAGAAGGTGGGAGGGTGGGAGGGAGTGAGGGGTAAAAATCTACCTATTGAGTACAATGTGCACTATTCTGGTGATGGTTACACTGAAAGCCCTGACTTCAGCATGATACAACATATCCACATAACAAAAAACACTTGTATCCCCTAAATTTTTTGAAATAAAAAAAACAGCAAAATAACGGAGATATCTTCCAGGGAAAGCGCCCCCTCCCTGCCATCTCTCCACTGCCCCTTTCTTTCTCCAACTCTTTACTCTGCCCCCCAACACACACATACACATCGCACAGGACATTTTCCCCACCACTTTCCAAAATAACCGGCAAGGGGAGCAATAAAACAAAGGGCAAGACTTTGTTGCCAGATAAAACTGGATTCAAAACCCAGTGCCGCCACCTCTTAAACTGTGACCTTGAATAAGTTATTTTGTGTCTCTGAACCTCAGTTTTCTTATCTGCAAAACAGGGAAAAGAACATCTGTTTATGGGTTGTTGGGCAGTAGAAAGATCCCAGCATGACACCGGGCATGTCTTGAGTGCTCAGTGCATGACTGTTTCTAGTCCCTTCTCCCCTTCTCCAGAGGGAGCACTCCTGCTCCTGCGCCACATCCTGCCCCGTGAAGATCCTGTCAGTCAGGCCTGGACGGTGATTCCTGGAAGGCCTCCCAACCACATGAAACGACTTCTCATTTAAGAGTTTCCCATAACTTGCTCTGCACTCAGGCCAATTGTTTTAAAGCTTTCTATCTAGGGAAGCTCACATCCAGATATGCTTATATTTAATGACCTATACATTAAAAACTACAATGCATCTGATATTTTATGTAAGTTCAAATTCTCTTAAAGTAGAGCACACCCAAAGGACTAATAAATGGTTGAGAAACATTATTGCTTGTTGAGTCCTATAAACGTGCTGTAAGAGAGGAAACACAGGAGCAGAGAGAGGGCTACCCTTGTTTAAACGCCCCATACGGAAACACTGGGCTAGATACTCTGCATCCTTTTGTTTTTCCATCCCCAAACGGTACCTCCATTTTCAGCTGAGGAGACTACCCAGGGTCAAAGCATTAATCAAGGGCAGCAGTGGGCCTGGAAGCCTCAGTTCCAAAGCCCCCACTCTTTCCTGCACTCCAGCAGCACGTGTCCAGGCACGAGGAGATGAGGAAGAGCAGGGAGACCACAAGTCCTACCCTCCAGAAGCTTCAAGTCTCACCAGAGCTGGATAAAATATACAGCAGGCAGAAAAAATAAATCTATGATGTCGTAAGATTGTTCATAGAGCAGTATAAAGTAAGTGCAAGTGAGTCAACACAAAACAGGGTCCATCAGCCTTAGGAGCAGAAAGTAACTAAGGGTTGAGAATAGGGTGGGAGTAACCAGAGTTAGTTTTCTGGAGGAGAGGAGGAAGGGAGGAGAGGAGGAAGTAGTCTGAGGTTGTGTCAGAGACGGGCATAGCCAACTGAAATGCACAGTGGCAAGTTGAACTTTTAAAAATATCAGGTTCTAGAGAAAAACAAGCTGATTTTCTGGCCAGAAAAGAACTCTAAGAATAAATGAGAAATGAAAGGTTATTTCTCCCACAGCATTCTGAACACTGCCCCACTTCCCAAAATAAACATAAACCAAAAATGAAATTAAACAGCCTTCTCATGCTCCTGAGAAGGGAGCAGCAATTATTATTTTCTTTTTTCTAAGAACAGGAAATAAAGAATTAACTTGGAAGAGCAAGAAACAATCACTGTTATTAACAACAATAAAATCATGGCATCTGAATTTTAAACTTTTTCTAAGAGCTGTCATACATCATCATCCCATTTAGTTTTCACTTCCACCAAGTGAGATTGTCAGGATAGCCTCTTACCTCTAATCCATAAAAATTAAAGGGTACAACCCAAAGCTCAGAGCAGATCTAGGACTTGAGTCTCTCAACTAGCAATTCAGGGATAAAGCCACAACAGCGTCTGCCTGTCCTGGAAGGCTAATGGTTCTGGGTATTAATTGAGTGAAGATGAGGAAAAGGAAGAAAGCTGAGGCAGACACCGCTAGTCAGCCCCTGATATCTGTTCTCCTTGTCTATATAACTGTACTCTTACCTGCCCACATGACCACCCAAGGTAAAGACTATATTTCCCAGCCTTCCTTGCAGCTGGAGGTTACCAAGTGGCCACATTACCAAGTTTCAGCAAATGATGTGAACAAAAGTATTAGACAATTTCCTAGTCTTGTTCTCAAAGGCAAGGAGTGTGGCCAACTTTCCCCTTTCTCTTCCTTCTACTTCCTGGAATAAGAACATATGGCTGAAGTTGGAACAGCCATATGGGATCCCCATATGGAAGTCATATGTGGATACAGCAGAAAAGCTGGGTCTCTGATGACTGCAGAGTAGCCAGACCAACCCTAAGCTTTCGGGAAGCCTTGGTGGTGCCACTATTACTTTGGGTCTTCGTCCGGCAGGAGAATCCATATGCTATAAAAAAAAAGAAGCTTTGCCAATAGCACTGAAGACTCCTTCCAAAACTTCAGGCTTTCTCAACTGTTCAGATTCAACAAGTCAATAAATATTTATTAACAGTCCCCCATGTGTTTGAAGTCTCTTAAAAGTATCATTATGACCTCCTGGGAGTTGTAACCCACATCGTTCTAGAAAAACCAGTATATTGATATAGAATGCAAAAATGGATATTTGGCAAAAGTGAAATGGAAAGAAATAATAAATCTTTAAATAAGGTCATGAAGGAGGCAGGGAAAAACCCCTGCTTGAAGGCAAGAGACAATCCAAACTGAAGTGAGGCCACAAAGCATACTGCCTGGCTACCAGTGGGTTAGGTAGCAGGGTCAAGTGTCCAGGGGTGCAGCACCTAGTGTCCCTTCCCCACTAGGGGTAGGCCCAGTTGCTGTCTGGCAACACCCAGGCCTGGGGGAGGTTGCCTGGAGCATTGATCAGGATGGTGTCTGGCCCAGAAGAAGAACTAGAAGGAGAGGTTCTTCTGGACCAAACAGATGCTCACGAGAGTCCCTTTAGCACTGACATTTAGCTAGCGTTTTACAAAGCTGAGGTGGAGGACGACTGGGAAGAAAGGAATGAATTCAAAGATAGGTGTTGTGCAGTGTTGAGGTAGGAGACCAAATGTGAGGCTTGGGGGTGAAGAGTGTCTGGAGGATACGACGTCTAGACCCCCTGCCATTATCAGAGAGAAAGGAAGTGGATGCGGCTCACTTATAATGACAGGATGACAGCAATGACATTATGAGGAAAGAATCAGAAAAGTGCAAAGCCCATATTTAGAAAATGGGAACTGTCTCTTCAGCATCGAATTCTCCCTGGAGAGCTCCCTCAGACAGGGTCGTGTCCCTAACCTGAAACCGAGACCTCCCAGATAAAGGGACTCCTCCCGTGACAATGTTTCCTCTTTTGAGGGATCCCGGGGAGGCCAGGGCAAGGCTTAGCCACGGTGAAGACTCCATCTCTAGGCCTTTGTCACTGTCTGGTGGGCTGATAGGGCCTATCTCTGTCCTTCCCACCCGCCTCCACCACCACCAGACTGTCGGCTCCTTGAGACCACCAGCTATGGCGGTAGTCTCTGAATCCTTAGCACCTAGCCTGGTACCTGTCGGGGAAGGCAGTATGTGTCTCTTGAATGGGGGGGATCCTCTCCCAGATGTCACAGAGAGAGCTGGTGTGGCCTGTGCTTCTTTCAGCATCACCAACACATAGGAGAGATGTGTGCAAAAAAGTGAGTCTATTTACCACACCTCACGTTAGTCCTTGCTGGAGACTATGCCGGACCCACACAAGGAGGGCAGGGAGACTGGGACAAGGGCAGGGGCTGCTGTGTCCCTGGTCCAGGCCAAGACCCCAGAATGGAAGCTGGACATAAAACCAGGCAGTTGGAGACACCATAGATTCCTGAAACCCAGAGCTAATCACAAAGCCTCATATTAGCCAACAGTTTTTGCCTTTGCTAATGCAAATTTTTTTTCAAATCAGAACTGAGAAAGGTGGGCTAGCTTGAAAATATTTAGTTTTCCTGCTTCCTGGCATCCTCTGGGGAATTAGCTAAGTTATAAGGAGATGTTCAGAGCATAGATCAGGGAGGAGAGGCAACAGAAAGCTTGGATAATCTATATTATGGTTAATATACTGCAACAGAATAGCCAAGAAATATTACTAAGGCACGTAAAATTCAATGCAAAGAGGAAAAAATCATAGTGTACCCAGTAATTCAAAAGCCAACTGGCTTTATGTCTCTTTTTACCCCTTAAGGAATGCTAGGCCTGACTGCAGGGTAACCTGGGAGGAAGGCAGCATCAAGCCCTCGGCATAAATACAGGCTGCGATCAATGCTTCCCAGCACCAGAGATCTCAGTTCTGGTGCCCGTCCAATCCTGTGAGCTGTACAGGAAGGAGGTAAGTGTGCACATGTGTACACACAGGCAAAGCAAGATAAACAAGAACCCCATAAATCTAATAAGACATCAGCAGTTGTCCTGAACAAAGGTTGTTTGGAATGTGAGTTTACAAGGGTAATTACTAACGCATTACACGGAGTGCAATAACTTTCCTGTTAGTACAGAATTTGTCAGACGCGTGTCACACGGAGACTGGAACAGCTGTAACGGTAAGCGACAGGTTGCTGAAAAATAGCTCATTTCCTAAGCACCTGGTCCCCTGAGTCTGTACCATAATCTTGTTTTTAAATTAATATGACAACAACAAACAAGCAGAAAAAGTTTCCAAGGCAGAAACTGCTGGCTTGTGAAAGTTTATGGAGAGAATTTTCAATGTGTCAGTGTGTAAATGTGAAGAGACTGTGGAAGTCTGTGTTGTTAGACCACACACCACAGGACAGAGGCCTGGATCTGAATCCTGTCTCTCCTGCCCACTAGCCCCACGTTCTTGGGAAAGTGAGTTAACTTCTCTGAGCCTCCATTTCTTTACAAAATAGAGATAATAATCTCTAAAGTATACAGTTGTCATGAGCAGCAGAAATCGTGTGTAGCATACTTAGCACAGTGCCTAGAAAATAACAAGTGTTCATGAAATGGTGTTAAATAGATGTGCTTGACTAAACATCATACTTGGCTGCATAATGCAGAGGTGACTACCCATGTATTACACTTTTTTTAAAAAAGAAATAGAAACCTCTGACTCTGAGAAGGTGGGGAGAGAAAAGAGGTGGTAATAATTGAGGTTTTCCCTGGAGACTATACCCAAGAAATTATGTTTTCCATAGAAGAATGGTTTTGGAAAAAAACAAATTGCTTGTCCTTATTATATGCCGCCAGAACTGTTTTCTTTTCTTCCAGGGAAGAAGTTGCAGGGAAATCTGCTCATATTTGAGAGCCTTTGGGGAGCCCATGAAATGGAGCTCATTTTCTAACTGACCACTCTTAGCAAATTCTCTGTAATGGATATAATGAGGTCTTTAGATTGACAAAGTGTCTCATCTCCCCCTGTAGGAGAAGGAAATCACATCGTGTCCCGAGCACAGTGCATCTGGTTGTTTACCGGGTGCCCCAAGGCTCACAAAAATGCTGCAAGCACAGCCTAAGAAATAGGTTCAGTTACAGCTAAAACAGTTTTAGAAGAGCAAAGGTCTTAAATCCATTTCTGTGCCATCAGAAAGCACCTCAAGTTCTAATTAAGCTGAAGCAATTAGCCACCCACAGATCCTAAGGCTGCTTCCCAGGGCCAGGCAATCATCTCTATTAAAACCCCGTTTAAAATAAGGAGCAAACCCAAAAGCTCCATTGGCACATGCTTCTCACAAATCAATTACCCCCTTGGACACATTCTGTAAATACTCTCAGGCAAGCTCTGCCTGCAGAGAGGGCTTTTAGGAAAGGGCTGCATCAGACGTGATGAGATAGCTGTGGAAAAGGAGGTAGGAAGCAGCAAATGTGACCATTCGGGGTAACAAAGGCCACTCACAAAGTGGGATGCTGGATCTCTGGTCGGTTAGACAAAGCAGGGCACACTGAAACCTCAGGTGCCCCTGGTTGGTATAATGGTTAATTAATTCATCAACTGCACCCTGAAGGAGCACATCAAGCAAAAAGGTTTCTGCCTGTGGAACCAGAGCCCAAGAGTCCTCCAGAGTAACCAGACCACTGTCCAAATGGGTACTTCACCAGGGGACTGTTCTCTCCCACATCAATTTGTCACTGAAGTGCCAACAGGGTGCACTTGGCAGTTTCACAATGAATCGAATCCACATAAGCGCGTTTACTTTCCTCCCTCCCCTCCCCCCAGTTAGGTTCACTCCTACCTAAGACTCCCTTGAATGAAGGGAGTTCATTCTTGTTTGCAGCCAAAAGTTGTTTCTAGACTCAGCAATGGAACAGCTACACAATGGTTAATGGGTAAATGATTCAGATTTAGGTATCTTCCTCAAGAACTAGGGTTGTTTTTCAATGTAGTCGAATTATTCCAATAACCTATTATTTCTCAACCCAGTAAGAGCCTTTTTTTCCCTGTATGTGGTTTGTCTGTCTTTTTGAGTTGGAAAATTTCTCAACTATCAAGCAGACATCAGAAATGTTGACCTAGACCAGCACTATCCAATAGAAATAAGATTTAAAATTTTCCTAGGAGCCACATTTAAAAGAAAATAACAATTATAAGGTTTTATTTAACCCAATATATCTAAAATATTGTTATTTTGACATATAACCAATATAAAAGATAATTAATGAGATGTTTTACATTCATTTTTCATATATTCTTGTTCCTATACAATATTGGGCTGTGCAGATCTAGAGCTATGTTTAAATCAACCTATTTTAGCATGATGGCTATAGTTAAGAATAGTCTAATGTATACAGGAAATTGGCTAAAAGAGTAGATTTCAAGTGCTCTCACCAAAAAAAAGGTAACTATATGAAGAGATGGATATGTTAATTTGTTTCACTGTAATCATCTCACTATGTATATGTACAGTATATCAAAATGTCACATTATATACCTTAAAAATATATAACTTTTATCAAAAGGCAAAAAAAAAACCCAGACATGGAAAGACTTCCACAATTCACTGTTCTATGAACAGTTTACCAAATTGTATGTGTAGCATGATCTCATTTTAACTTTATAAAAATCTTATCTGTGTGTTCAGATATGCATAGAAATAGTCTTGCAAGAGAAGACACCAAAAGTAATAGCAGTTATCTCTGAGATGTAGAATTATGGAAGTCTTTATTTTCTACTTTGTATTCTTTTATATTTTCTAAATTTTTTTGCAGTGAGCATGTACTGCTTTATTAGAATAACTGTAAACCCAGTCTTAAAAAAAAATTTGTCCCTTCTTTTAAGTTATTATACTCCTGATCCTGCTGGCACAGTAGCTATTGCCCTATTGCCAGCTAGCAGAAGAGATGACCAAACAGTATGTCCCCACCACCCCTGTCCCAGCAGTGTCATACTTACAGCCAATCATCATGATGGCCACCGCAAAGATCTTCTCGATGTCTGTGGATGGGGCAATATTCCCAAAGCCCACACTGGTGAGGCTGGTCATGGTGAAATACAACGAGGAGATGTAGACAGAATTCTTGCTGGGACCACCTTCCCACTTCCCTGAGCCAGACCCATTAAACTGGTAAGGGGTGCCAACGTCCATCGCCAGCTGGTAGAGCCAGCTGTTGTTGCGGATCGTCTTAGTGTCCTCGTCGAAGATCTCATAGTCCCCGATGCTGTACCAGATGCAGGCCATCCAGTGTGCGGCCAGCCCAAACACACAGACCAGCAGGACCAGCACAGCAGCTCCGTATTCAATGTAGTGGTCCAGCTTTCGGGCCACTCGCCCAAGACGGAGCAACCGGACAACTTTCAGAGAACTGAACAAGCTGCTGATACCCTATGAGAAGAGGAACATGGCGTCAAAGAACCAAAAGAACCAAAGATATTACTCCCCGCCCTCCTCCCCACTTGGACCATTACTTAAAGCGTAGTGTGTTTCTATGAGATGCAATATTATACAATTCTTAAAAAAATAAAATTAGAATTTTATTCCAAGATACATGGAATAGAGATTTCTACTACCTTTTTCCTACTTCCATTGAAAAGCGAATAAACAAGCAAACAAAACAAATATAATTAGAATTATATTTTGCATAAGTAAACAACTATATGAGCACCTTTCCATATCATAACATACTTTAAAACAACTTTTAAGAGTTGCATATTTCATATTGCATAATATTGCATAACATTTTATTATAGTTATATTGTACATAAGTATGCAAATATATATGTGTTGGAAAATGGTTAGGAAACACACCAAAACATTCATAGTGGTTATTGCTGCATTATCAAGTTATGGAATTACAGGAAAATTTTTATGATATTTGTATGGATTTTTATATACTTATATATTTACTTCATTTCTATAATTATGATTGTTACTTTTATAATTTAAAAAAGATATAGAAAAACAAATAGCTAAAAATGAATTAAAGAAATAGCTGAGAAGAACAAAGAAATAAGATTCTATTTTCTGAGGAAAGTTATAAATTCTTGAAAGGCTACATCACTTCTGTCAGGCCAGGGATCATACAATCAGACACCATCTATTAATACTTAGCACGATCAATCAAGGAACCTGAGAGCTAAAAAGAAGCTTCTGATTTCATCTGGTCAAAGCTCTACCCTTCTGGCTGGTGTCCACTGATCCCGCCTGGCCAGGCCTATTCTCCAAATGGTCGTTCTGTAGGGAATAGCATCATGGTGTAAAAAGAACACCAGAGTAGAAATATGGAAAATGCAGTCTGAGACCCATACTAATCACTAACTTGCTGCAAATTTGGATAATTCAGTTACCTCTGGATTCCCTTCTCTAGAAAACAAGAGAATTGGATTGAAGACGTCTAAATTTTCTCCACATGCTAACATGCTCTTATCGGCAAAGAGAACTAAAACATATCAGAGAAGTCATACTGTTTAAACCCCAAAAACTCCTATTCTAAGATGATTGCAAGATTATATGCAAGGGAAATTGCCATTAGATTTTTACTACTTCCATTAAAAAGCAAATAAAGAGGAAACAAAACAGAGACATTTCTTTGAATCAAGACATTGTCCTCCCTTATACAGCAAAAATCCAAGGAAGGAAGATGTGTCCTTCATCAAGCAGATTGAATGATTTTTCACTATCTAAACACTAGACAGTTTCTAAGTCACTGCTATTCTCTCTTGTCCACTGTCCTCTTAATGACAACAACCCAAGGGTCAAGTTATGTCACAGACAGAATAAAAATGTATAAATGCTTTCTGATAAGCCTATATCAGAGATCCACCAAGACTGTTTCCTCTTCTTCGATATGCAGCTAAACTATATTTTCCCATCTCCTTCCATATGGGTGGGTCCCTGGGTCTAGTTTTCACCAGTGCAATGTGAGGTGAAATGTGTGTCACTTCCAGGCCAATGCAGTTAAAAATAAGTATCCTTTCTCTACATGCTTTTTCCTCCCCTGGAATGCCTTTCAGATGAGGCTGGTTAGATCTTGAGGCCATGTATTGAAGATGGTGGACCTACCTCATGAAAGGAGCCTGGGTCCCTGAAGGACTCCATGGAACACCCCTTACCCCCGATCAACTTGAATTGTATTGTGACATAAATGAGAAAGAAACCTCTGAAATAAGCCACTGAAACTGTGAGGGATATTCATCACAGTAGGTAGCATTAGCCTACCCTGAAAAACACAGAGCCCTTCTGAATACATAAACTGTACGTGGCATAGCCTTGGCAATACAGACTAGAAATCAGGTTGTCACACAAATTATTTTGATGAGGTGAGAGTGGGAGAGATGAGAGATTTATGGCCCTTTAAAAAACAACAGTTTCATAGCCATAAAACTTACAACATAAATAATCACTCCTTGTCCAACATGTACAAGCAAATGGCTGGATGCAAGAATAATAAAGGATGTTTCTAGACCAAGTGACTATATCCCCCAGGGTCAGTCTCATCCAAACTGTTAACTTTGACAAAGTTTACTGTTGGTATATCCAATATTCCTCCCCTGGGTCTCCTTTTCCCTCTCTGTGCTTTTCCCAAAAACCTACTATGCAGAAAGGGCTGAGAAAATCCTCATATTAAGGGACAAAAAGCTAATGAGAGTAAATGGATATCCTCTCTCCACAGGGCACTTACATTCTAGCAGAGGAGAAAACCTTGGGAAAACAACTTCCAATAGTGGAATTAAAAGCACCTACAGCCTGCATGAAGGAGATATTTTAGGAGGCAAAGGAGCCTTTTTGATGACTCAGAAATCACACATCATGTAAACAGCCACCTACTCTCCACCTCCTCCTAAGGAGGTCCCTGAAATCATCTTTCAAAGCCGTTCTACTCTGAAGCAGAACTTATTGCCTTGGGCAAAAGTGCCTTGTCATAGCATTCACCTAGTCCTTTGCATCCACTGAAGTACAGAGAAAAAAATTCAGCTAGTCTAACTCCTCTGAGTTTAGCAATATCTATTAGAGCTCCCTTACAGAATGGTCATCCGGCCTACCCTTGACTGTTCCCCTTGACCACTCCTACACGCTACCTCTGAAGATCCCATTCTGCGGCAGTCATTCATGGAAAGAAACAATGGGGATCCCATCACCTTTCCTATCTCCTTCTCGCTTCATCTCTCCTCCCTTCTCCATCCCTTCCCAGTGGCCACCACAACATGTGCAATCACTACCCAAAGGCCATGCAATCCTCTAGCCATACAGTCTACATGTCTCACACACCCCACATAGTAGGTGCACAATTATAGCACTGTGCCTACTCGGACTGGTCCCTCAATCAAGAATGCCCAGCATTTCTGTTTCTGTGTACTAGTCATTCTTCAGGCTTGTCAGCACCTACACCCTGAAGCCTTTCATGACTGCCCTGTAGTCACAACCAGTCACTGACTCCTTCATGTGTATATAGTATTCTGTACCCATTACCACTTGAACACATTGCCTTGCATTGGTTTCCTCTATCTATTTCCCCAACTGTACCAGCAACTATATCTTCCTGAAGGCAGAAGCCATTTGTTATCCATTTTAGAAGCCCCATGTATTGGGTTGAATAGGGTACCCCCCCAAAATTCCATGTCCTTCTCCAAACCTCAGAATGTGAGCTCATTTGGAAATAGGGTCATTGCAAGTATAGTAGTACTGGAGTAGGGGGGACCTTTAATCCATTATGACTGATGTCCTTATAAGAAGAGAAGAGACAGGCATGGAGCGAGAATATTGTGTAACAGATGCAGATACAGAGATTACAGTGATGCATTTTCAAGACAAGGAATGGCAAGGATTGCCAGCACCACAAAGGGCTAAGAGAAAGGCGTGCAATACATTCTCTCCATGGCCTGCCAATACCTTGAATTTAGATTTCTAGCCTCTAGAACTGTGGGAAAATAAATTTCTGCTGTATTAATCCAGTTTGTAGTAGCATGTTACAGCAGCCCTGGGAAACTGATACCCCCACGCGAGGTCTAGAGCACAGTGCCCTTTCAGAAAGGGTCTTGAACATGTTCTAAACTAAATTGAAGAGTCTGACTTATTAGAGAAATCTTCCTCATTTTAAGGAAGTTCTGGAACAATATAAAACAAGCATTTCTTCATTGTGTTATCTATGTTTATAATGATACTCTATTACATAGTTGTGTAAGTTATCTTTTATTACATTAACAGCTGGAATTCTGTTTAAAAATATTTTGAGCTATTAATTTGAAAGTTTCTTTTCTGACTTGCCTAAAGTTCAGTAGAATGAGATAAATAAAACAGAATACTCCAAACATTAAAAAAAAAAAGTATAGTACACTAAAAACTTAACAGCACCATATGGTAGAGAATCACATTTCCCCCAGAGACTTTTTGCATCAGAAAACTACATCACCCCTAAACTGCCAGAGCTGCCACAAACTGTGCATGCCCACCAGGAACCAAGTGGAGCTACTTCACCTGGCATGCACCATCACAGGTCTTGAGAATCAGCCTGCCAGGCAGCCCCTACCCCAGCAACGCTGTGCCACTGCCTCCACTACCAACTGCAATCTAGGCCACTGAGGCACTCATTGTCAGATGCTGCTGACAATGATTACAGCCAAAAAATCACTGGGAGACTACACTACTGCACCCACCCAGAATGAAAGCCAAAGTGCCTTACCCATTTGACACTATAGAACACACCTGCAGAAAAGAGTCCTTCCCTATGAAAGCCACTCCATAAAATTGGAAGAGGTGACAGTTCCACCAAATGTGCAGGTAGGTATCAATGTAGCAACACATGAAACATGAAAAGCAAGGCAACATGACACCTCCAAAGAGACACAATAACTCTCCAGTAACAGACTCCCAGAAAAGGAAATTTATGAAATGACTAAAAAGGAATTCAAAATAATGAACTTAAAGAAACAAAGGAAAAAAAAGACATTCTACAATAAAAACATCTGCATTCAAATGTTTATAGCAGCACAATTCACAATTGCAAGGATGTGGAGGCAACCCAAGTGCCCATCAATACATGAGTGGATTAATAAAATGTGGTATATGTATACCACGGAATACCACTCAACTACAGAAAACAATGGTGATCTAGCACCTCTTATATTATCCTGGATAGAGATTGAGCCCATCTTTTGAAGTGAGGTATCACAAAGAGAGAAAAACACGCACCACATGTACTCGCCATCAAACTGGTACTAACTAACCAACACTAAGGTATTCACGTGGTAGTAATACTCACTGGGTGCCGGTCAGGGGTAGGTGGGGGGGCGGTAAACCCATAACTAATGGAAGTGGAATGAACTGTATGGGGGAGGGACAGGCTTGCAGCCCTGGCTTGGGCGGTGCAAATGCATTACACATAACCAAAATGTTTGTATCCCCATACTATCCTGAATAAATTAAAAAAAAGATTAAAAAAAAGAAACTCAGTGAGATACAAGAAAATGCAGACAAACAATTCAACAAATACCAGAAAAGCAATCCACGATCTGAATGAGAAATTCAACAATGATAAAAAAGAACTAAACAGAAATCTTGAAGCTGAAGAATTCAATGAATAAAATTGAAAATATAATCGAGAATGTCAACAGACTAATGAGAAGAAAGAATTTCAGAACTTGAAGAAAGGTCATTTGAAATAACCCAGTAAAACAAAAGAAAAACAAAAAAGAATAAAAATAATACTAAACAAAGCCTACAGGACAGAAACTTTTCAAAAGAAGATAGACTAATGGCCAAGAAACATATGAAAAAATGCTCAACATCTCTAATCATCATGGAAATGCAAATCAAAACCACAATGAGACATCACTTATCTCCAGTGAGAATGGCCCTTATCAAAAGGTCCCAAAACAATAAATGCTGGAGTGGATGCAGAAAGATAGGAACACTCCTACACTGCTGGTGGGAATGCAAACTATTACAACCTCTGTGGAAAGTAATATGGAGATACCTTCAAGAGCTATAAGTAGAACTACCATTTGATCCAGCATTCCCATTACTGGGCATCTACCCAAAGGAACAAAAGACATTCTATAAAAAAGACATCTGGGCTGGGTGCGGTGGCTCATGCCTATAATCCTAGCACTCTGGGAGGCCGAGGCAGGAGGATTGCTTGAGTTCAGGAGTTCGAGACCAGCCTGAGCAAGAGCAAGACCCCATCTCTACTATAAATAGAAAGAAATTAGCCAAACAACTGAAAATAGAAAAAATTAGCCAGGCACAGTGGCACATGTCTGCAGTCCCAGCTACTCAGGAGGCTGAGGCAGGAGGATTGCTTGAGCTCAGGAGTTTGAGGTTGCTGTGAGCTAGGCTGACGCCATGGCACTCTAGCCAGGGCAACGGAGTGAGACTTGTCTCAAAAAAAAAAAAAAGACATCTGCACTAGAATATTTAGAGCAGCATAATTCACAATTGCAAAGATGTGGAAACAACACAAGTGTCCATCAATACATAAGTGGGGATTAAGAAAATGTGGTAAAGGTATACCGTGGAGTTCTACTCAGCCGCTAAAAACAATGGTGATCTCTAGAAGTATACATTAAATACTAGAAATATCAATTATCCCCAGGAAGGGAGACTTTTTACTGTATATGCTCTTTTACACATTGTACCACGTGAATTTATTGTTTATTCAATTTTCTTAAAAAATTCAGTTATAAAATTAAAGCTTAAAAATATAACACAACCCTACTTAGAACCACTAGGCAACATCTCCTACTCTCTTCTGAGTAAAATTACTTTAGTTTAGCAAACAGGCCCTTTGTAATTTGGCCCTGGGCAGCCCCATCTCTCACCACTTCCCTCCCAGGCCTCCTCTGCTTAAGTCATACCAGGTTATTTGTGGTTCTATTACTATACCGTGTCCTCATCCTTCACTCATGCCATTCCTTCTATCTCAAATACTGTCCCCCTGGTTGTCTGTCTGGAAAATGCATCCTCAAAGACAAATTTTCAATACCCCAGTAGTAAGACCAGTCACAACATCTTGATTACTAAAAACTATCACTGTATAAAGTATGGAAGTAGTTTACCTTTTAAAATAAATATTAGAGGGATTTGACCTTATCCCAAAAATAATATCACTCTCACTTGAATTCTAATTTTGCTCTCTTGACCTATACAGAAAGGAGTATAGCTACGGTAGCATCTTAGAAACTGTCAATCAGATACCAAACACAGGAATATAACCCTCCACATATGTCTTAATGAAAGAAACCTTGAGAGCTGCTGGCCTAAGACTCAACAGAAACAGTCACCTTGCTGTGAACACGCCCCTGATATACGTAGGCAGAGCTCGACATGTCCTCCCCTCTAGACTCCCATGAAGGGTCTTTCATTCATTCTTTCAACAAATTCTTCTTCGGCACCAACCATGAGGCACACGTCGTTTCAAGCACCAATAATAGATCAGTGACAAACTATACCAAAATACTTGCCCTTCTAGGACTTTCATTTGATTGGGGGGAGAAAGACAATAAACAGAATAAATACGTAAATGCAGTTTTATATGATGATAAGATGAAAAATTAGGCAGAAAATGAAAATAAGGGGTACCAGGAAGAAGGGGGATGGTGCTATATGGGGTTGTGAAGGAAAATGTCACTGAGATATCGGCATTTAAGAAAAAATGGAGATAACCGTGCAAGCCACGTGAGTATTCGAGGGACGCATGTTTCAACAGAAGGATCAGCAAGTGCAAAATACCCTGAGGCAGGAATAGCATTTGTCACGCTTTATATTGGGCTGCCAGGCCCTTGAGGTCAGGAAGCGCACCTCTAATGAGAGTAATGATTAACATTTCCTGACTGCTTCCTAAGTGCCAGGCAACAGTCAGCATTTTACATGCATTATCTCACTCCTCATAAGGTTAAGTATATGATATACCCAACTTACAGTTGAAGACACTGATACACAGTATTATTTTTAATTCACTGCTGATTTTATTCCAACTAAATAAAGGAGCACACAAGTCATCTGGGCAATACAGTTAACTCAAGGGGCAAAAGTCAAGAAACAGCATCCTCCATCGCTACACATGGCTGTCTTCACATCTCCTCTCAGAAAATGTGGGTTAACAAATCCCAGGCAAAGAAACATGGGAAAAGAGAAAAGGGGGAAGTGAAATTTATCTCGTGTGCCAGGGAAGGTGGTCTCTCCGTCTTCCTTTCTGTCAACTGCTCCACCAGTATGGTTCATCCCGGATGATTTTAATATCATGACCATCTTCCCGGATTTTCATGCACAGAATATACTCATTGGGATAAGTGGACATGTCGCTGCCACACACAGGGTTAAAGTCCCTGGGACATCCTGGTAATTTCTACTGAGCACAGTTTGGTGTTCTGTATCGTGAATGCTGACCAAATTCAGAGTCCGAAGAGACTGCAAATACCTTGGCCAGGAGCAATAGCATCACCCGTTGTGCCACGAGTGCCATCCTTGTTGCAGCCAGCCATGGGGACACAGAGTATCCTGTGCCAGCATGACGAACAAGGGGCGCTCCGGGCCAGGCTGGGGTGTGGAGGAGCAACTTGTGACAGGGTGGGGTCGGAGTGGAGTGGGGGAGGGGCGGTGGAGGGAGAGCAGGAAGGGTCAGGGGGAAGAACCAGGAAAGGGAAGGAGACAGGTGGGAGAAGGAGGGGAGGGGGAAGGGCGCCATGGGAAGGAAGCAGGAAGGGGAGGCAGAGGAGGGTGGGTAGTTGCTACCCCACTGGATAACAGCATTATTTGTATTATTTGTCCAGTCTGGCACAGGTAAAAAGTGGCAGAGCTAGACTTTCAACCCAGATCAACTGACTTCCAAGAGTATGTTCTCAACCCTTTGCCCTAGAGACAGCACCAGTCCTTCCCATCTTTCAAGTTCCAGCTCCTTGCAGATGCTCAATCAACGTTTGTTGACTGGAAACCTAAACTGTGAATTGCAAGGAGAAGCTGTGACGGTAGTATATCAAGTGGTCTGTTACAAGGATTTACTACTTTATTAACAGAGCTCGGCTTGTTTGTTGTCTTTACAACAGAGATGACGTTAAGAGTAAGTGTTCCGTGATGATCCCACCACTCTGAGAATGGCAAAGCCATTTCAACTGCATAATGGAATAAATTGGCTTACTAGATTTTATTGGAAGTTACTCACTGAAGCTTAAAGATAATTTGCTTCCCATCCATTGCTTCAACATTTTACTTTAGGCTTGTTTAATTCAATTCGGCAATCATTTCCTGAAAACTAAGGACAGGAAGACACAGGCAAGAGCTACCAGTGATACAAAAACAAAGAAGATGCAACTCCCTGTCCTCGCATTGCCTACAAGTAGCACGGAGGAAACACAGCCTGCAAACTGCAATGGAGTGGCAAACCCAAGTTAGCTGCCACTGTAAGGACTGAAGCAGCACGAGTCCTGTGGCTGTGCACAGAGAGAACTTTCTTCTAGTTCATTTAACAGGTCTGTTGGCCACATTCAGGGGAAGGATGTGGTTACTGAGTGTAAGAGGAGCTTTTAACCAAAAATGCGATAGCTTGCGAACTTCCATTTGTTTAATCCAATAATGCGTCCAGAAGACACATCTGCAATCTCCACAGAAAACAATCATTGAAGGAAGTTTAGAAATATTGTTTAAAATCATCCACTTCCTTTTTGTTTACAATTCAAACCATGAAATAAACTGTGTATTCAGTTGTGATATTATACATCAGGCTCTTTTTCCTCTTAGAGGCCTTGAAAATTGAAATCTTTATCATTGGCCAAATAAAAGCTGACGGATACAGAATAGAGAATCTGGTTTTATCAAGGCATCTCTCCATCTTCTCAGAATACTAATCTCAGGTTTTCTTCTTCCGAGAAGTGAAATGAATTTCAATAGCTTAGAATGTAATTTCTCTTATTCTGAAAGAAGCAATAAAATCCTGTTGTGTCCTACAGCTCTGACATTGATGCTGAATTAGCCATGTCCTTAATTTGCTTTAGGCTAATTTCATTTAAATTCTCAGAGGTGACAACATGTCAGGGTCTGGCGGGGGTGAAAACCTCAATGACTTTCATAAGGGTTGTGTCTATAGGCATTTTCGACGCCGGGCCTGAGTACTGGTCCACTTACCACTTCCCTGGCCAGAGCTCTTGCACAGAACAGCACTGGCATTAGGGAAGCATCATCTTGCCTAGCAAGATTCAAGGAAGCAAGGAAGCTTGGGCCTCCTGACCACATGTGCTGACACTATCTATTTAATGCAGAGGAGAGGCACAAATAATTCCCTGTGCAATCTAATTTGGCCTTAAAAGAGCACACACTCCGTCCCCAAGCATAATCCACTTCAGTTTCATCCTTACCCAAGACCAAGATTCAAGTAAGAAGGTGGAAGCCACTCAAATGTGTAGCCTCCTGACAAGTTCCAGGAATTTGTGGTATGGCCTTAGGCCTCCACTGGGGACAGCAGGGAGGCTCAAGAAGCTGGTTTAGATGTGCAAAATGTTCCCCGGAATTTGGGGAGCCTGGTATGGTGAAGTGCAGGTGAGCAGCCCAAACACCTGGGGTGTAGCTGTGAGAACTGGGAAGGGTGCTAAGCATTCCCCATGTTCAGGGACTAGCTTGCCTGTGTTGGGCAAACCAAAGCCCTGGGGTTGGGTGGGGGCAGAGCACCCTTAGGCAAAGAGCTTGGCAAGCCACTGGGCCCACTCCTGAGGGACCACAGGGAAACCAAAGCAGGTTCCCACGGAGGATGTCATGAGGGTGAACTTGACCCCATGACACTTCTGAAAGGCACAGGGAGAAACAGAAGATTCTCGGGAAGACAGCATGATCCTAATTCAGGGATTTCTAGGTTTAAGGTAATAAGGGCTCCCTTCCAGCTGGAAGGAGGATCAGTATTTTACCTTTGACATTGCTCATGGTTTGTCCAGCTTCACAAACAGATTGAAAGCTCTTGAGGGCCATTCCTCCTTGCAGCTCAACAGAGAATGGTATGAGACGACTAAGGACTCTAGACTCTTTCATTCTGTGAAGCAACTGACACACACAGAGCTCCACTCTGCTGTCATCAGGCCCTCTGTGGATAAATCTCTGTAGGAATGAATGTTCTAAAGAAAATTATGGCTCCTTTAAGAGGCTTCCAGTAAATATATAGTTCCAAAGTTTCTGGAAGCAGGCAGAAGGAAGGACAGTCATCATTCTGTGTGGATTAAAATAATCAATAACTACAACTTTGGGGAATAAGAGAAGCCACAGAAAAAAGAAATTGAATTCTTGTAAGGAAAAAAAGGCCACCATGAGCAGTCTCATGCACGTACCATATCACATGTGGGATTCGATCTAAACGCAGGGCACAAACTTGGGCCTGGTCCTGCCTTGGGCTTGCTCTTACTAGCTCTGTGACCACAATAGGTTACCCAACCTCTCAGAGCTTCATTTCTTCACCTGCAAAGTGGGAAAAATGCATGTGTACCGTGCTGATGCTCACAAAAGTCTTAGTTGTTGGTACAGGAGGATGGCCACCTTGCTGTCTTCCAGCTACAAAGATCAAGCCAAAAAAGAAAAGAAGAGAAAGGATCTAAATTATCAGAAAGAAGTCACCTCTAGAGGGTTAATAAAGAGGGAAAATAATACCCTGTCTCTGAAAAGTTGCAAACAAGCAATCTTGCATATTCAACAGAAACAGCTGGGTAAGCTGAAGGAAAGTGGGCGGGGATCCGGGACTTGTGATCTGGACACATAGACCCCCATGGGGCTACGTAAAAGTCAGTTTCACCTAATAAGCATGTGAAAAAAACAAGGATATCTGAAATAATGAAAACTTACAGAATATAATTTATATATTATAAATTATGTGCCCTGCATTTGTATTTCTAAACTTGCTTGAAAAGATCTAGCACTGCTTTGACTATATTGATCAGAAATTACTAAAATAACAAACATGCTACTTACAAGTTTATTTTAGTAGAAAAGTCATGTATAGACCCCAACCTGTCAACCCAATCCTGCTAAGTAATGGCAAATAACAATAATTTATTAAGCACTTGTGAGATTCCAATCAGTCCTCTTAGTCTTACAGGCATTAACTCACTTAATTCTCGTAATTGTCATATAGGACAAATACTATAATTCTCCCCATTTTATATTAATGTATAGATTTTTTATGAATTAACTGTTGGACGAGCAGCCATGAAAGATGAGTTCTGTGTTGATTACAATTAGACTTTAAAAAACAAGCAATGAAATCAGTCTCCAAGGCTGTTCCAAAAACACAAGCCAAATCAGCCTATTTTCTCCCGTTCACTCAGAAAATCCTCTCCCCAAATCAGCCTGACTATAGTAGTAGAGAATTGAGGAGTCCCACCTTCTTTTTTTTTTTTTTTTTTTTGAGACAGAGTCTCACTCTGTTGCCCAGGCTAGAGTGCCATGGCTTCGGCCTAGCTCACAGCAACCTCAAACTCCTGGGCTCAAGCGATCCTACAGTCTCGGCCTCCCGAGTAACTGGGACTACAGGCATGCGCCACCATGCCCGGCTAATTTTTTCTATACATATATTTTTTTAGTTGTCCAGATAATTTCTTTTCTATTTTTAGTAGAGACAGGGTCTCACTCTTGCTCAGGCTGGTCTCGAACTCCTGATCTTGAGCGATCCACCCTCCTCAGCCTCCCATAGTGCTAGGATTATAGGCGTGAGCCACTGCGCCCGGCCTCACCTTCTTTTTAAGCAGTGATCTGGCTGTGTGTATACAGCAAGCAGCAGAATGGAAAAAATAAAAAAAGACAGTGGTAGAATAAAAAGATGATGCTCCTTCCATCCCCAGAGGACAAGTGCCATGAAAAAGCTTAGATTTGGTCCCTGCTGTATTTGCACAGACTGAGGACTCCAGGCTCTTAAAAGCTGACCTACAGACAGGCAGGATGGTGTCCTGGGACTGCCTGGGGCAGTATCTCGTGTACATTCCATGGGGACTCCATAGTTAGGGGTTTCCCACACATGCCGGGCCCAGGGACAGGAAGCCGGCTTCAGTTCTTCGAGTGCTCTTTACCATCCAAATCACTTCAGCTCAGAAGTGAAACAAAGTGGGCACTAAAGAGTCCCAGGACATTCAGCCCAACCCCAGACAAGGCCACTGATGCCCAGAGAGGGAAAGAGATTAACCCCAAAGTTAGTGGCCAACTGGGGCCACTCCGTAGGTCCCCTAACTCTGACCTGAACTATTATACAAGACTACAGCAAAATAATTCATAGGGACATTTTTTTTGAAAGTTAAAATTCTACAAATGAGTGTCGGTTGGTGGCAGCAGAGGTATTATTTAGAAATACCTTTTAAAGTCATGGTACATTTATGGATAGTAATTGAAATCCCTGCCTGGTGATACTAGGACACAGTCCCGTATTTGTGCAGAGCAGATCCCTCACCGCGAAGGCCCTCCAGGCAAGCAAACAGCCACAGTTCCCCAGGCCAGAAAGCAGATGGCCAAAGGAAACTGCCAAAGGGAGGGACTGCTCAACTGCCCGGACCTAAGTGAAGGGCTGAGGACATAAGCCTCGCCTCAGGAGTTCTGGGATCACAGAACGTCAGATCAGAAGGGGACCCCAGGGGTCACTGAGCCCACACCCCTCACTTTACAGATAAGGAAACCAGAAGTACAGGGAAGGGCGACTTGTTCCAGGCACAGAACAGCAAATGACAAAGCTGAGACACAAACCCTGGTATGCTGACTCCTCATATAGTCCAAGTTACTCCATGTGGCCAGATCCAAAAGAAACCATGCTGAAGTATTTTTTTACTATGGTAAGAAATGCACGACATAAAATTTACCATTTTAACCATCTTTTTCTGTTTGTTTGTTTGTTTGAGTCAGAGTCTTGCTCTGTTGCCCTGGGTAGAGTGTCACTGCAACTTTAAACTCCTGGGCTCAAGCCATCCTCCTGCCTCAGCCTCCCAAGGAGCCTCCCACCATGCCCGGCTAATTTTTCTATTTTTAGTAGAGACAGGGTCTCGCTCTTGCTCAGGCTGGTCTCGAACTCCTGAGCTCAAATGATCCTCCTGCCTTGGCCTCCCAGAGCCTTAGGATTACAGTTGTGAGCCACCATGCTCAGGCCCATTTTAACCATCTTTAAGTGTATAGGTCAGTGGCATTAAGTACATTAACCATGTAGTACAACCATCACCACTACTCACCTCCAGAACTTTTTCATCTTTCCAAACTGAAACTCTACATCCACTGAACACTAATTCCCCATCCTCCCTTCCCCCCAGCCCCTGGTATTCTCCAATCTACTTTCTGTCTCTTATGAATTTGACTATTCTAGGAACCATATACATGTAGAGGCATATAATATTTTTCCTTTTGTAGCTGGCTTCTTTCATTTAGCACAATGCTTTTAGGGCTCATTCATTTTGTAGCATGTATCAGAATTTCACTCCTTTTTATGGATGAATAATATTCCACTCTGTGTGTAGAGACCACATTTTGTTCATCCGGTCATCGGCTGATGGACACTTGAGTTGTTTCTGCCTTTTGGCTATGGTGAATAGCGCCGTTAACAAATACTGGTGCACAAATATCTGTTTGAGTCCTCAGGAGGCAGTACTTTAAGTTTTTTAGTTTTTAACAAACACTGTGTTTACTATGTGCCAGATGCTGCCTGTTAGAAACATGATCTCATTTAATTCTCATAACTCCTGTAAGTTAGGAACTACTACGATCCCCATTTTACAAAGAATGGGGAAATTGAGGCACAGAAAGATTAAGTAAATTCCCCAAGATTACAAAGTGACTAAGTGGCAAAGTCAGATTCGCACCCAAGCCACCCAGGTCAGGGAGGCCAGAACAGGGCAGAGGAAGAAGTTATAATACATTGGACCTCCCAGGGGCTTCCTCTTAGGATGAAAGCCAGAGTCTTTAGAGTGGTCCCCAAGGCCCACATGTTCTGCAATGCTCTCTGTCCTGAGTCAGGACGTCTTCAGCCTTGTTTCCTACCACTGTCCCCTCCCTCCTCCGGTCCCCTAAGGTCACAGAGAATTCTGTTGTTCCTCAGACAGGTTGGGCACCTCCTACCTCAGGGGCTTTGCACTTGTTTTTCCTTTACCCGGAACATTTGCACCCAATATCGCTCACTCAACTCCTCAGGGTTGTTTCTCAAATGCTACCTTCTGCCCTGACACCTCATTTAAAATTGCAACCCCTCGCCCAACATACCCTACCCTGCTTCCCTGTTTCATTCTCCTCCAGAGCATCTATCACCATTCAGCATCCGAGAGGCTTGCCATTTGTTGACGCCTCGCACTAGAACGTGAACACCGTGCTGCCAGGCACTGCTGTGTCCTCAGCACCCGGAACATTGCCAGCGTGGCAGGCCCTCAACAGTAACTAGTTGGATGAATGAATACATAGCATCCACCGAGTACTTAACAGTTTACAAAGCTCTTCTATGAATATCACCCCACTTAGTCTTCATAAAATAACTGCAGTGTCTCGAGGGATCACACCACGAAGGTCAGGTTTCGTATCTCCCGTTGGTCCAGAGCATGTTCCTGGTGGCCTGAGGCATGGCTTGTACTTTCCGTGGAAACTTAGGGAGCACTGGGCCAGGAAACAACCCCAGGACACCCTGTGTCTTGGAAGCCTGCGAGTGCACATCCCAGCCCACCTTAGGGAGGCAGGACACCCTGCCCCTCCCTAGCGAAAGCCTGGAGGCCAAAACCATGTTTCTGAGCTGGAAATCCTTTCCCATGTACTCTGCAACAAACACTAGGACATTTATTTATGAGGCAGACAGTCACTGAGACACCCTTGGCTCCGGAAACTCCTGTATTACTCATCCAGCTTTAGATGCAGAAATACACTGCCTGGCCTTCTCTAGGGCATCATCATCAGCCCAAGAGACAGATCTCACAATAAACACGGGAACAACATGGCCCCAAATTTGTGTTTTATTCTCCACTTGTACTATTCTCACCCATCTGTCTAACTTCCATCTGTAAGGCCCTAGCGATCTGGCCCTTACCTGCTTCTCATGCCTTCTCTCCTCCTGGCTCCGCCTCCTCACACACCTACACTCCAGCCACATGAATGATTTGAATTCCTCAGATGTGTCATGGTCTGTCTTACCAACTGTCCTTCACGTAGGCTGGTCTCCGTGCCTGAAATGACGTCTTTTCTCACTGTCTTCCATTTCCCCTTTTCGCCCGGGCAATTCCCTACATATCTTTCATTTTAAAACTTTTTCTTGACCTCCCAGCCGGAGTGGCCCTACTGCCAAGCATTCAGTACACGTCCCTGTTGTGAACTCACTCTGTGCAATATCATGACCAACCTACTTGTCCCTCACCATCCCTTACATAACCATTAGCTTCTTGAGGGCAGAGACTCTGTTAATTTCAACACCAAAGCCCTAGAACCTGCCTGTCCCCGATCCTGGTGCTAACAGACACCCCGCAAATAATTGCTAAATGACTTTGGAAATTAGATCAACCTCTGAGGAGGCAGTTTCTGAACAAGGGTGAGACCACTTGCCCTAGAGTTATCTCCTCTACTTATAGCTCAATCCCTACCCCATTCACACCATTGAGTCTCTCTGCTGAAAATCAAACATTAAATCTAAATTCTTCCCCTTAAAATAAATAAAATAGAAATCAATCAGTCTACATATGATGTTCACTGAAATACCACTGGTAAACAGGAAGAACTGGGAATAGCATACGTATCCAAAAATAGAGGAAACATTAATTGTTAATTGGGAAAAAATTTATATAGTTTTCAGTAAAATAAAATGAATAAGGGATTTGGGGTCAGAAAACCTGGCTTTACTGGCTTGCTACCTGTTGGACTTTTAGCACATCCCTTAATCACCATGAAAGTTCCACAAAATGGGAACACTCCCTCTTATCACATGGGTTGTTGTCGTAATAAGCCAAGATAATGGATATAAAGCATTTTTTACATTGTAAAGTACTATACAAATACAAACTCATTGAAATTAAAATTATGATGACTATTATAGAAAAATGTTCATGATACAGTGAGAAAAGCTGTAT
>NW_012137080.1:4337524-4342484 GCF_000956105.1 Propithecus coquereli | reverse complement strand
TTATATGATTTTTATATTTAAAGGGAAAAAAGAAGATACTATCAATTCCCCAGGGTCTGCCAGAGCCATTGAAAACTGACCAAGTTCAGATTCAAACATGAGTCAGCTGATCCTCATGTCCTCTGCAAACTCATGTCCCATAAGAAGCCATCACAACCCCAAAAGCCTAGCCCCATTCTCTCTTTGGAGTGCCCAATATATATCTTGCTTATTCCTCAGCTTTGGCATTTCAAGTTCACTTCTGATGTCTTAACCCTGTCAGCTCCAATCAACATTATCCTCAAGACCAAACTCTAAGCTCATCTCCTCCAAGAAGTCTTCCCTAACTAACCTCAGGCCAAAGAGATTACCCCTTTGCTTTATGAAGCAATTTGAATATAGACTTTTTTTTACACAGTTCTCAGTTGTTACAGTCCAGTCTATCTTCTCTCTCTCAACAAAACAGCAAGATCAAGAGCAGGACCCATGCCCTTTGCTGCTTTTCTACTTCCCTTAGCTCACGGTACCTTCTAGAGGGCTGCACATGACACAGCACTTCGCAAGTGCTACTTAAATAACTGGGGAGGTGAGAAACCACTCAATGAACCAGGTGCCCTAGCAGATGGTCTAGGTTTCTGCCACTGATTTCAGTGATGACATGATCAGTGCTCTCTGCTGATCTGTCACAATTAGCCATATCGCCCATTATAACTGTTCATCTGGTCATCATTTTGGCACATTCCAAGCTACTGCAAAAGTAATTATATTCTGTGCATGGAGCCACTCACCCCAGTTACAGGCCTTAGCAACAACATTATGAGATAACATCATGCAAAGGTGCTCTGAATCAATTGGCCGGGTACAAGAAGGACTTTAAAAAGGAAGAATGGAGGAATGGTGAACCAACCATGTGAAACCTGCTTTAATCAAACACAGTATTCTTCTGAAACCGGAAGCCGGTGAGGAAATGATTGCCAAACCACACAGACACAAAGAGAATAAGAAAAAAATGTATATATAGGAGGTCAGTTTCTTCCCCAGGTTCATGTTCTCCTGCACCAGGCAACAGAGCCCCTTTTTGTTCTAGCCCTCACCACCAGAGCACCGTCTACTGCTCAGGCAGGGCGAGGGCAAGTGGGAATCTGACAGGCGCTGTTTTCTCACTTCTCAGGAGTTCAGATGTCTCAAAGACAGACCTGAACAAGGGCTCCAGAATACGTCCAGTTACTACCTGTCTCTTATTGAGACCAGTCATTCACATGACAGATACTGTACTAAGTGATCTAAATGCATCATCTAATTTTATCACCACAAAGTAGGTACTTTTATCTTCCTTTTAATAAAGATACAGGAACAACTGACAAACACTGGCTTGAGAGCTCTCCTTATCGAGTGGTCCCAGGTACCAGGGCCTGTGCTGGGCCCTGGGGATTCAACATTAAGCAAATCAGAGGATCTCCACCTTATCTTCTAGTGGGAGAGACAAAAAAATAAGCAAAAATTCTAAAAGTTTAACAAGATAATATCTGAATGTTTAAAGTGCTATAAAGGACATTGAAAAGTTAAATGGGTTAAGAGTCATTCTTAATGAAGAGAGAGAGGGAAGGGGAGTTTTTCCAGATAGCCTCAGCCTGAACGTGCAGTGAGAATCTCCGCAGACTCAAACAGCACACTCAAGGAGTCCAAAAACCAGGCTGGACGTGCTCGTTCCGCAGGACTACGACAGAAGCTCCACTGGGGGCTGACCTCCTCTGTACAGGGTACTACGTGAAAGGGGTGGGGGTGCCTTCCTCCAGGAAAACTGGGAAAACATAAAGAGGAAAATACTGGTCAGGTTTGGAAAGCATAGGATCCGGTGGGAAAATGAGATGGAAACACTTAACGCTAATATATTTCAAAGAGAATGTTCTTGATGCTTTAAGAGCATTTGAACCTGCTGTGCACATAATTTATGTAACAAGGCACAGCTGCCGTGACTGTGCTCCTCCGGAGTTGAGCTAATGGAAGCCACGCAATCTGCTAGCAGCTTGTTGGTTTGAGTTTACAAAGCTGCCTAGTAGAAGCATTTCTTTCTAGATATTCTTCTGGTCATGGTGCTATGGGTTAATGGAATAAGCTTTCCTCAGGCATAGAAAAATGTATTGGTAATGGGATAAAATCCAGTAGATTATGCTTTTTCTGTAATGGTGTAATGTTATTAAAATCAAAGCCTTATTATAACTATTGGCTATTTATTATATATAAAAAGATAATGCTATTCAGGGTAAGAACTAAAGTAATGCAACCACCTCAGTACAAACAGAATAATTCCCTGGCTGAACTCAGCCCACTTCCCCTTCACCCTCTTAAATGAAAACAGCTATATGCCACACACTGTTGTCTTTTCTAGAACATTCTCCTTCTTCTCTCTTGCAAAAGCCCTTTCTTCTTTGAGGTTGAAGTCATGCATTCCGGCCCACTCTACTCCTTCTTGTGGCTGTTATCTCTCTACCTTGTGGCCATTGTCTGTCGCCCCCTGAGGACAGCTGCTTGGGGTACAGTCCTCCAAGTGCCCACATCTTGTGTGATGTTTCTTCTGTCTCTCCGACAAGTCACCCAGCACCTGAGCACTTGGTCTTCCCCTTTGTCTCTTTACCTCCTCTCTCCCTCAGCACTGCCTGCCCAAGCGGTATCTAAAGACTTGTCACCTCACAGGGTTGCACAAATTCTAAAATCTCAAACACTGACGGACTCATCTCTGGTCGCAAACCCCTTCCATCTACTTCACACCTTTATTCCTACTTCACCAGCCCTTAAAACTCATCAAATACACACGACATCTTTCCCTTTTCCTGGTCGATAACTCCCTTCCCCATATGGCCTCATCCTTCCATCGGTTCATCCAGCAGAGGTTTATGGAGTCCTTACTATGTGACCTAGGCATGGACATTAAGACTGGTCACTTCTTTATGGAGTTTACAGCTTTGTGGAAGAGTCGGACAAACTAACAATACTCATAGTACAGGGAGGGGATGAGAACATACAGAGCTCTGAGCTAGAATAGAGATTAAAGTTCATCATTTCCATTATCCCCTAACAACCATCTTCAATATCCAGCTCTTTTGTCTTTCTGTTCCATTGCTCCCACAAGTCTACTGACCTCGGATATTTGAAGTCAATCCAAAAATTTGTTCTTAGAGAAAAATCACACATACCTGCCAGTTGTTCTTACCACAAATTTATGGTTTCTAATTTCAGTCCAGCCTGGAGCTAAGGCTTCCATGTATGGTTGTTTAGGTTGCATACTTCATAACCGGCAGGGTACCATTCAGGTAAGCTCTCATGAGAATACTGGTGTCTCTAGTCTTGTGCATTACCTAAGCTAGACAACCATATGTAGTGGCCCTAACCACAGCAATATTTTTATGGGGATTTCTATTTGGTTGGTTGGTCTGTGGTTAGCTCTTTCTCTAATATGCTATTATAGTTGTTCCAAATTTCCATACCCAATTTCAAAAGTTACCCCAGCTCTTTTTTGAACCAGATAATCAAAGCTATCAAATATCAACTCCCTCGCATTTCTTCTCCTACACCTATAATTTGTTATTTTCTAGAGGCTCAGAGCAAGAGGTGAGCTTTCTTCATTTCAAGGCTGAGCTCTCTGCCCTGCTCCAGAATCCCCAACTCAGAGAACTCTATCATTTTCCCTCTATCCATGATGTCTCCACTTCTTCCCTCTGCATATAAATAAGTCTTTTGCTCCCTCAAGGCACAGACTAGTTTCTGGAAATGCAAATTCTCATTCAGGGCCTCCACTTCCTCACGACTCCAGCGGAACCCAGGGCAAGCTGCATCCACCCTCGGTACCCACGTGGGCTGTTCTCACCATAAGACTTCTATCAGATGTACAGAAAGGAGTTTTTCAGTCTTTGTGTATTTGCTTTCTCTCTGCAAGATGTACTATTGTTGACAACCGTCTTTCCTAAAATCCTCTTCTCCCCAGCTTCTATGATAATTCACTCTTGTTTTTCTCCTGCTTTTCTGGCGATCTCTTGAATCCATCCATTTCTCTCCACTTCTGCAGCCCTCACCTTCTCTTGCATGGATTATTCCAACAGCATTTGAGTTCAACTCCCTGGATCAGCTGTAACTTCCTCCAATCTGGTCTCCATAAAGAGAAATTCAGAATTCTTTCTAAAATTTTAATCCAATCCTATCTTCTCCCTGCATGAATCCTCCAGTGGCTTCCCGGTATCTACAAGGAAAGTTCAGGCCCCTTGGTATGGCATTCAAAGCTCTCTCTTATCCAGCTCCTGTTAACCTCTTACATCTTCTCTCCTACTACTGACCTTTTCCACTCCCAGCTCCAGATACACTGAACTACTTGCAGTTTTCCTTATGGGCCACTGTTTCTCTTGCCTTCATAACACAAGAGAGGATTTCTGTGCCAGGAACGTTCTTTATCACCAACAGCATTTTGTTAAATTTATTATTTAATGTTCACGGAAAAAAATAATTTTTAGACATACATGTTACATAAAACCATTGAATCCTCTACCCAATCTAAGAACTAGAATATCACCAATTCTAATTACATCTACCTAAGTGCTTCTTCCCAGCTTACTCCAGTGGTTGCTACCACCTGTACCATGCATTTTAGATTACTAATTCTCTTGTTTTACATGAAAATTTACTGAGCTATAATCAATAATTTTGTATAATCATCAAATGATCACCACAATCAAGATGACATTTTTGTCACCCCAACAGTTTCCTTTCACCCTTTTGTAATCTCCTATCTCACAGCCTGCTCTCTTTCCCCAGGCAACCACAATCTGCTTTCTGCCACTATAGATTAGTTTGCATTTTCTAGAATTTTTATATAAATGAAATCATACAATGTATACATTGGCTTCTTTCATTCAGAAAAAGTATTTTAAAATTCATCTATGTTGTGGCATATATCAACAATTCATTTCTTTATATTGATGAGCCTATTATA
>NW_012137080.1:4333480-4335114 GCF_000956105.1 Propithecus coquereli | reverse complement strand
CCTTGTCTAATTTTATCTTCTGTATCATTTCTGGGTCAGTTTTGACTGATTGGATTTTCTCCTCATTATGCATCATATTTTCCTGCTTCTTTGCGTGGCTTATAATTTTTCACTGGATGCCAAACACTGTAAATTTACCTTATTG
The DNA here is from genome assembly GCF_000956105.1 of Propithecus coquereli. NCBI lineage: Eukaryota > Metazoa > Chordata > Mammalia > Primates > Indriidae > Propithecus > Propithecus coquereli. The sequence goes on along the minus strand of NW_012137080.1, from coordinate 4,334,969 downwards.
AGTGCTGGATATTTTTGTATTTCTATAAATATTATTAAGTTTTGCTCTGGGATACCATTAAGTTACTTGAGTATACTTTGATCCCTTTAGGTCTTGCTGTTATGACTTGTTAGGCAAGACCAGAGCAGTTTTAGTCTAGGGCTAATTCTGCTCCAGTACTGAGGCAAAACTTGTCTGAGTACTCCAATAAGGGTTTTCCACACTAATTGATGGGAACTATTTCCAGCCCTCTGTGTGCTCCAAGTATTGCTCTCTCTAATCCCTTTGGGGGTCCTTTCCCTGACCTCAGGTAGTTTCCTCGCATGCCTGCACTGGTCAGAACTCAGCTGAAGACTAAAGGACAACCCTTTGCAGCTCTCCAGGGCTTTCTCTCTATGCAGTTTTCTTCTCTCCGGCCTACATTTTCACCTCCCTGTACTCTTCGTTTCATCCCCTCACTCAGCAAGACTGTTGAACTCTGCCTGGATCTCTCCTCACTATGGCTTGGCCTCTCCAGGCAGTAAGCCAGGGCAATTATAGGGCTGAGGGTTTTCATCTCTCAGATAATCGTTCTCCTTGGTTGTCTGATACCCAGTGATTTGAAACTGTTACTTCCATATATCTTCTCCAATGTTTTAGTTGTTTCAGGAGGAGGTGGGTAAATCTGGTCCCAGTTACTTCACCTTGGGCAGAAACGGAGTCTTTTCTCCTCCTACCCTCTTTCTCCACTTTTAAGAAATGTACGTTCTTTAGTTTTGCTTGTTCTTGACCTTTGTAAACATAATAAATATATGCGATGCATCATTTCCTATGTTGTTGACCATTTGTGTTTCCTCTTCTGTGTGATGGCCGTTCTTGTGTTTTGCCTATGAATTGACTGAGTTGTTTGCTCTTTTCCTATAGCTTTGCAGAACTTTTTTTAAAAATGTATTCTGGGTACTTATACTTTAACGGTTGTAAGTTTGGCAAATATCTTCTGCCTTTCATTTTCCTCATGCTGTCTTTGCTGAGTAGAAATTCTTAATGTAGTCAAATGCATCAAACTTTTTTGGTTAACTTTTCTTGGTAACTGCCTTAAGAAACTCTTTGTTATCCAAAAGAGGTAGGGGTTTTCCTACATATTCTTCTAAAAGTTTCAAAGTTTTGCCTTTCACACTTATGTCATTAATTCATCCAAGGTTTGGGGTTGTTTTATGTGTGAGATGAGGGAAAGAACCAATACCATTTTATCTATATAAATAAATGTCCCAGAACCACTATCTGTTAGAGAATATCCTCCCACTTAATTTTTCTTCTTTCATTTATTCCTTCCCAACACTTACAACTGTTTCTTTTTTTTCTCTTACCATACTGGTTAGGATTTCCAATAGTGTTGATTTGAAGCTGTGATAGCAAGCATTATTGTCTCGTTCCTGATTTTAAAGAAAATGTTTCTAAAATATCCTCTACTGGAATGTTTTCAGAGGTTTTTCATAGATATTTCTTATCAAATTAAGGACGTCGCCTTCTA
>NW_012137080.1:4330315-4331495 GCF_000956105.1 Propithecus coquereli | reverse complement strand
TTATTATGATATCTTTACCTGGCTTTATCAGAGTACCACTAGTCTCATAGAAAGAGTTTTGATGTGTTCCCTTCTCCTCTATTTTTAAAAGAGTTTGTGCTATTATTATCGCACATATCACATCTATATATGTTATACTCCCAAGAATACTTTTGTATAATTATTGCTTTACACAAGTTTGTGTCTTTTAAAGAAGTTAGGGGAAGAAATGATATGAATATATAGTTAAAAGTCATTTTATTAACTTACATATTTACCATTTCTGATATCTGTCATTTTTTTCCCAGGGATTTAAGTTAAATCTAATGTTATTTCTTTTCATTCTGAAGGACTTTATTTAGTATGTCCTATAAGGCAGCTCTGCTAGCAACCAATTCTCCCAGTCTTTTTAAATTATAAATGGCTTTATTTTACTGTCATTTATGAAGGATAATTTTAATGTAGAATTCTTGGTGGAATAGAATTTGGGTTTTTTTTTTAATTTTAGTATTTCGAATAGGTCAGTCATTCCACTGTTTTCTGGCAAACATTGCTTCAGATGAAAAGACAGTCACTAATTGAATCAATAAGCCCATTAGTCATTTTCTCTTATAGCTTTTAGGATTTTCATTTTGTCCTTTATTCACTTTTCTTCAACCTTTTTTCTCTGTTCTTCAGATTAGATAATTTCTACGATTCTATTTTAAAATTCACTTATTCTTTCTTCTGCCATCTTAAATCTGCTGTTTAGCCTCCATAGTAAATTTTTCTTCTTTTTTTTTTTAGGGGGGGTGGTGGTGAGAACGTTTGAGATATACCATCTTAGCAAACTTCAAGCGTACAATAAAATATTGTTAACTATAATCACTTTGTTGTATCTATACAACGACAAGTGTAACTATAATCACTTTGTTGTATAATCACTTTGTTAGATCTCCTGAACTTATTCGTCTTGCATAACTGAGACTTTGTACCTCTTGATCAACATCTCCCCAGTTCTCCCTCCTTTAACTCCCAGTAACCACCGTTCTACTTTTTGTGCCTATGATTTCAACTATTTTAGATTTCTCAATGAATGAGATCATGCAGTATTTGTCTTTTTGTGTCTGGCTTATTATTTTTTCACATTACATTACAGTTTTATTTTTGTGGCCTTAAATGGATTGCTGTTCTTGGGTCAGTCAATTCAAAGGGAAAAAAT
>NW_012137080.1:4325645-4329200 GCF_000956105.1 Propithecus coquereli | reverse complement strand
ATATCACAAAATGCAAAATTACTTTAGGCATTTAGATTAAATATGTTTTGTCCTCCTCTGTCCACTTCTTCCATCTCATTTACCCTTGAAAGGGCTTCCATTATGGTTGGCGAACTTTAGTCCAGGCTTTGTCTGGAACAACTGCTAAATGAGTACAACATGAAACTGGAAGCTGGACAAGGATATGAGCTCAAATACAACCCTGATCTCTAGATGCAGGTCAAAACCTGCCGAGGCAGCCATAATGGAGAGGAGTGGGTAGAGCCCATAGTCAGAAAAAAATCACCTTCTGCAATGGGTGTTCACAAGAATCTATACACTGATAAGGGGACTTGATACCTCAAGTCATCTTCCTAGAACTAACTCACATAAGATTTACAGGCAGCATGTTGCTGAGAGCCTGATGTCCCTACCCTCCAACATACTAGCAGGAAGCAATCAACCTAGGAGGTTATTGGGGTAAAGGTCTTATAAACTAAAAAACTGTAACATTAACAAAAGTATATTGATGAAAGATGATATAGAAATGGCATGTACAAATGAACCAGTGGGCCAGCAGGAAGCCCGAAGAAAAAAATAATTTGTACTGCCTTATGATACAATCTGAGGCTGAAAGTGATTCTGCTTCTTGCTCCTGAATTATGACAATGACATGAACAGTAATAGGGAGAGATAGTCTACCCAGTTCCCTACTCTACTCTAATTCTAGCCTCTCCAGAGGGAATGGCACCCGGTATATATTGAGAAACAACAAAACAAGAAGCTATTAGAAGGGATGTCATGATGTATTAGGCAATTGTGTAGTGTGTGTGTCTGCATTTATATGTAAACATGTGACAAGAGAGACACTGCTACCTACATTTCACACATAATGATGCTGAGGCTTAGTTACAGATGTTACCTCAGTCCTCTAGCTCCAGAGCCCACGCATTTTCCACTATGACAGTTTTAAAAATCTTCATTAGGTATCTTGAAAGTGGAAAGGTTTCATGAATATCCCATAATAGGAACTCTTATGTCCCTCTCTCTAAGTAATTCTCTGGCTTTCTGGAACAAATCCATTTCATGAATGGGGGTGGCACGTGCTAAAGTAACTCAGATAAAGCCACTCATGCTCTGACCTGGTCCAGGCAGACAGTGCTTACAGCGTGTTTAAGCCAGATGGAAACAGGGAGTAGGACCCAGGTCTTATTCTACACACGGACCATGTTGGACTGAATAGCCAGGGAACTGACTGTCAAAAACAAAGCTCAGCATTAGAGATATGATTGCTTCAGAAACTTCATCCAGTCCCAAGGGCTCCTCAGTCCATGCATGAGTCATAGAAGAAACAAGAAAATGAATCATCCCTTATCACGCCATGGCTATATGAAGAAAATCACCAGCATGAGAAAAGAATAGACAGTGTTTGGCTTTCTTAGTGACTGAGTAGGAGTGGCAGTGTGGCTGTCCCAAGTGAATCAGCTCATTAACATAGGGAAAACTTTTTCAGTATAAAAATCTCTTGGTTTGTTAGCTATAAATACTATCTCAACAAAGAATGACATAATCTGAAACCAGGCTCCCCTTCTCTATAATTATGCTCAAATTGTCCAAGGTCCATCTGTACTGTCAAAGAGAGGCAGAAATGTGGCCACCATGCAAGTGACTCAGGCAAAACTTCCTGAGAAGTTGAGAAGAGAAACTTGCTGAGATTTTTTTTTTCCACATTAGGATTGTTCCCTTTGTTCTAACTGCTTTCATTTCCCTCTGAGTTCTAGAAGTAGGGGTTGTTTAGAGACAGAATAAAGAGCAAAAAGTTTCAAGGTTTCAAGGTTTCATGGAAGCAGGTGAGGGGGTGCCAGAGGAATACATTTGTGTGGCCATGTGTATTTGGGCACGTGTATGTATCAGTCTAGTGTGGAGGTTGGGGCTGGGGGTGGGGTTGAAAAAGGATGCAATAAGCAAAATTCATCTAAATCCCAAATGAAATACTCAGGAATCAATCAGGCAAGAGTTAGAAAATTGATTTAGGGTCATGAAATCCAATGTTTTTTTTAAATTTCAAAATACTACATGTATACAGATGTTTTTGTTACATGGATACCTTGTATATAATGCTTAAGTCGGGGCTTTTAGTGTGCCCATCACCAGAATAGTGTTCATTGTAACCAATAGGTAAGTTTTTACCCCTCACCTCCTTCCACCCTCCCCCCTTCTTGGTTTCCAATGTCCTTTACATCTTTGTGTCCACGTGTGCCCATCATTTAGCTCCCAATTATTAGACAGTACTTGTGATGTTTGTTTTTCCATTCCTGAGATACTTCACTTAGGATAATGGTCTCCAGTTCCACTCAAGTTGCGGCAAAAGACATTATTTAATTCCTTTTTATGGCTGAGTAGTACTCCATGGTGTGTGGGGGTGTTTGTGTGTGTGTGTGTGTGTGTGTGTGTATACACACACCACATTTACCACGTTTAATTTATCTAGTTATGAACTGATGAACACTTAGGTTGATTCCACATTTTTACAATTGTGAATTGTGCTGTGATAAACATTCAAGTGCAGGTGTCTTTTTGATAAAATAACTTCTTTTCATTTGAGTAGATATCTAGTAGTGGGGTTGCTGGATCAAATGGTAAGTCTCCGTTTATTTCTTTGAGGAACCTCCCTACTGTTTTCCATAGAAGTTGTACTAATTCACCATCCCACCAATGACATATAAGTGTTCCTTTCTCTCTGCATCCATGCCAACATTTACTGTTTCTCGACTTTTTAATAATGGCCATTCTAAAAGGGGTAAGATGGTAATTTTCATTTCCCTGATGATTAGTGATGTTGATCATTTTTTTCATATGCTTGTTGGCCATCTATCTTCTTTTGAAAAACTTATATTCATGTCTTTTTCCCACTTCTTGATAGGGGTATTTGTTTTCTTCTTACTGATTTGTTCGACTTATTCCACTTTGTAGATTCTGGATATTAGCCCTTTGTTAGATGTACAGTTTGCAAATTTATTTTCCATTCTGTATGTTGTCTATTTACTTTGCTGATTATTTCCTTTGCTGTGTAGAAGCTTTTTAATTTACTTAAGTCCCATTTATTTATTTTTGTTATTGCTTTGTTTGCCTTTGTAGTCTTAGCCATAAATTCTTTGCCAATGCCAGTGTTTAGAAGAGCTTTTCCTATGTTTTCTTCTAGAATTTTTACAGTTTCATGCCTTACATTTAAGTCTTTTATCCATCTTGAATTAATTTTTGTATAGCGTGAGAGATAGGAATCCTATTTCATTCTTCTGCATGTGGCTATCCAGTTTTCCCAGCACCATTTATTGAATAAGTCTTCCTTTACCCAGTGTATATTTTTGTCTGCTTTGTCAAAGATCAGTTAGTTGTAGATAGATGGTTTTGTGTCTGGGTTCTCTATTCTGTTCCATTGGTCTATGTCCCTACTTTTATACCAGTACCATGCTATTTTGGTTACAATAGCCTTCCAGTATAATTTGAAATCAGGTAATGTGATGCCTCCAGACTTGTTGTTTTTGATTAAGATTGCTTTGGCTATTTGGGCTCTTT
>NW_012137080.1:4297509-4323480 GCF_000956105.1 Propithecus coquereli | reverse complement strand
AGTTCTGTCAGTGGAGTGTTGAAGTCCTTAGCAATCATGATTTTGTTGTTTAATTCTTTGCTTAGATGTAGTAGTATTTCATTTATGTATCTGGGAGCTCTTGTGTTAGGTGCGTATATATTTAGGATTTTTATATCTTCTACCTGAATTTCTCTCTTTATCATTATATGATGACTGTCTTTTTCTTTTCTTACCATTGTTGAAGTCTATTTTATCTAATATGAGAATAGCTACTCCTGCTTGCTTTTGGTTTCCATCTGTGTGGAATATTTTTTTCCATCCCTTTATGCCTTGAGTCTGTGAGTATCCTTTAGAGTTAGATGGGTTTCCTGGAAACAGCACACACTTGGGGTGTGTTTTTTCATCCATTTAGCCAATCTATAGCTTTTAAAAGGAGCATTAAGAGTATTTACATTCAATGTTAGTATTGATATGTGAGATACTAGTTTTCTGGTAATCATCTTGAATGATACCAGTTGCTTTGTTTTGTCCCTTATGTTACTGTCTTATCAGGGTTGTGAGCTTTAACTTTTGGGTGTTTTTACATTGGTGGGTATCAACTGTTCTTTTCCAGGGCACTTTTAAGCATTTCCTATAGGGCAGGTCTAGTGGTGACAAATTCCCTTAGTGTTTGCTTGTCTAGGAAAGACTTTATTTCTCCTCCATTTATAAAACTTAGTTTTACAGGATGCAAAATTCTTGGCTGGCAGTTATTCTGTTTAAGAATACTAAAAACAGGATCCCAACCCCTTCTGGCTTGAAAGGTCTCTACTAAGAGATCTGCTATTAGAATCATGGGTTTTCCTTTGCAAGTAACTTGTTGCTTTCATCTCACAGCTTGTAGGAGCTTCTCCTTCATTTTGACTTTGGTCACGCTGGTGACTATATGTCTTGGTGATGTCCTGTTTGCTACGAATATTCCATGTATTCGAAGACGGTCTTGTATGTGGACATCTAAACCTCTAGCCACACCAGAGAAGTTTTCCTCCATTGTAGTCTCAAATAGGTTTTCCATGCTTATTGCTTTTTCTTCTTCTCCCTCAGGATACCTGTAGTTCTTATATTCATTCACTTTGTATAATCCCATATTTTTTTCAGTAATTGTTCATTTTTCTTTGTTTTTTTTCCCTGAATTTTTTATTGACTGGGTTACTTCAAAATCCTGTGTTCAAGCTCTGAAATTCTTTCTTCTGCTTGGTTTAGTCTGTTGTTAAAACTTTCTGCTGTATTTCAAAATTCCCTAAATGACTCATTTCTTTAAATTCTGTTATTTCTTTTCTAATGTTATCTCTTTAGTGAATTTTTCATTCATGTCCTGAATTACTTTTTTGGTTTCTTTGAGATGGTTTTCTACCTTCTCCTCAATTTCATTCATCTTACTTGCCATCCATAATCTGAATTCCATTTCTGTCATTTCAACAATTTCCTTTCATTTGGAGTTCATTACTGGGGAACCACTGTGATCCTTTGAAGGTGTCGAGACCTATTTTTTCATGTTGCCAGAGTTTTTATGATGGTGCCTTTTCATCTAGGGCCACTTCTCTCAGCTTAATGTAGATAGTAGATATGGTACGCCTGTTCTCTGCTGAGACCTATGTTGCTTGGTGAAGACAGGGATGAGTCCCTGGATGGCATGCATGGGTCCTACTCCAGACACTTAAGCAGGCAAGAGAGGGGCATATACACTGTGAGACTTTACACTGCTACTCTGCTACATGTCTCCTGTTCTCCCGTCATTGTCACCAAGCTGGCCCCAGTGCCAGATGCACATGTGAGGTGGAGCTGACTGGCTGTGTGGTGTGTGCACGCGAGATGGAGGTGGTCTGCTGGGCATGGCGTGTACACATACAACCCTGAGAAGCCAAGGTGCCAGGCACGTGGGCTGGGCAAGGTCTGCATAGGGTGTGGTGCAGGGCATAGCAGGTTTTAGTGCATAGCAGCCCATAGATCGATGGGGTGCAGGGTAGAGTGGTCCCCAATGTGGAGTGGGCCAGCAGGTCATAGCTCACATGCAGAGTCGAGTCAAATCCCTAAATTGAGCAGACCTGTGGTGCAGGGTGCCTATTTGGGATGGAGTAGGTCTGTGGGGCATGGCGCTCATGCATATGGAGGATAACACACAGGCAAGGTAGGGTCCGGCACCCAGGGCACCTGTGCAGGTAGGTGAGGGTCCATGTCACGCAGATGGCCCAGATCCAAAGGCCGCAGCTGCACTGGCTTTTGCCCCATTCAGGGCTTCTCAGGCAGGGGCACCAGTGGCAGAGGTCCAGCTTCCCTGGCAGTGGGCACCAAGGCCCACGAGCATGTGCTACGCCCAGGTCCCACAGGAAGTATGGTTGAAGAGGATTGCCTAGGCCCCAGAAGCAGGTACTGGGCCCTTGGTCTCCTGCTCTGCCCAGGGCCCCCAGAGGCTGCAGTGGCAGGGGTACACATCACCTGCCCAAAGGGCACACACGAGTGCCAGGATTCCCCACTCCCTCCCTACTTGGCAGGGGTAAGGGGGAGGCAGCAGTCACAGATCTGACTCCTGGGCAAAAGCCAGGTTGTGATGTTACAATGGCACCAGCCACAGCGCCCAGGGCTCACAAGCCAGCCATCCTTCCTCTCTGGAGCAAGGCGGCTACACAGCCTCCAGTCAGATCTCTGCATCAGTCCAGAGGCCTGCAGCAGTAAGAGGGCCTCCTGTCACTCCCACTGTAGTATCCTCAATGGAAGCATGGAGTCTGGGATTTTCTCCTCTTTCCCCTTCCCACGTGTGGGCACCTTCCCTAATTACCTCCTGTCCTGCAGAGCAGCTCATACCACTTCTGTCTTTTACACTTCACTCCTGCCTCCTCTCCATGGATTCCCAGTGCTCCTGCTCAAACGATCGATCCAAAGGTGGGTATCTATTCACCATTTTTTATCCTCTCCATGAGGCGACATTGTGCGGGTGCCTCTAGTTCACCATCTTGACCTCCAACCAAGATCTCCAATCTTCAGTCCCACCAGCAATAAGATTTTGAATAAGTCAAGTGCTTCTGATCCCTGTTTTCCTTCTTCATAAAATTTTCAACATCCGCACAGGGATATTGGGAATAAAATTAAATAACGGCAAGGAAAAGGATGTAAAAAGACATAAAAGCTTTATTATTACAAGATCTATTGACACTGTTTAAAAATTCAGATATACCTAAAATAAACTAAACACAATAACATAAGTCAGGTCCATTGTAATAAGCCATCACCTAGGAAACTGAGCTCCTGATAGCAAGACAAATATTTAGAAGTAACACACTTGAAAGTGTAGCCCCAAGACATAATAAATAATCATAATGACTAATTTGGGGAACCAGAATTGGAATTGGGTTCTTTGAGAACAGAAGACTTATAAGCACTGTACATAAATATTTCTGTTTAATATACGAGGCCCAGCAATGAAGCAGGACCCATGCTGTAGTGGAGTGAAGACAAAGAAAGCCAGATTCTTATTATAGAAGAAAAACAATAAAATGGAAGCTATGCTTTATGTTGTGCTGTCTGCTTGAGATTAGATTTGACAACATTCAATAAAGCAAATAAATTTCATTCACCAAAATGGTGGTGCTGGCTGACTAGCTGTGTGTGTCTCTATTGCAGCTTGGAAAGTGACATGCCCACAATGGGATAGAAATAAGAGATGGTCAATGGATCTCCTTAGGTTTTAGCTACAACAAGGTGAGATGTAGAATAAAGTCAATGTGGCAAGGTGTCCAATAGAAAATGAAAACTAGGTAGCCATTTATTTTTTCTTTTTGCAAAAATGCTACTACTATCATACATTTTGGGTTGTTTTTCCAGGAATATATTGAACCAAGCAGTGACAGTCTCATATCCTCTGTAAGTATCTCCACGATCATGGTCTGGCCCACCAGTGGCAAAAGAAAGTGCTATGGGCCAAGCTTTGTGCTTTTTCAGCGTATCTGCCCCATACACGTTCAGGACTCTTAGAGATATTAACTCATGCTATGGATGAAATTGTTTACAAATTTCGAATGTGTTTCTGAGACAAAAATAAAAGATACTAATTTTTTGAATAGAAATGGACATCAAAACCAGTCTGGGAATATTCTTGTTCTAGCCATGAGCTGAGATTTGTTCCTCAGCTGGGATATATACATGCAAACCAGTGTTAGGGTCTATCAATTTCTGTGCTTAAATTGAGTGGATTCTGATGTCTATGCAGCCAGCCACAACAGTGATGTCTTCAAGGGTTTGTCCTCCAAAATACAGAGTCAAAAGAGCCATACAGCTCATATGCCCCAGTGCCTGTTAAAATCAGGCTCTTAATAAAGGTTTGCTTTGATGTTGAGGAACAAAAATGAAAAAAGCTGCTAAGCAACTGTGATATAGAGTATCTCATGTGTAGCACTTCAGAAGACTAAAAACAGTCAAAGTTCCCAAATGCAGTGAAAACCATTGAGACTCCCAGGATAGTCTATAGCTGTCAAGATACCTGGACACCTGGTACCTGGAGAAACCTCCATCCTGCCTGAAAAAAATCTTTGGTAATTACCTGATGAGTCGCTTATTCTGTTTTCCACTCTCATGAATGACCATTTGATTTTTATAAGGGGCACTTTGGAACAAGCGTGATTTATTTTTAAAGCTTCTAAGTGCTTTTTCTTCCTCAGTCCCTACCATTTCTTCTGTGCCATTGAAGAAAAGCTGTGGTGTTGTGAACATGCTTCCCTGCTCTGTATATCCAGCTGCCCAGGCAAATACTCAGCTCCTCTATATGTAACGTGTCTTTCCTGCTGATCCTTCAGGGTGCACATCTCCCCACCACATCTAATAAGCATGATGGATTATATTCACTTTAGCTAATGCTGACCTATAACTAAGTACAGCAGCATCTCGAATCAGGCTGGAGTTACAGCCCTGTCAAAGTACCCTTTACAAGCAGTCTGCTTGAATAGATTTACACAGCAAGTATGGGTGAATTCGATTGTAAATATGGGAAGAGGGTATAATGATTAAGCTGCCAGGTCTAGGGGCTATGAGTCCCAACTACCAAGGGAGAGAGGACCATGGATCCTTGGAATAAATGAAGAAAAATGACTACTGAACATTCCAGAAGGGCCTGCTGGCCATGTACTCATGTTATTAACTCATGTTACCAAGTGTTATGCTAGGGAGATTTAGTGGCCAAGGGGAACTCACAGGTCAAGAAAAGATTCACAATAACCTGGGCAAGCTATTATCTCATCATTCCAAGTGGGACCCTAGGCGAGGTACCCTCTTCTTGATCGCAGGTTCCCCATCAGTAAGATGGAAACATAGCAAAGTTTGTTTCTAAACCGAGCTCTAACCCTGAGGGGGCTCTATAAGTTGAAAGTAGGTCACTTCACCTTTCTAAACTTTGGTTTCCTCATCAGCAAAACAGAAATAACAACTACCTTGCACAGTTGTGAGGATTCAAGGTGATAAAGCATTGATTGGCAGAGTGCCTAGCACATATTAGGAACTCAATAAATGATAACTGTTATTGGTTCCAAGATTGGTATTCTATCCATTTTGATTATGAGAATCAAAATTGAAATTTCATACAGAAAAGAGCTATGAAAACCATTAAGTGCTAACACATTAGAACACAGAGTTGACTCAGAACTCCACAATAACCTAACCAATCTAGGTTTCGCTATGACAACAGACGATGGGAAAACAGGCAAGAAGGAATGCTCTCCAAAGGTCTCTATTCTGGTCCCCGCTGAATAAGATGATATAAAAATCAATCCACTGCCTTGGAGTCAGTCTTAAATAAAGATCATGTGTCCCACCACCCAAAGGGTACCCTGAATTCAGAGCCTTCCACAATTCAGCACATCCTACCTTTCAGGCCTCACCTCCCATACTCTGCTCCAGCCACCCGCGGGGCAGCTCACCAAGCCTTGAACACACACCGCATGTGTTCATACCTCCAGATCTCAGCTATACTATTGGCTCAACTTCGAGGGCTCCTCTTCATACCTCTCTTCTGATACTACTTTTCCCCTGGTTAAAACTTCCTGGTCTTTGGCATTCCTGCCTCTTCTCTGAGAGGGACCAGGTCCAAGATACGTGTCTTCAGCTGATCCTCAACAAACAGAGGCACATCTTTTACACCAGGACACCTGTTTCCTCTGAGAAGTTTAAAAATCTAAACATCGGTATATGCTTTCCACATTTTAAACTCCACTTTGTAAACTATGGCTCAAGGAAGTCTATTATTAATGTTAGTTAAATCAATCAACAGATATCAAAGGTAGGCCAAGACCCATCCAACTCACCCAGATGCATTTTGACATTAAAGTTCTCAATGGAGTACTGGCATCCTGATTAAGAATCATTCTAGCCGTGGCAATGGAGAAAATCTGCTTGGTCACAGTGTCATCTGTCAAAACTTTCCCCTTAGGGCATGGCCCATCTGCTTCCTCGACCATGAAATCTTCCACTGTGCCCATACTCAGTTTTAATAACTCCTTCCTCAAAGTGCTCTCAGAGCACTTTGCAAGTAACTTCACATCTATTCATTCACTAAATCAACATTTAAGGTGCATTTAGCATATGTAAGAGGTCGGGGAGGGCGCTGAAGTTTCAAGCCCTCCCTGACCAATCAGCAGAGGGAGAGACAAATACCAACCATATAATCAACAAAGTGGTGAAGAACAGGGCTTTGAAGTCCAACAGTCTCCTTCTTTGTAAAACGGAGGTGAGCCTTCTTCATTGAGTTGTGAAGAAAAAATTAAATTAGATTATAAACATAAAGCACTTAGTCTAGAAAGTGCCTGGCACATGGGAAGTACACAATAAATGGCAGCCATTTTTATAGTACAATTATTATTATCCCCACTGCAGTATAAAGAGATGCAACAGAACAATGCACAAAAACCAAGGGAGTAAGAGTTTTTTCTGCTTCGTTTGCACACCTTGCCTCTACGGTGCTCAGTAAATGTTTGTTGATTCAAATCTGGAGGGATGGTGCAGGCTTTAAGAACTCAGAGAAAGCATGGCTGTGAGAGAGGAAGAGAGCCAGGGTGGTAGCCAGTAGACCAAAATTCAAAGACATTCCAAGATCCAGGAGAACAAGGAACAAAGAGATGAGCCTTGAGTATTAGTGACACCATTACCCAACCCAATAGGAAAGTGTCCAAATGCTAGTCCACCATCAAAAGCTGGGATGGCTACGGAAGAATACGTCTGAGGGTATGTTAAAGACACGAGTTTGAGGACTCAGATTCAGTAGGCTGGCTCAGAGCCTGAGAATACGTATTTTCAACAGGCAACCTAGTGATTTTAATATGTACCCAGGTTGTACCAGAACCAGAAGGCAGTCCTCACAAAAGTAACAATACACTCAACATATGATCCAGGAATTCTATTTCTGGGTACATATCCAAAGAAATGAAATCAGTATGTAACAGAGATATCTGTACTCCCATGTTCATTGCAGCATTACTATTCACAACAGCCAAGACTTGGAATCAACCTAAGTGTTCATTAACAGACAAATGGATAAAGAAAATGTGGTACATATACACAAGGGAAAACTACACAGCCTTTAGAAAAAAAGAAGGAAATCCTGTCATTTGCAAAGACATGGATAAACCTGGAAGACACAATGTTAAGTGAAATAAGCCCGGCATAGAAAGACAAATACTGCATGATCTCACTTATATGTGGAATCTAAATTGAAACTTACAGAAGTAGAGCAGCAGTCCCCAACCTTTTTGGCACCAGAGACAAAATTATCTTCATGGAAGACAATTTTTCCACAGACCCAGGGGGTGGGGTGGAGGATGGTTTCGGGATGATTCAAGCGCATTCCATTTATTGTCCAGTCAAACCTCTCTGCTGATGATAATCTGCATTTGCAACCCCTCCCCAGCACTAGCATCACCACCTCAGATCATCAGGCATTAGATGCATATAAGGAGTGTGCAACCTAGATCCCTCGCATGCGCAGTTTACAGTAGGGTTCACGCTCCTAGGAGAATCTAATGTCCCACTGATGAGACGGGAGGCGGAGCTTATGCGGTGATGCGAGTGATGAGGAGCGGCTGTAAATCCAAATGAAGCTTCACTCCCTCACCTGCTGCTCACCTCCTGCCATGCAGCCCAGTTCCTAACAGGCCATAGACCGGTACCAGTCCATAGCCTGGGGGTTGGGGACCACAGAAGTAGAGAGTAGAATGGTGGTTACCAGGGGCTGGGCAGGGGTCGGGGTGCACAGTTGAGGAGATGTTGGTCAAAGGGTACAAAGTTTCAGTTAGACAGGAGGAATAAGTTTTAGTGCTCTATTGCACAGCATGGTGACCATAGTTAATAATACTGTGTTATATATTTCAAAATTGCTAAAAGTGATTTTATGTTCTCACCATTAAAAATGACAAATAGGCAAGGTAATAGTAATTAGCTTGATTTAATCATTCCTTGATGTATATATTGAAACATCACATTGTACCCCATAAATTTCAATTATTAACACAAAAAAAACTTTAAAAATTAAAAGAAAAACCAGAAAACAGAATCGGCCCTCAGCACTGCCATTCTGGCTTGGCCTTTAGAGTTGGCTCTAATGTAAAATCTCTCCTGAGACTGGGGCCTCTCACTCTTAGCCAAGGCTCCAGCAATGGACGGTCATCAGGAGGTTTGATCCTGTATCTTCAGCAATAAAGAGGAGCTTCCCAATATCAAATCCCCGGGACCAAGTGTCTTTGTGAAGTTAGTCATTGCTCTTTTGGATCATTTCCTGGGCTAACAACAATAGCAGTACTAGTTCCTAAATGCTAAAAGTGTGCCAGGCACTGCATTAGTCTACATATGTTACCTGATTTTATCTCCACAATACTTTGCAGGTAGACACTGCCCTCATTAAAGATGAGAAAACTGAGGTTCAGAGAGGATAACTAATGGCCCAAGGGCACATATCTAATAAGAGAAAGAGTCAAACAGCATTGTTTAATCAACAACTGATGAAGAAATACAGAGGTGAGGCAGCATGTTTCTGTCCTACCTTTTCCCAGAGACACAAAACACACTCATATTTACTATCTCATCTGTTCTAGCGGTTGCTTTTTTAAAAAACACTTTTATTGGATTGAGACATAAATAAGGGGTTCTACAAAACATCTAAAATGACATTATTTACAAGGTCCCATTCTTTCCTAAGCGTTACCATGCTATTTGTTGCTTTTTTTATTCAATTGGAATCTTTTCATTTTTATACATCCATTTCAAAGAAATCTGGTTATATAAACACATAACTTAAAAAAGAAGTCTCTTCTATTGCTTAGTACTCTTTATTTTCTATTTTTTCTTTATGATTCCCCTTAATGAGAATTCTCCTATCTTTTCTAAATAGACTCAAGTGGATCTACTGATTTGTTTACAGCACACCTAAATCTACACTCATTATTTGCACTACATTTATAGGTTCATCTTGGGACGAGTAGGAAGAGGACAGTTTGTCTTCAGCGCCTCCATTCATGTCTCTGAGGCAAGTCATGCTTGGGACATCCTGCTCTGTCTAGGCTCCCGTAACACGTGGCCATGGTCTGACGGTGGAACATACACTCTTCTCTCACTCCCTGAAGCTTACCCTACACTTTCTGCTTGCCTCAGTTCCCTTCTACTACTGTCATGATTATAATGAAATGTATGAACTATTTCGATTTAGGTTACTTTGATTAATATGTAAACATATAAAAAATAACGTCATGGAATTTTAAGTAGCCTAGTGGGAGAGAGAGTATTTCTAAGGGACTTTTCTTGATCATCTCATTTTGCTCTACTAAGGAGTTTCTCATTCTACCTAAAAGAAATGATTCTCAGACACTCTAATTTCTAATATATATATAATGACATTCATATAGTCCATTAATAAGCACTGATTACCATCTTGCCTTCAAAAAACTTTTAATATACTAACAGTATACATGCACAGAAAGAAACTACTACTTCTTAAAGGAAGGCTTAAAGTCTTTACTTCTTACAAAAGCCCCTGCCACAGACTGTCAATGCTCTCTTCTTTCCTAACCAACACCCTGAGATACACTTCAGCCATCCAAACCTTATGTCTTATCAACAGACCTGTCCTATGCTTGGAGGAATATGCTTAACATTAATTCCTCTGAGAAGGTTTGATACTCAAAACATTTTAGTATAGTTTCCACATTCTTTTTACTCCCTTTTCTATATATTGTGGCCATGGCATGCTGTTGTTGGTACGGGCTGGATAATTCCAAAGAACTCAGAAGTATCTAAGCTAAATTGTACCTCCAGTCTACAGAGAACTCAAAGCTAAACAAGTCACCATCTAAACATTAAGTAATTCTGGAACCTCAGGTGAGAAGACAAGATTTGTTCTGTCACTCACTAGCTGTGTGCTTCCAGAAAAGTCACCAACCTCTCTGTGTCTCAGACTTCATTAATAGTCAGAAGGTAACAAACACAAAACCTGTATTTATAGAGGTTTTTTGAGATTCAAAGAAGAAAATAGGTATAAAAATAGACAGTATAGAGCACTTTATAAATATTAATTTAGTATTAGTAAAGAAAGTCTCTTCTAAACTTTAAAAGGCAATAAAATAATTAAAAGCATATTTTAATTAACTCAAAACACAAAATTGATGACATTCTCCTGTAAACATACCAGACCTCCATTCACGAACAGCTGGTATTGATCACATTCAAATGATGATACCACCAATTGTTTAGCATTATAATTAAAACAAAAACATACTTTCCGCAGACTGTTTTTTTCTTATTATCCTGAATTGTGTGATCTTGATTCACCCATGCAATGTTTTCCTCATTCTGTCAATATTTGAATGCCTACTATGTGCCAGAAACTGTGCCAAGTGTTACAAATTACAAAGGAACAAGACACAATCCCTTCACTCCAGTCAAATTGGTTTGGCCATAATTAACCATGAAAGTAGATTATACGATTATAACACAAAGAAACTTTGGTTTGTGTGTGCACAGATTATTGCAGGACTGCAGAAAATAGTGACCAGGTCAACCTAAGAGAGTCTTCAAACAGAAGGTGCCATCTCTGCAGATCTTTATGGATAGGCTCCTTTCCAAGTTCCAGCTAGAGAAAAGTACCAGGTTCCACAAAAGAGAGAACCCCATAGCATGAAGTCAATGAATCCGATTAGCACAGAAATGTAATCAAAATCACTGAGAAAATAATGATGTAGGCCAGGGGTTAGTCTAAACTTTTTTTATTTTTTACAGTCAAAGCTCTTTATGACCTGTCTTCTACCTAACCTTTCAGTGTTATACCCCAGTAGATGTGTAGCACACTGGTTGAAGTATGTTCTAGAATCAACAAGCCTGTATTCAAATTCTACTCCAACACTACTATTAGTATAATCTTCAGCAGATGGCCAATCTCTCTGAGCCTCACTTTCCTCCTATGTAAAATGGGATGATGATATGCCAAATTGATAGGAGTCTTGTGAGGAGTTCAAGAGATTAGGCATAGAAAATATTTAGCACTCATCAAACACTTGTTAAGTTCTCAAAAAATATTACCCAACTGCTAATTGTCTACCCAATATCCATTTCTTTCTTACTAAGGACTCTCTACTTTGTTGGGGCACAATTTGCCAAGCTAAAAACTACATTTCCTTCATTCCCTTATAGAGAGGGGTAGATGACATAGCGCAATTCTGACCAATGAGATACAAATAGAAATCATTAAATAGGCTTCCAAAAGATCTTTAAAAGAGGAACAGGTTCAGGAAGCATATGCTCTTTGCCTTTTACCATTCCTCCTTTTTTCTATTTGAAACATTGACTTGTTAACTAGAACTGGAGCAGCCATACTGTGACCCCATGGAAAGAGCAAGGGAATCACAGAAATCTTGGCCCAGATAAACTCAAGCCACTAAATCAACATCAGCAATTGTCTACCGATGGTTTTTAAATGATGTGAGAAAAACTAAACTCCTATTTCCAGACCACTATTGTTGGTATTTTTGTTACTGTTCACCAAATTAAATCCCTAACTGATAAACACTGTTATTCTTCCTTCTGCTCCTCATTCTCTTTGAAATTTTTCCATTAAATATATATGTTCTATATATATAAGCATATATATATTTATGATTCTATGAGAATTAAAACATGCTTCCTAAACTTACTGTATGCACAGCTATCTAAATATGTCCAAAATACCTTACCCAAACCCCTTAAGACGAGATGGGTTTCAGAAATCAGAGAGGTAATAGGGTCCATATACCATATATGACCATTAGCAGAGTTGGGCAGCACCCCACCCTCGAGCACATTAATATTTCTGCAGAGAAATGTATGAATATTCAGACTAAGTGGGACAAATGAAGACCATAAGCAGTAAACATCAGTTCAGGTCTCTCCAAGTACATTCGTGTCAGTAGAGATTTTGCCACAAAATGAGTTATAAAATCTTATTTATAAATGTTGGATTTTGGAATTGTGTATAATGGACTGTTGTAGATCTGTAGTACAAGACAGAAGGTATGCAAATTCCAACTGTGAATAATACTCTACGGGGGTTGAAAAGAAAAATATATTACACCTGTTTCAGAGAAATCAGACAAGGTGTCACAAGTAAAGGAACACCTGAGCTTAAGCCATAAAGGATGATTAAGATTTTGAGAGATAAATACAGGAATTAGGAAGAATTGCACGGGCAAAGACCTCAATAACATTATACTCGGACAACTAGTCAAGAAGAGAAAAATATTAATAATATAATAACAATAAAGCTAACATTTACTGAGAGATTTTGATATACGCACTGCTCTACACATTTCACTGGATTAACTCATTTCATCCTCACCTCAATCCCATTAGATGGATATAGTCATTATCCCAATATTTCAGATGAGCAACTGAGCAGAGAGAGATTAAACATAATTGCTTAAGGTCATATGGCTAATAAGAGGATTCAAATCCAGACAGTCTAAATAACAGCCCTAATAAAAACTCAATGAGATTTTGACCTATCTAATCAGCAATTTTAAAAATTCATATCTGGTGGTGGTGAGGCAGAAGAAAACTAGCATGAAATTCTTTTGAGACAGAGTCTCACTGTGTTTCCCGGGCTAGAGTGCCGTGGAATGCTAGCTCACAGCAATCTCAAACTCCTGGGCTCAAGCGATCCTACTGCCTCAGCCTCCCAAGTAGCTGGGACTACAGGCATGCACCACCATGCCTGGCTAATTTTTTCTAAATATTTTTAGTTGTCTGATTAATTTCTTTCTATTTTTAGTAGAGACGGGGTCTCGCTCTTGCTCAGGCTGGTCTCGAACTCCTGAGCTCGAGACAATCCGCCCACCTCGGCCCCCCAGAGTGCTAGGATTACAGGCGTGAGCCACTGAGCCCGGCCTAGCGTGAACTTTTGTAAACTTGTACAATCTTACTGATAGGCAAGCAGACAGTATGTATCAAAAGCCTTTAAAATGTGCATTGCCACTGCCCCAATAATTACAGTGCTAATGATTTTTCCCAAAGAAATAATTAGAGTCTTCTGGTAATAATAGATTAATAAATTCAGATGAACTCTCCCATTAAGAACAAGGATAAGCCCTGGACAGACTATTGTATAAAATCAGCTTGAATGCATCAATGAGCTACCAGAGCAGTGAAGGATAACGGCACCCAATCCAGGAGATGATGGAAACCCAAAGAGTAAGCCCAGCATTTGGAGCAGCTTTTCTCCTGGAGTATTTGCCAATTGCATGCAGGCAACTAAGAGGATGAAGATCTTACCATTGCTTTTCACAGCTCTTGGATTTAGGGGGACAAAAGTAAAAGGTCTGGAGGCTATTAAAGAAAGGGTCCTGCTTTTAGTTGGAACCACAATGGCTATTCTCTATAGTAAACAGAACCAGAAAAAGTCTTGAAACACAGCTTGAAATCGCCTCAATCCTTGAAACTGCATTCAGGAGAGTCGGTTTGTTAGTGCTCTTAGCTACACATATGAAGCAAATTTAAATATATCTGAAGAAAAATATCATTCTAGGCCCCAAAATATTTTTATAATTTTTCATGTAGAATGTCTAGTATACAATCAAGAATAACCAGCACATGGGCCAGGTGTGGTGGCTCACTCCTGTAACCCTAGCACTTTGGGAGGCTGAGGAAGGAGAATTGCTTGAGGTCAGGAGTTTGAGACAAGCCTGGGTAACAGAGCAAGACTCTGTCTCTACAAAAAAAAAAAAAAATTAGGAAGGTGTGATAGTACGTGCCGGTGGTCCTAGCTACTTGCTGAGCCAGGAGGATCACTTGAGCCCAGGAGTTTGAGGTTGCAGTGAGCTAAGCTCATACCACTGTACTCCAGCCAGAGCAAAACACTGTCTCAAAAACAAAAAAGAATAACCAGCACATAAATGGATAAAATAATCCATAAGAAAACTAAGAGAAACAGTATCATACAATAAGATGAGACCCACAGAGACTCCAGATTATTCAGTTATCAAATGTAAACATTAAAATAATTATCCTTAATGTATTTGACAAGACAAAAGGCAAGATCAAGAATTTCAGCAGAAAATTTGAAACTATAAAATAAGTCAAATGACAATTTTAACTCTGTAAAATACAGCCACCAAAATTAAGAATGCACTGGAAGAGTTTAAAAGTACTTAGGCAAAGCTCAAGAGTGAATCAGGAAACTGGGAGATGAGTCAGAAAAAAATATCCAGAATGAACCATGGAAAGACAAAAGGTTAAAAAATACAAAAAAAAAGTGTAAGAGAGACATGGAAGATAGAGTACAAAGGGTTAACCTAAGTGTCCTTAGAATTCTGGAACAGGGAAGAGAGAAAACAGAGGTGAAATTATAAATAGAGAGTAGCTGAGAATTCTCCAAAACTAACCATAAAAAATTAAACCCTCAAGCGACACGGGGGGTCAGCCATATCTGGCCAGCAGTCTGTTTTGGTATAGCTGTGAGCTAAGAATGGCTTCTATATTTTTAAATGTTCATAAAAGAAGAAGAGGAGAAAAAAAAGGAGACAGTATGTACCCCACACAGACTAAAATCTTTACCATCTGCCCCTTTACAGAAAAGATTTGCTGACACCCAAGCCACAAATTCAAGAATCCCTATCGACCCCATATGCTGCTCCAAATCCACTCTCCGGCTCAGTGTCTCAGGAAGCCAATGAGAAGAACTAATAGAAGCCTGGAGAGAGAAGAAAGGAGAATGAAATCGGGGTGTTTATTTACCCAGTTGCCTCCTATAGGTCAACATAAACCATCTGTATCCCCTGACCAATGGTGAAAACCCCTGTAAAGTGGCTTTCTGCACACTCTCTCTGCTTCTAGCTTTTAGTAAAGGCTCCCCAACTTCCCCTTCATGTTAGGGATAATAAAGCCCCTAACTCTAATCCTGATCCAGATTTCTGCTATTACTAGCCCCAGGTCTGCACTATGCCTTGCCTTGTCTAATGCATTATCTCTCGCTTACAAGGTCCCTGACAGATGGTGGCCATATCTAGGTATGTCATGGTAAAACTGCTAGAAGAAGATGAATGAGGAGGAGGGGGAGAAGAGTGGAGACAGAGAGAGATAAAGAAAGAGCCTTAAAAGCATCCACAGGGAGAAAGATAGAATTCCTACAATAGAATAAGTAAACCAAGAGTTGAATTCTCAAAAGAAATAATATTATAGCAATCAGATGATTAGGAAAAACATATCCAAATAACCAAAAAATAATAATTTCCAATCTATTATAGAATTCAATAACCAGTGCTAACATCTTTCAAGAATCAAAACAAAATAAAGACATTTTTAGATAAACAAAACCTGAGGGAACTGGTCACCAGCAGACTAAATACTGAAGTGTATCCTCCAAGCAGAAGCAAAAATTTACCAGATGGAAGCTAGAAGGTGGTAGATGGAATGAGGAACTATGAAATGGGTAACAGATAAAAATGGGCATGCGGTACATAAAACAACAATGAAAATACATACAGAATATATACCTGACAATAGTAGCATGTAAGTAAAGAAGAAGGTAAAAGAATTTAAAGTGTTCTAAAATCCTTGCAACATCTGGGAAGAGGCACTAGTACTAATTTACAATATAATTTGAAAAGTCTTTGTTGTATTTTCCAGAGTGTCCACTAAAATAGTACTAAAAGAATATAAAAAGAGAGGTGGAATAATATGAAATAATCAATACCCCTCCAAAAAATAAGAGGGGGGAACAGAACAGGTGGGACAAATAAGAGCAAATGGCAAGATAGAAGATATTTTTAAAAATCATATCAAATGTAATAAAGGCAATGAATTAAATGCTTCAAATTAAAGGCAAATGTGTGAGACTGGATTAAAAAATAGGCTTCTTAGAGGAAATATATCTAAGATACAAGAATATAGTAAGGTTTATGTTAAAGAATGGAAAATATATACCATGTAAACATTAAAAGCAAAAAAGCTGGCATAGCTCTATTATTATCACACAAAGTAGACTTTAAAGAAAATTATTACTAGACAGATACACTTCACATGTTAAAGAGTTCAAATTATCCAGGCTCAGTAGCTCACACCTGTAATCCCAAGGCTTAGGGAGGCTGAGAGAGGAGGATTGCTTGAGGCCAGGAGTTTAAAACCAGCCTGAGCAACATAGCAAGACCCCATGTCTCTACAAAAACATTTAATTTAATTTAGAAGTGTGCCAGGCATGCTGGTGTGTTCCTGTAGTCCTAGCTACTCAGGAGGCGAGGCGGGAGGATCACTTGAGCCCAAGAGTTCAAGGTTATAGTGAGCTATAATAACACCACTGCACTCCAGCCTAGGCAACAAAGCAAGACCCTGTCTCTTAAAAAGAAAAAGACTCAGGCCAGGCATGGTGTCTCCTGGAGTATTTGCCAATTCCATGGAGGCAGCTAAGAGGATAAAGATCTGACCATTGCTTTTCACAGCTCTTGGATTTAGGGGGACAAAAGTTGGTGGAGAATTAAAAGAGAAGCACAACTTGGGTTGACCAGAAAGGAAGGAGGCTGGGAGAGAAGACGGTGTGTCAGCAAAGGGGAGTCAGGCACAGCAGCAGAGTGTGTTTTACTCCAAGTGCAGAGCTTTTTCATAGCCTCAGAGAAATTTTTTTCTAGGTTTTACTTTAAAAAAAAAAAAAAAAAAAACTCTGGGATCACAGCTTCACAGTAAATCACTGCTTGCCGAAGCGGGATCAGCTTCTGCTGTTAAAAATGCTCCCCCGGCCCCTCCCCTGCTCCCGCACACACATGCCCCAAGTGTGATCGTAACTCAGGGGTCTGTGTAGGGTACAGCAGCTACAGCCCACTTTCCCAACTGAAACCTCTGCTTGAACAAAGAGGCATGTCACCTCCACAATCCTTGGCCCACTGCGAGCACAAGTCAGGAAGAAGACTGATGAATAAATAAATCAAAGGAAAAGTTCTAGACAACGTTGCCAACATCGGGGCAGTGGCGGCACTACTAACATCACTGAAACAGACTCAGCCCCCGGCCCCTGCTGGCAGGTCGAGATCATCAAAAGAGAAACTGCAGCACTTCCTGCCACTAACAAGACATGAGAGTAAAAACTACGGTGTGTCTGTTTTTTTCCTCTTTTTACCAAAATAATTGGATGGCGGAAATACTCAGCACAAACATAAAAGAGAGAAATGCCGAGGAAAAAATGTGAAGACACTACCGTACAATTTAGTTTTCCTGCCTTTTGTACTATCAGACATAATGACCTGTGTGAAGCGTTGTTGGTTTTTATCCAGGAACTGTCACAGGCTGCTAAGATGTGCTCAGCATCCGGAGGTCTCACCTCTCCGCATCCCAGGGACCCACAGAAGGAGGGAAGCCAGGACGAGGCCTGAACTGATCAGGGCTGAAATAATAAATGCTATTCGGTAATGACTTTTTTAAATTGCTGTTACTAAATGAATCGTGGTGCATCCACACAATAGAATATTATTCAGCAATAAAAAGAAATGAGCTATGAGAAAAAGACACGGAGGAACCTTAGCATACTGCTAAGTGAAAGAAGCCAATCTGAAAGACTCCATAGTGTATGATTCCAACGTTATGACATTCTGGAAAAGCAAAACTGTGGCATAAAGATACCAGTGGTGGCCAGGAATGGTGATGGTGGGAAGGGCGTGGGGGCGGGGGGATGAACAGGTAGAGCACAGGGGATGTTCTAGGCAGTGACACTACTCAGTATGATACTGTAGTGGTAGATAATGTCATTATACAGTTGTCCACCCCACCGAATGTACAACACAGAGAGTGAACCCTAATGTAAACTATGCACTTTAGCTAACACTAATATATCAATACTGGCTCATCAATTGTAACAAATGCACCACACATATGCAAAATGTTCATAACAGGGAAAACTGCAGGGGGCAGGAGGCGGGGGGGTGGTCTCGGTACATCTCACTCCATTTTTCTATTAACAAAAACTGCTCTAAAAAAATAAAATCTACTAATTTAAAAAACAAATTGCTATTACAAGCCACAGAGAGCACCTGTACAGTATTGTTACAACGCAAGGGAAGAAAAACCCTGGTCATCTCATGACTTTCACCTGACAGCTTCCTACCAGCTTCCAGCTGGACAGCAGAGGAGTCGCCTGGGTAAAAACTGAAAAGGTAGCCTTCCAACTAAAAGGAACCACAAATGAGGACTGACAACCACAAATTAACAGGATAAGTAACACACGCGGATCCAATTTGCTTTCGGCATCAATGATAAGGAAATTCCTGGAAAAGCAGGGAATAGAGAACCTAGGAGAATTTAGAAGTGACAACGTTCACCAAGAAGAGAGAAGCAGGACAGGCAACTAGACCCTGGAGTCCCTGCCGACCTCTGCCCTCAGTGTCCATCCTTGAACACATGCCCCAGTGACAGGTTAGAGTCACCCAGGCTGACCACCCAAACCTCTCGTCGCTCAGCTGTGAGAGAGATCCACCCACACGAGGGAAGCAGAAGGGGCTATGCCAGGGAATGATTCAGAGAGGGCTCCCCAGGCACTGAAATGCACAGCTTGGTTTCCCCAACTTCCAGATTCCCTGATGAGACACCATGACCTGCAGGAAAAAGCACGAGCCAAGGAGTCAGGAGACTAGGGTTGGTTCCACTACCTCAAAACAGATGCCATCAGCCAAAGGACAAGCTGCCCTTTCCTTTCATCTGCAAAACAGGGATAATACTTGCTCTAGAGCTACAGAAGGTTAGAGCTGGGATAGACTCATCATACAGGTGAGGCAAACTAAGTCCAGGGAGATGCAGTGACTTGTACAAGGTGGCACAGCTGGATGGCGAAGTCACACCTGGGTAAAAGTGTTTTGGAAAATTAAATTCATGAAATAAACGGAAGCTGTTGCCAGTGCTATCACCTTGCTCCTGCTCTGCTCTAAGGTGAGCATCTCCCATTAGAGTAGGCTCTCGGCAAGTGTCAGCTGCATCGCTGGCCCTAGATGGTTGTGTTGCTTTCTGAAGTTACAGAGCCAGGAAGAGAAGCTCTTGGCCACTTCCAGGGTCTAAGGCAACAGAATCGAGACCCGGGAGATAACACGATTGGCCCCATTCTCCCCTTTGCACTTCTACACTCCAACAGCAATAAGCAATGAGGTTTCCTTGGGAGAGTGAATCTGTTTTGTCAATAATAATTCCATCTTTAGTCGATGAAGCACACTAAGCCAACAATCCACTAAGAGCATGAAAGAGACTCATTTGGCTTTAGCTTTGACATACCCATTCCAAGTTTTAATTCAGTTTCCAGACCTTTTGTCCTCTAACCAGTTTAACTAACATACAAACATATTCCCATACGGCCTCCAAAACAGATTATTACCAACAGACTGGAAAATGACGCAAATGTAGTCCATCTACATAAGTGAAACAAGTTTAGCCAAAGGGATAGTTTGTGTGGCTTTAATTATGGGGATGGGTTATGTCCACAGGGCCGAATTCACAATTGCAAGCTTTAGCAATTTCCCCTAGTTCTTTCTTGACCCAGGCCTTGGGTGGGTCCAATCTTTTCACTTCGAGAGCTCCCCACTCCCACTCCACATACACAGATGGCAAAGCCAGCACTGTTCATGTCCATCTTCTTTGGTCTCCATTGGCATGATTAGGAGAACACCAGAGACAATTCAGCTCTGTGTATTTTTTATGAGAAATGAGTCAATAATTTCTTATTTCTCTCCACACTCTCCCAGAAAAATAACCTAGAGCAGAGAGAGCGGCAATCTTAGCTTAGTGACTCCACAACAGATCACGGTTAAGAGAGCATGTGGTGGATGTGAACCTCCTAAGCTATTAATCAGAATTCTCCCACCAAAGGGATTTCCCCTCGGCCTGATCCAGATTTGACAGGTGGGATGCCCTTCAGACTCCCCCTGCCCCGCAATCCCTTCTAACCACCACCAGCCAAACCACTACCCAAATACTGTGCCTTCAGAAAGGTAAAGTAGCATTATCCCCAAGATGTAGATAGGAAAACTGTGATCCAGAGACGCTAAATGACATACACAATGCTCACAGCTGTCCTACTAGGTGATACAAACAGGACTAAAAGCCAAATAGTCAGTTTCCTCACATTGATCTCCTTCCACACCACCACAATTGCAATGAACGGGCAGTATTTTGGGTGTCGGGACAAAGCTTTAAAAGAAATTGCCAAATATAAAATCAAATCTTTACAGAAGCAAATCATAGGTATAATCCCCTAATATTTACATTATTATTTATGATCAAGAAGTAGTATTAAGAGCTTTGATAGTAAACCCTTTTACAACTAGAAAGCTACAGATAAGTGATATTTTCCTATCACTGATCTATTTCATGAATCTAGAAATCAGAAACTACTATTGGGATATTCACAAATAATGGCAAAAGATTGCCAACCCAATGTACACAGTCCCTGGGGAGAAGCTCTCTGTTCTGTGAACCTACCAGGTAATATTGACACATTTACATATGTGTTTATAGTTCTGCCCATTTTTAATAAGAATCTGTGGAAGCTAAAGAACTGTTCTATTTATTTGCAAAATTTTAGTACCATTACTATAAAAACAACTCAAGTGGTTTTTTCAAGTTTCATTTTCCATATCTGTATAAAAAGCTCTTTTTGATTGAGATAATTCATTTGAATTACCTTAGCCGAAATGATATTTTCCTAACATAAAATCTTCTAGAAATGTGCTTACAGAGAAAAATATCCATTTCCAACATGTACTAAAATTCACATTTAAGAATTCCAGCATTCACTTTAGAGATGATTCTGCTCTTGTAAATTATCAGTCTTAACTCGTTTAATCCCCCTAGAAAATCTACACAAGCCACCCAGAAAATTAGTCCTTGGGATTTTGAAGTATATTAAAACACATCACCCAGATAAAAGCATAGACTGTTCTGGATCTAGAGCGTCTGAGCACCTAAACTCTCTCCTTCTAGCTCTATGTTTAACAGCATTTTGTAGGAAGAGCTACTCTTCACTGGAAAGAAAAGTGGGAGGTAGTCTGGTTCTCCCAGAGAGGAGGCTAGTCTCCTTGCCACTGCTGGTACTGAGCTAAAGGCCAAGAGGCATCATTATGCCACCAGTAAGACATGGAGTCATTGGCCAGGGCATGATATCCCGGCAGGGAGCAGGCTCTTCCTTCCAACTGTTTCACGATTGAGTCCTGTGAGCCCTTGCACCCTGAGAATGTGTCACTCCTCAACTCAGCCTCCAGGTGGCTTCCTAGATTACCCACCCAGTTAACAACCCAGCCAGACTGAGTCCGTGGGATCCTCTGCAATCCGACCGAGGCAATGAGGGCCTACAGCTGAACCAGGCTGAAGACTTATCAAATGAACTGCGTTATCTTAATCCACCCGGAGTGTTAACCAGGAGTATGAAAAAGAAAGAACAATTCCCATACAACACAAACTAGATAAGAATCTGACATTTTTCTTTGCAATGACTTGACATCCTTGCTTTTTCAAAGGAGAAAATCACTTTAACCAGCCCAGTGGCCCTTCTTGCTGCAACATGTCCCAGGCAGCCATTCAGACAACGACTGAGCATGTCCTAATTCTAACACATTTACAGGGCATTTATCTTCTTTTAATTCCTTCCATTGCCTGCAGGACTAACAATCCAAAGTAGTTGCTATAGTTTGGACGTTTGTCCCCTCCAAACCTCATGTTGAAATGTGTGACCCCCCAATGTTGGAGGTGAAGCCTAATGGGAGGTGTTTGGGTCATGGGGGCAGATCCTCCATGAACAGATTAATGCCCTCTCTCAGAGGTGAGTGGGTTTTCACTCTATTAGTTCCAGAGAGAGCTGGTTGTTAAAAAGAGCCTGGCAACTCCCCTCTCTCTCTTGCTTCCTCTCTTGCCACGTGATCTCTGCATATGCCAACTCCCCTTCAACTTCTGCCATGAGTGGAAGCCCTCACCAGATGCCCAATCTTTAACCTTTCAGCCGTAATAATTGTGAGCCAAACAAACCGTTTTTCTTTGTAAATTACCCAGTCTCAGGTATTCCTTTCTAGCAATACAAAATGGAGTAAAACGGCAGTATAATCCAAAAGCACCACCACGCCTCTTAACCACAAGCTGGTATCTTAGCATCTCAGCAAACAGTTACCTCCAAAACTTATTTTTAGCAAAGAAATAACTCATTCCAAAATTTGTGGAAGGAAGGAAGGAAGGAAAGAAAGCAGCAGCAAATTTAGGAAAAAATGGTACCCCTGTTATAAGAAGTTAATCAGCTATCAAACAGCCAAAGGTCAGCAGCAGATAAAAGTCCCCATAATTAGAATAATCAACAAATAGGTAGACATTCAGCAATTGAATAACAGTGTAAGATTCACCAATGCAGTGGCCATGCATACCTGCTCCTGCAGCCCCACCACCCGAGCCAGTGGCTTGCATTCACATGGAGTAAGAGTAAGCCTTCTGTCTCTTTCACACCCATTCACTGACATGCAGAGCCGCCAAACCTCCAAAGGATAGGAACAGCAGGCAAGGGTATCTGTCAAGCATGCTCCCTCTGTTCTGGACATCAGTCATGCTAGTTCCCACCCATTTAATTACTCTGCTGTTAACCACCCACATTTAATTCAGTTTTAAAGACATGACAACAAGGTCTGAGATTTGAGGGATGTACCTGACTCTCTCTCCCCTCCAGTGGTGGTGGAATCTGATCAGCAAAACCAATCTTCCCTGGATCACCCATAAAGGCACTAACCTCATCCACGTTCTCAAAAGCGTTGATGACATCATATGGCAAACAGGACAGAAGATCAATCACAAACCACGTCTTCAGGTAGTTCATGCGGATAAGTTTGGGGTCGGAAATCACCTCCCCCGCTGGTCCAACAAAGGTGGTATGAAAATTGAGCACAATATCCACCAAAAAGATGACATCCACGATGCTGTCCACAACCAGCCAGGCCACATTGTTCTGCCTGGTTTTAAAGGAGACATTGTAAGGGACCAAGATGGCTGTATAGAAGGTCAAGATCAAGATGATCCAATCCCACGTGGTCTTAAAAACACAGTAATGCAAGATGATGTGAGGGGGAGTCTTTGGCGCCTCTTGCTTGTATTGGGGAAGGATGTCTGAGCCCAATTGCAGGACCTGTACAGAAAAATATGGCCAAGAAAGAACGAAGTTAGGATTTAATTGCAAACATCTAACCAGTTAGCATCTGTCACTGACAAATGCTCATAATCCTCTGGATGGTTCATTGAGTATAATAACAGGAATAAGAGGAGTATGGGAAAATGGAAGTAAATATTGTAACAGAAATAATCATAATGAAACAACAAACTATTGTTTCACTTACTACGAGCCAAACATTGTAGTAAATCACACACATTTATTACCTTACTTAATTCTAAATGCAAGGTTGCTTTTTTTTTTTTTTTTTTTAAGAGACAGGGTCTTGCTCTGTTCCCCAGCCTGGAGTACAGTGACACAATCATACCTCACTGCAGCCTCAAAATCCTGGGCTCAAGTGATCCTGCTGCCTCAGCCTCCAGAATAGCTGGGACTATAGCCACATGCCACCACGCACAACTACAACTTTGATTTACTAGACAATTATTATTCTATATGACTAGTGATAAACTGAGGCTCAAAAAATTAATAAACTTTATTCGATGACTATTTATTGCTCAGATTTTACCCAACAGTTGCAGAATATACATTCTTCTCATCAGCATATGGAACACTGTTCTATGATTGACCATATGTTGGTTCACAAAACAAGTCTTAAATTTTTTAAAAATTAAATTCATATCAAGAATCTTTCCTGACCACAACAGAAGAAAAACAGAAATCGATAACAAGTGGAATTTTATAAACTTTACAAATAAATGGAAATTAAATAACATCCTCCTCAATGACCAATGGATCAATACAGAAATTAAGAAGGAAATTTAAAAATTTCTTAAAACAAATGAAAATGGAAACACAACATACCAAAACCCATGGGATATAGAAAAATCAATACTAAGAGGAAAATATACAGCAATAAACACCTACATCAACAAAGTAGAAAGATTTCAAATAAACAATCTAATGATGCACCTCAAGGAACTAGAAAAGAACAAATCAGATCCAAAATTAGTAGAAGGAAAGAAATAATAAAGATCAGAGCCAAAATAAATGAAATTGAAGCTTAAAAATACAAAAAAAAAAGCAATGAAAGGATAAGCTTGTTTTTGGAAAAGATAAACAAAATTGACAAATCTTTAGCTAGACTAAGAAAAATAGAGAAATCCCAAATAAATAAAATCAGAGATTAAGAAGGAGATATTACAACTGATACCACAGAAATACAAAGAACCATTAGAGACTATTATGAACAACCATACACTAACGAATCAAAAAACCTAGAAGAAATGGATAAATTCCTGGACACATACAACCTACCAAGATTGAACCAGGAAGAAATAGGAAACCTGAACAGACCAATAACAAGAAATGAAGGTGACTGAATCGATAATAAAAAAAAATCTACCAGAAAAAGAAAAGCCCAAGACCAGATAGCTTCACTGCTAAATTCTACCAAACTTTTAAAGAAATACTAGTACCAATTCTTCTCAAATTATTCTAAAAACTGAAGGGGAGGGCATTCTTACAAACTCAGTCTACAAGACCAGCATGACCATGATACCACAAGCAGATAAGGACATAACAACAAAAAAGAGAGAACTACAAGCTACTATCCCTGATGAGCATAGATGCAAAAATCCTCAACAATATGCTAGCAAACTGAATCCAACAGCAGGGATTTATCCAGGGATGGCTCAACATACATAAATCAATAAATGCGATACATCACTTCAACAATATGATGGGAAAAACCATCTGACCATCTCAGCACAGAAAAAGCATTTGTTAAAATTCAATATCCCTTGATGATAAAAACTCAACAAATTAGGTATAGAAGAAATGTATCTCCAAACAATAAAGGCCATATATGACAAAACCACAGCTAACATCATACTGAATGGGGAAAAGTTGCAATCCTATCCTCTAATATCTGGAAAAAGACAAGGAAGCCTATTTTCAGCATTTTTATTCCACATAGTACTGGAAGTCCCAGCCAGTGCAATCAGGCAACAGAAACAAATAAAGGGCATCCAAATTAAGAAAGAGGAGGTCAAATTGTCCCTGTTTGCAGATACGATCTTGTACTTAGAAAAACATAAAGACTCTACCAAAAAACTGTTACAACTGATAAACAAATTCAGTAAATTTTTAAGATAGAAAATCAACATGCAAAAATCAGTAGCGTTTCTATACACCAATAGCAAACAATCTGAAAAAAAAATCGAACGAGAAATCCCATTTACAATAGCTACAAAAAAAATACACAAGGCCGGGCACGGTGGCTCACGCCTGTAATCCTAGCACTCTTGGAGGCCGAGGCGGGCGGATTGTTTGAGCCAGGAGTTCGAGGCCAGCCTGAGCAAGAGCGAGACCCCATCTCT
>NW_012137080.1:4291711-4295680 GCF_000956105.1 Propithecus coquereli | reverse complement strand
GGCAGATGGGAGGGGGAGGAAGGGATGGGTATATTCACACCTAATGGGTGCGGTGGGCACCATCTGGGGATGGACATGCTTGAAGCTCTGACTTGGGTGGGGCAAAGGCAATCTATGTAACCTAAACATTTGTACCCCCATAGTATGCTGAAATAAAAAAAATTTTTTAAAAAGCTGATGGTCCAAAAAGAAGACAAAAAAAGAAATACCATATGATCCAGCAATCCCACTACTAGGTATATATTCAATGAAAATGAAATTCGTATGTGAAAGAGACATCTGCACTACTCACAACAGCCAAGATAAGGAATCAACCTAGGTGTCCATCAATAAATGGATAAAGAAAATGTGATATATATATATAGATAATTGAATATTCAGCCATAAGGAAGAATGAAATCCTGTCATTTGAGGCAACATGGATGAGCCTGGAGGACGTTATGTTAATGAAATAAGCCAGGCACAGAAAGACAAATAGACATTTTCTCACTCATTGTGAGACCTAAGTAAGCTGATCTCATAGAAGTAGAGAGTAGAATAGTGGTTACCAAAGGCTGGGACAGGGATGGGGAAGAGAGGAAAAGGGAGAGATTGGTTAATGGGTACAAAGTTACAGCTAAAGAAAAGATAAATATTTAAAGTAATGGATATCCCAATTACCCTTATTTGATTATATGAATATATTAAATTATCACATGTACCCATAAAATATGTACATCTAATTATGTATCAGTAAAAATAAAGTTTTTAAAAATTATAGCTAGATAGGAGGAATAAGTTCTAATGTTGTATAGCACCGTAAGGTGACTATAGTTAACAATAATTTATTGTATATTTCAAAATAACAGAAGAAGGATCTTCAATGTTCCCAGCACAAAGAAATGAAAAATGTTTGAGGTGATGGATATCTCAATTACTCTGACTTGATTATTACACATTGTATATATGTATCAAAATATTATATGTACCCCATCAATATGTACAATTATTATGTATCAATTAAAAATTCTGAAATATATTTATAGCTCTGTGCCAGGAACTGTTCTAGACACTGGACATGCAGCAATGAAGGAAACAGCACAATGTCTGCTCTCACGGAGCTCCGTCCAGTAGATAAATCAAGATCATTTCAAGTTGTGATAAGAGCTAAACAAGAGGCTGAGGCAGTGAGAATACAGTGCTTTGACAGAATGTGACTCGAGGAGTAGGGGAAGGAGAATGAATTGAAACCTAAACGTCGGCAAAGAAATTGTCATTCAAATTTACATGGAAAAATTACCCTGGGCAGAGAGCGTAACTTCTATAATGACTCCAGGGTGAAATAAGCTTGATATTTTCAGGAAAAGAAAGAAGTCCATGTGGCTGAAGCACACTGAGTGTGTACATGAGGGTGAGGGGAACGGGGGATGCTAGTTGAGCTCAGAAAGGAAAGCAGAAACCAGACCACACAGGACCTAGTGGGCCATTGGGACTCGTGGGATTTTATTCTCAGTATGGTTGGGTGTAACTGGGGTTTTATGCAAGGGACTAACCTGATGCATGTTTTGAATTGGAATTGGAACAAGAGGAAAGAACAGAATCAAGGTACTTACTATAAAAGCCTGAGAAAAAGATGGGGTGATGGAGAAAAGCAGTATAATTTTGGATATGTTTTTGAAGTCTAGCCAGCAGGACTTGCCAATGGTTAGAAAGAGAAAAAAAGAGAGCAGTAAAGAGTATGCACTACTATATTCTACAAGCCCATCATGGTGCCTGGCTGAGAGTAGGTACTACAACACTGCCTTTAAATGAATGAATAAACTCTAAGGTCATATTAACTAGCAAGAGATGGAGCAAGGATCCCAAGACAGGTGTAGCTGGGTTCTAAACACCTCCTGTTCCCTATCAAGGTTACATTTTCCTGAGTAAAATATGCTTTTAAGAAGACAGACTTAGTGCAGGAAGAAGTTCAAGAGAGTATCACCAATGGTTTTCACCCTCATTAGTCAAAGGCAAAAAGCCATGCCTTCTGATACCAGGAAAAGCTGGTAGGGACTCCATAGCTGCTCCACTGTGCCACTTACAGGTTCTTATTAATCTCTAGGCGAAACTCTCTTTTGTCATGGGAACTTTTTTTTTAGATGGGGTCTTGCTATGTTGCCCAGGCTAGTCTTAAACTCCTGGGCTCAAGTGATCCTCCTGTCTCAGCGTCCCTAAGCACAGGGATTAGAGGCATGAGCCACCACACCTGACCAGGGAATTTTTTTTTTTAACCTCTAGAGGTTGAACATCCTTTAGTACATAAAAAATTAGCTGAGTATCCCTGTTTCCCCCTTGGTCGGCCCTGGCCCTTAAAAGGGGGCAAAGAAAAGCTAGAAATCCAAGGAGTGCCCAGTGTGTACCTTTGGGAAGGGGAAATCTTTCCACCCCTCCCACCAATGCGCATCAATGCAGCCCTCCCTAGACTTGCGATATTAATTTCTCTCGCCATGAAAAGGAATTTACACATAATTGATTAAGGAATCTTCAACCCTGAGGCCTCAAGCAGGAAAGGAAATTAGCCTCTAAGAATAAAGCAAATAACATCAATTGAATGGGACTTCTGCTTCTGGAAAAATAGAGTGGACATATTTTTCCCTATTCTTCCCTCTAAGTATAACTAAAGGCCCTGGACATCATATATAAAACAAACATAAGACTCTTAAAGGTGGAATAAAGAAAGCAAACTGGCTACAAATGACACAGTGGTGAATCCCCTGGGTTTTCTTTTTGCCTTATATATCCTCGAATTGGAGCAGAAGAAGCAAGAAACCTGGAAAAGCCATGGAATATGGACAAAAATAGTCCCAACAAACCCCTTCTCTCTACCCAAAGGACTGGGAAAGGGGCAGCCTCCAAAGACAGAAAACTGTTAGGCAACAACCACTCTACTAGAGCCCCACACTTCAGAAAAAGCTGTGGCCCCTACTCCTACCCAAGCCAGCAAGGGCCTACTAGGAAGCCTAGACGTCCTCCCTCTTGAGGCTATAATAAAGTACCCAACTTCCCCCTCCCCACCTACTGGGGATACCATGCCCGAGAAGGCCCAGTAGTGAGCCTGGACTTCCACTCAGCACTAATGAGACGGTCAGCGGAAGCCTAGTAGAGGGTTACTGCCCAGAGGTCATGAGGCTACTCCCCATCCCCCACAAGCCCAGGAGGTATCAATGTAAGCTTAGTGGGGTGCTGGAACTCCCACCCCCACCCGGAAGTAACAAGAAGGAGCACCCCCTCAGATGTCATTGGAGGCTAAGTGAGAAATCTGTACTTTTACCCCAATCTGGCAAAAATGAGGGGATGCCTACCCCTTACTGTGCCATATAAGTATTGAAGAAAGTTACCTAAAATAAAACCTTTATGATCCAGAGCCTCATAACATAATACCCAAATGCCTAGTTTCCATAAAAAATCACTCATTATACTAAGAACCAGGAATATATCAAACTGAATGAAAAATAGATAATCAATTCATGCCAACACCAAGATGACAGAGATATCAAAAATATCTGGCAAAAATTTTTAAACAGCTGTCATAAAAAATGCTCTTATAAGCAATTATGGACAGGCTTAAAACAAGTGAAAAAATAGAAAGTCTCAGCAAAGAAAGGGAAGATATAAAGAAGAACCAAATGGCAATTTAGAACCAAAAAATACAATAACCAATATAAAAAAATCTGATGGATAGGCTCAAAAGCAAAATGAAGGGGATGGAGAAAAAAAAATCAAATGCCAAATGAAGATAAGACAACAGAAATTCTCCTATAATTACTGTTCTATAATAGAAATCTGAACACAGAGAGAGAAAAGCACATCACATAATGATAAATGAATCAATCTAGGCCGGGCGTGGTGGCTCATGCCTGTAATCCTACCACTCTGGGAGGCCAAGGCGGGCGGATTGTTTGAGCTCAGGAGTTCGAAACCAGCCTGAGCAAGAGCGAGACCCTGTCT
>NW_012137080.1:4284685-4290626 GCF_000956105.1 Propithecus coquereli | reverse complement strand
CATATGCACAAACAATGAGTGCGATGCGCACCTCCGGGGGAAGTGACACCTTGGACTTGGGGGTGGAGGGAGGGTAAGGGCATCATACGTAACCTAATCATCTGTACCCCCATAACATGCTGAAATAAAAAAAAAAAAAGAATGGAACAGGGTATACCACTATAAACTCTGGAGACATCAAGGAAGATAATAAGCCAATGCTACAAACAACTCTAAACTACAGAGATGCAATGGACCTCAAAGACCACGAACTATCACAACTCAGAGCCCAATGACATCTAAAGTAATTGAATTCAGAATTTTAAAACTCCCAAAAAAGAAATCACCAGGTCCAAATGATTTTAATGGATAGTGGTACCAAAATTTAAAGAAGAATTAATAGCAATTCTGTACAATCTATTCCAGAAAATAGAAGCAGAGGGGATACTTCTCAATTCACTCTGTGAAACTAGTATTACCCTGGTTCCAAAACCAGACAAAGACAGTACAAAAAAGAGAACTACAGATCAATATCCCTCACAAATACAGATGCAAAAATCCCTAACAAACGGTAGCAAACAGAATTCAGCAACATATAAAATAAGAAAGACCAAGTGGGGTCTATGCCAGGAGTACAAAGCTAGTTGAATATTAAAAAAAAAAAAAAAAATTCAATGTAATCCACCATGTTAAGAGCCTAGAGAAGAAATAGCACATGGTCTTAACAATTAATACAGAAAAAACATTTGACAAAATTCAACACCCATTCATGATAAAAACTCTCAGAAGAAAATAGGAATAGAGGGTAACTTCCCAAACTTGATAAAGAGCATCTACAAGAATATGTGTTTCCCCATGTCCTCAACATTACAGGGATATTATGTTTCATTCTTTGTTAATGCAGTAGTTGAAAATAGTAT
Organism: Propithecus coquereli; assembly: GCF_000956105.1. Lineage (NCBI taxonomy): Eukaryota > Metazoa > Chordata > Mammalia > Primates > Indriidae > Propithecus > Propithecus coquereli. Next base: position 4,289,727 of record NW_012137080.1, on the reverse strand, counting down.
CTCTTTGTTTTAACTTTCATTCTTTGATTATTAATAAACTGAAAAACATGATATTTACTACCTATTGTGTTTCTTCTCTTGTGACTTGCTTTTTGATGTGTTTAGTCCCTTCCCCTATTACAAAGCTTAAACCTTTCTACTATTTTGAAAATAACTTAAAGAAAGCAATTTGTGGAGGAAAGACAGCCTTCTTAACTCACGGTGCTGGAGCAAGTAAATATCCATAGGCCAAAAAATGAACCTTGACCTAAGTCTCACACCTGACATGAATATTAATTCAAAATGGATTTTAGACTTAAAAGTAAAACATAAAACTAAAAAACTTTTAGAAAAAAGGAGAAGATCTTCAGGATCTCGGGCTAAGCAAAGTGTTCTCCGATTTGACAACAAAAGCACAATCCATAAAAGGGAAAACTGACAAATTGGACTTCATCAAATTTAAAACTTTTACTCTGCAAAAGACTCTGTTAAGAAGATGAGAAACAAAGTTATGACCGGAAGGAAATATTTGTAAACCACATATTCAACAAAGAAATATAGTATCCATAATACATAATCTTAAAACTCAACAATTAGAAAAACAAACCAATGAGAAACTGAGCAAAAGGCACGAACACGTTTTACCCACAAGGCTATACAGATGGCAAATAAGCACATGAAAAAGTGTTCAGTGTGATTAGCCATTAAGGAAACAAATTAAAACTACAATGAGATATTACTATACACCTATCAGAACGGCTAAAATAAAAAATTAGTGACAACACCAAATGCTGGTGAGATTGCAGATAAATTAGATCATGTATTTGCTAGTAGGAATGTAAAATGGTGCAGCCACTCCAGAGGAGTTTGGCAGTTTATTAACAACTAAATACGCAACTACCATATGATCCTTACACTCCTGGTCATTTATCCCAGAAGAATGAAAACTTATGTTCACATAAAAACCTGTACATAAATTTTTATGGCAACTTTTTTCATAATAGCCAAAAACTGGAAACAACTCAAATATCCTTCAACAGGTGAATAAACTGGTACATCTGTATCACAGAACACTACTCAGCAACAAAAAGACTTAAACTACTGATAATAAACAACAACCTGGATGAATCTCCAGAGATTGAAAAAGAACAATCCCCAAAGACAACATACTTATGATTCCATTGATATAACATTCTTGAAATGCTAAAATTATAGAAAAGGAATAAATTAATGGTTGCCAGGGCTTAAGGAAGGGGTGAGGGCAAGAAGCAAGTGGGTGTCGCCGTTAAAAAAAGGCAACATGAGGTATTCTTGTGGTGATGGGTCTGTGCCTTGAATGCATCAACGTCAATATCCTGGTTGTGATATTATACTACAGTTTTGCAATTTTCCCCTCAGCTTACATCAGGGGAAACTGAGTAAAGAGCACATAAGATCACTTTGTTTCTTACAACTCCATATGAATCTATGGTTATCTCAAAATAAGAAGTTAAATTTTAAAAAATCAACTGCCTGTAGGTGAATCGCAAGTATTTCAAAGAAGGGGTCCTGAGCATGCAGCTAAGGAAAAGGCAGGGTGAAAAGGGAGGTGAGTTATTTAGGGAGGAGTTGTATGTTTGCAAGACACAGTCTGGGTGATAAGACTATTCAGCACAAGAACTCAGAAAATACCACCAGTATGGAGCCACCTGCTGATTGCGAACTAAAGTCACCTAGAGCTCCATAGTTCTTGGTAACAAACTCTCAGGAGGAAATGCCCTTTCAGAGAAAAATGGCTGTTCCTGTGACAGTTTGATATAATCTATAATTGTTTCTAAGCAGATTTCCCATTCTGATTCTTTCCGGGACACTATTTGGCCCTGCCTAAGTGAGGCCTGAATCAATAGTGTGTCTTCATACCTCCCCAAAATGCCAGCTGGACCAGAGACTCTCCCCTGCTGCTATTGCTACAACACGTATTCAAAGAGGAATTGACAGAGGCACTGGGCTAGAGAGGGAGGACTGATGAGGACGTGCCTTCAGTTTCTCTCTTCTCACTCTGGGATGCAGCCTTTTACATTTAAACCACAGAGTATTCGCATTCTAACAGTAGATTTTTGATCAGAATAAATGTGACACATTCTCTTTCCACGTCTTTATGTAAAAGGCTATGAATATTCCTGCAAGACCAAGCTTTTATGGTTTGACTTAAGATCCTATATATGTCACTCTGTTATGAACTCTTTAGCAGTTATCACAACGCTATGGAAAACAGAAAAAAAAGATGAAAATTCTGTAAAGCGAGTTCTTCAATATCCTTAAGAAAAATTCCCTGACCAAGAGTATCTTACATCCAGTTACCTATCTGGCTTCAATAGTCTTTTTAGCATATAGTGACAAATGACTAATTATTCATATTGCTAAAAATGATTCCCATGAGACGGACCACCTTCCTCCTCAGAAGTGTACGCAAGAATGGATTCAGACTAGAAAGGTAAGTAGCAGCATCACTCTGATGAGCTCCACAACCCCCACCCTCAGAAGAAAAGGCTTTCTCGGAGTCATTCCGTATATCACTATCTGGAAAGGAGTTAGTGTCCTCCAAAGGGAGGGAATCTCTGGCTACAGAGTTAAAACAAATGGGATACAGACCTGTCCAGCCATAGGGGCCTGCACTGTGTTAGATGCTCAATGATGCTTCAGAAGCTTTGCAGAGAAACTGAGCTTCACAAGAGAAAGGGTACTCTTGGAGAATGACCTGGTCTCGTGGTCCCAGTGACCACAACACACTCAATACTTTCCCTCACCTCTTTTTTGCCCTTATCAATATGAGCACATGCTTATAGCTTCTTCTTTTGATTAGTCTTGTACAATGGAAGCTTCCAAAGGCAGACAGCTAGCAGCCTTTCAGAATGCACTTTCTAGGAAGGGCTTGTATCTGTCCCATTCCCCCAATCGGACTAGGAGTTCCCCAAAGGCAGATGCTACTTCTCCTGGTGTAACGTGGCTAGTTCACACTCTCCCTAGCCCTCCCCCTACAACCCCAGCACCAGGTTCTGCCCACAGGAAGTGCTCGTTACAGGCTATTATTGATAGGGCCAAAGCAAAGCTCATCTTGAAGGTGAGACTCTAGGAGGAAAACAGGGATTTTTCTCTCAATAAAGAATAGGGAAATCAGACTGACTAATCTATCGTACTTCTCTAGCATTTTTACTTCCAAAGTCCTCTACTATATTTTTGAATCCTTATAATCACTCTGTGAGGGAGTTTTACAGATGGGAAAATGGAGGCTCAGTACAATGGAGGTGAAGTGACTCACCCTGCGTCACGCAAGGGGTGAGTAAGCAGACAAGCTGGGAGTAGAAGCCAGGCTGCCAGCTCTAAGCCTCCGAGTCTTTTCACTAATCCATCTGTACAGCCTGAAATGCCTTTCATAGCACATTGACATACATCATCACATCTCATGAGATGGGAAGGCTGGTATTTTGCTTATTATACAAATGGGGAGAATAGACCCAGAAGATAAATAATTTGCTCATAGTCACATTGCAGATGACAAAACAGGACCTTAAGCCCAAGTCAAGTTTCCTAATTGAATGCTTTTTTCCCCACTGTACACAGACTCTTGATAAACTACTATTTTTCCACAGGGTCCCTGAATGATGGCAACATGTCCGTCTGTCATCTTATAAAACCGGCTTGTAGTTGAAGGCACCATCTCCTACTGTGGACCTTCTCCAGGATGACCCAATTGAATCCCGAACCAGCCATGTTGGCCAGAGCCTGTCTCCCTGAACAGTATATACCCCAGTCCCTAAACTACACCTAACTAGATTAAGAGATCAGGACCAAACTATATGTGCTCTGAAACTCTTCCATGTCCAGTGAATGTCATCATGCAGAGTGAGTTTTGCTAAGGTGGGTCAGAGACCATAATATCTTACTCTAAGCTCTTAAGTCCTGTTCTCTGCTACACCTCACTCTTGGCTCATGTTTTCACCTTATGAATCACTGAAGAAACATAACCAGAGAAAGACTCCTGCATCTTCCAATGATTACATGTCTACAGATCAGCCTCCATCCTCACCCACCTACCTCATCCTGTTTCAATAGAGGAAGTGTCCTCTTCTGTCAAAGGCCAATTCCTCTGAGCCTCATCCTGCTCACATCTCCTGAAGTGTTTTAGCCCCTCCTTTCCTCTCTTTTCTTCCCATCAACCTCTGTTTGGATATGGGACCATTCCATTAGGATCTTTAGACATAAATCAACTCCCCTTTCTTGCTACAGTTCCTTTCGCTGTTTCCCTTTATAGCCAGACTTTTTGAAAAAGAAGTCCAAACATAATGTCTCTTCTTTCTCCCCTCAAACCACCTTAAACACACCCCAATCTGACTACCTCCTTGACTCTCTAAGGAAATATCTATTGTCAAAGTCAATGTTGCTAAATCCAATGCACTCTTCCTTCCTGATAACTCATCCTCTTAGCAGCATTTTACAGATTTTTACACTTCTTTCTTGAAACACTCTCCTTGCTTGACTTTCTTAATGCGACTCTCATCTTCTCTGGTACCACAAAGGTGTGCAGCTCCATGCTCCCTTCAAGGAAACCTCCAGAACTAATCCATCAGGAAGTTCTGTTGCTTCTGCCACCAAATAAATATAACTCAGGATTCATTCACTATTCTTCAGCTCACATCTAAAACTCTAACCAATGCACCATTCTCTCACAGAAACACAGTAATAGCTTCCTAACTTCTATCTACTTCCATTCTTGCCCTTCTCAAATTCACACACTATACAGCAACTTGTATTCCATCCAGTCGCTTTCTTGATTAAAACCCTCCAGCTCTGTATATCAGACTTTAATCAAGATCTACCCTCTTGCTGCAATGTACGACAAGCCCCTGCCTATTTTTCCAATCTCACCTGAGCCCTTCAGACCTTGCCAACCACACTCTACCCACTGGCTTCCTGCAAAGACATCAACTTTTCCCATGTTGGAGATCAGAAAGCTCCTTCCCTCCTCTCCATGTGGATGGATTCTTCTCAACCTTTAGGTCTCAGCTTAAGAGTCTGCTCCTTAT
>NW_012137080.1:4279399-4282869 GCF_000956105.1 Propithecus coquereli | reverse complement strand
TAATATTTTAACCCAACAATTTAATGCAATATATCCAAAATATGACTATTTCAACATGTAATCAATATATAAAATTATTAGTGAGATAGTTTACATTCTTTTTTATACTAAATTTGAAATCTGATATGTATTTCACACCTACTACACCTCTCAATTCAGACATGCCACATCTCAGTTGCTTAACAGCCACATACGGCCAGTGGCTACCATACTGGACAGCACGGTCTAAACCATGAAGTTATATTGTGCCACAAGAATATCCTGTGCTAAACAAACACAGACATTGGACTCAGAAGTAGATTTGTAATGGATAAACTATACACACACTAGGCAGCAAAAAATGAATTAAAAAACAGGAACTGCTGGCGTGTGTGTACATGTAAACGTGTTAGAGACAGGAAGGTGGGGAGTAGGGAAGACATGTCAGAAAATGAAGGGGTGGTGGGGAAATCATTAAAGAGGGGGCTGCAAACACAGTAAGTCAATCGAGATACAGCTTTTGCAGACTGAACCTGGCAGAGTCTCAACCTGGGAATCCCAATCTTGGCTTCATAGCTGATCAACCTTGGGCAAGGCAAGGTCTCCGTGCCTCTGTTTGCTTACCTGAAAAAAGAAGCTAATACCCCCTACACCAGAAAGACACTACGAAGATCAAATCAGAATAGAGACATGAATGTGGATTTATATGTGTGTGTGTGTGTGTGTGTGTGTGTGTGTGTGTGTGTATTCTTGTGAATGGTAAAGCAGTATACAGAAACTAATATTTTTGTGCAAATAAAGAAAAATATTGTCTCAGGGGATTCTGGATGAGAATCAGGAAGGTTCCAGCAATCAGCTCACACAACCTGGAATCTTCCAGGAATATATCCTTTTACCTAAAATTGAAGTGATCCAGAAAGTCCTTGGCTTCCTCAAGGATCAGGGACCAAGAATAGCAGAATTAAAATGGCCTAAGAAGAAAGGGGGACTGATAAAGTAGATTTATTTAGGGAGAAAAAAAAGAAAGTATCCTCCCAGACCCCATCAAGTCTATGGATCCTTGTAGTGTCATAAAAACAACGATTGGTTGAATGTCTGAGGGACAGTTGGACACTAAAAGTTACCCACAAGGAATGCACAGCTTAGAAGAGCAATGTGTAAACAAATCACTAAAGAAGTGGTAAGAAATGCATGTGTAATAGTACTTTAACAACAAAGGAAAAGAGACAATAATTGACTTAGGTGATCGGAAAAGACTTAGATGTGAAACGATTGTCAAGATCTCCCTTGGTGGATGAGCCACACGGCAGACAAAACTCATACAGGGCATTTTGGGCAGACGAACTGTGCAAAGGCTCAGATGTTTAAGGGAAGGCAGTGAAACAGCTCACTGTGGGGGAGACCTGGTGTGACTGAAGCTTAGCTTTCAGTGTGTTGTTGTTGCCCTTGTGTTTTGGGGGGACTAGAAAGGGCAATATTGGGACACAAAGTTTATTTAAAGGAGAGAAGGACTTGATATGCTCTTGATGCATAGGTAAGAATTTTAAGTGAGATTGATGATAGAAGTGCTCTTGGTGAAGGTAACTGGGCAGCAGTGTGGAGAAGGAGCAAGTCTAGAGGCAGGTAGACCTGCTACAAGACCACTGCAGGATTCTAGAAAGAGAAGATGCAGGGTTAAACTGGGCAGTAGCACTGGGCAAAGCTGTGGGAAAACTTTAAAGTCTTCCTGTGAGCTTGAAGACCTGGCCAGGATGGGCCCTAAGAAGGGCAGAAGGAGACAGCAGCCATCTCTTGGGAACATCAGCTGTCATCTCCCTGGATGACAGCAGCAGAGAAAGCTAAGTCAGACACAGAGAACTTCCTCTTTGAGAGCAGCCCCAGGGGATACACCACTCACCACCAAAATGGCTTCATTGATTATTTAAGGGCACAGGTAGAACACATCCTCCATCAACACCACCATCGCCATCATCCACAACTGTTTCAAGCACCCTCCCTCTGTGAGTCACAAGAAACCCTAGTTCTTTAAACTCCTTACTCCAGGCACACCCACCCAGGAACCTATATGTGTGTTTTTTCTATTCCCTCAGTACAAATCCAATAAGCTCCCCTGTTTAGAAATAGCTTGGGTTTTTATGACTACAAAGTGAAGACAAACTCAGCCACACACTCAAAGAAAAAAGGGAGAGCTGGACACTAACAAGACTAGGTGGTGCTCCAAACACAAAATAAAGCTTGATTTGGGTCTTCAGACATCCCAAGCTAAACAATGGCTTAATTCCTCTCAAACACCCTTCTCCATAAACCAGACAGGTGCTATTTTTAGGACTTTTTCCACGATGTACTTGTTCTTTAACGGAAGAGATAAGAGCAGTGGGAAGCAATGAAAAGTATTAACCCATATACTTTATGTTACAGTCCAGTACCAACCTACATGACACTTTCCCCAATATAATCCCATGTGGAAATGCAATTGGGAAACAATCTTCATTTCTTCTTATTTTGCTGAGTACTTCAGCTGTATTCTTTTAACATTTTATCTTAAAATCTTCAGCTATATTTTTAAAATTCAAGATGATTAGAATTAGTGGTGAGGCTGAGTCACACTAACGTTATCATCATCAGCAAGTCACTCACAAATAGCTTTCCATGATCCATAATGAAAGTAGACAACTGACAGAGGAAGAAGCGGTTAATGTGAAAGGGAACCAACCTTACTGAGACCCTACTAAGTGTCAGGCACTAAACCAGGTACTTGCTTCCACTCTTCCTTCATTCGTTTAATGAACATTTACTAAGTACTTACTACATATCAGCATTGTGTTTGATGGTGGGGATAAAAATAAACCAGACGGACACCAATTCTGCCCACATGGGCCTTTGGTCTACCGGAGGAGGAAAATACAAAGCCAAAGTATTCCCAGTGTCACGAACATTCAAAGAGTAAATTGTACATGGCAAGGACAGGTTCCCAGAGGAAGCCTAACTAGTTTGAGTCGGGTGGGGCAGTTGGAAAGGCCTTGTAGAGGAGGTGTGAGATCTACATTGAGACTTGAAGAGTGAGTAGGAACTACCCTGGCCAAGAGATGGACTAAGAGCTTTCGGGCCAGGGGAGGGCATGTTCCAATGCACAGGGGCAAGACAGAGTTTGATAAGCGTGAGTACACCCTGGCTGATGCAGAAGGTGGGGGCAGGAGTCTGGAGGAACTTCCAGATGAGGCTGGAGAGGTGCTTTTGGTCTTGTAACTCACCAGTAAATTTTAAATTTATCCAAGACCCTCGAAAAAGACGTTGAAGGATTTTTAAGCAGGAAGTAATAAGATCAGACTTGTCTTTAAAAGCATCACAAATCCTCACAACAATCTTTTAGAGTAGGTAGTATTCTTATTTTATGAGGATGAAGAAAGATTAGTGAGACTAAGTAACTTACAAAGTCACGCAGCTGGAATGTAGTAGAGTTTTAGAGAAGGATTCGGGTCAGACTGACTCCA
>NW_012137080.1:4278881-4279349 GCF_000956105.1 Propithecus coquereli | reverse complement strand
GAGAAAATTAATACTTAGATCAATGCAGATGTTCTGCCCAAAACCTCATAGCTAATTAGTGGCAGAATCAGGACTTAAAAAAAAAAAAAATCCAGCCGGAGTCCTGCCTATAAGCAGGATGCTTTACAGACTCTGAAACCCAAATCCAACTATGCTCCCATGCCAGGTTCTGGGCTGAGTACTTCACATACGAAATACAATTTAATTTTTATAACAATCATGTGAGGTAGATATTGATCTCTATTTTATAGCAAAAGAAAATTAGTCCAGGGAAGCTAAGCTGCCCAAAACCACAAAGCTAATTAAGTGGTGAAACTGAGATTCAAACCCAAGTCTAATTCAAAAGCCCATAGTCTACACTAGCAATAACCAACAGAAATATGATGCAAGCCACAAATGTGAGTTTCATGTAATTTTAAATTTTCTAGCAGTCACATAAAAAGAAGTCAAAGAGGTAAAATTAATTTA
>NW_012137080.1:4272976-4274838 GCF_000956105.1 Propithecus coquereli | reverse complement strand
GAGAGGCAAAATGAGCTCAAATCCCAGGTACCTGTGGTAGAATTTCCTGTTTCTGAAGTGACTTTCTTCTCCAAAGCAATAGATTCACATAGTGAGGAGTCATTTGAGTGTTACCACTTTTCCTTGAGTCTTAGGAGCCAAATGTAACTGACACCCAAAGAAAAAATCAAAAAAGGATGAAGCAGGAAATTTCAATTTCAATGACTGAGAAACAAGGGTTGTTCTAAGAAAAAGAATAACATTTTTGCTCATGTAAATCCTGATAGTCTCCACTGGTGATACCGGGCTATAGGACCAGAAAACTAAGGACCCTGATGTGGCCTCAGCCTGGACACACCATCTCCTGCTCTCCCTCAACAGCAGACAGGGCACCCACTCATCACCAGGGAAGTGTGGACAGCAAGCCTGACAGTGCATGTGTTCAATAAATAAAGTTGATCACAGCTTCAGCTCTCTGCGTATCTGCCCAGCTGCCTGAAGAGGTGAGTTCTGGGCCATCTCAAGCTCCTGATACATGTCCTACTGATGGATGGCTGGAAGCAGTACTCTTGTGCACATAAGGAAGGCATCCTCTATATTTATCAGACCAAGTCCTTGTGCAGCTCATAAAAAATAGAGGCTCTTCCTTTAAAAATGTATTAAAATGTTAAAATTTAAGATTAAGTAAACAATAGTATTGAATATCAGTAATGGTAAAGGAAGAAAGAAACTGGCACTTGTGATTAGATAGGCAGTATAAACTGGTATGACCTTGTTTTTTGAACTTCAGCACTTTCTATCCAGTTTTAAATGTTCATGTCCTGTCTTCTTACTTTCATTTCAAGTAATCTGTACTATTCATACTACCATGAGTGTTTGGAGAGCTAACAGTCAATAGAGAGGACTAAGTAAATACAGGTAAACTGTCCATTTATACCAAACACATTGAAATGATGTTTAAAAAGTAAAACATTTAATAACATTAAATGTTCAAAACCTCAGGTACCAGAAACATAATAGGAACACAAAACCAATGGGAGGAGCTGAAACCAAATGGCCTAGGAGTTTTTCAGAAGCAAGGGTTATCAGAACCAGGTATGTACTGCAGGGGACAGGAGGGGAACTGGCTGGGGTGACAAGGGGCTGCCCAAGAGAAACCAGAACAGCGTATCTCTACCCGTTGTCTCAGAGACATAAAAAGGAAACTGGTCATCTGTCTGGACCTTTGGGTAGAAAAAGAGTTATCTGTGAGAAATCAGAACTCCAAACCTGTGCCATATGTGAGCATGGAACTAGAATTCACACTGTTCACATGGTTGGGAGCCTCAGGGCTGCAACCTTTACAGAAAGGTTTGGATGGACCAGGTGAAACTGTAGCATGTGGCATTGATAAACTCAACCACCACATTCAGATGCCTCACCAACTGGGGACCCAATGGACTTCAGTAGTAGATAAGCTCACAAGAGGAAATGAAAGACCAAGAGGATTTAAGATATGCCTAAATTTCTGAAGCAATAAACAAGGAAGAGGTATTAGTAGACATGACTAAGACATTATTTTTGAAGAACAGGAATATTTGAAAAAGAACTAAATAGAATTTCTAGAAATGAAAAGGTATATATTTAAAACAAAAGAACTAAAACTAACTCAATGAACAGATTAAACAAGAGAAGTAACTGTCAACCTAAAATTAAAAATTCAGTTAAGCTATGATTTAAGAAAGAGGGAATAATGACATATTTAGACATAAAAAGACTAAAAGAATTTATTATTCTAAGACTCTCTATGAAGGAACTACTCATGGATATGCTTCAGCAAGAAGGAAACTGAGCCCAGAAGCAAGCTGTGAACAACAAAAATTGATGATGATCAAAGAAAATGG
>NW_012137080.1:4264739-4272131 GCF_000956105.1 Propithecus coquereli | reverse complement strand
GCTAACTCAAAGAAAGCATGTATAATATTAAGCAAAATAATAACTGAAGTAAAAATTTTTATACAGATAGAAGAATATTACTAAATGGTAATAGGAATAATACACCAGGAAAAGACAAATAATCTAACAGAAAAATAAACAAAGAATATACAGGAAATATATGGAGGAAAGAAAGACTAATGTACATTTTAAAAGTTGAAACTCACTAGCAATCAGGCTAATGTAAACTAAAATGAAATGAAATATAATTGGGAAAACTTTAGAATTCTAACACTACCATGTTAGAATCGGCATATGGGAAATGGATGGTCTTCTCATACATTACTGGTAAGAGTGTGAACAGTACACTCTTTTACAACAGCAAAAAAACAGACACCAATTACAAAATGCGCAAAAGATATGAACTGGCATTTCACCAAAGAAGACATATGGCTGGAAAACAAGCTCATGAAAAGATGTTCAACATTTTTAGCCATTATTAAAATGACTAATTAGGACCCTGATGAGATATTACTACTACCTACTTATTAGAATCGCTAAAATAAAAAAGGGTGGAAATATCAAATGCTGGCAAGGATGCAGAGAAACTGGATCTCCCACACACTACTTGTGGTAATGTAAAATGTAAAATGATACAGCCAACTATAACTGGAAAATACCTTGGCAGTTTTCTTATAAAACTAAATATACCCTTAAACACATAGACACACACACACAAACACACACACACACACACACAGAGCCCAGAAATTACATTCATGGACATTTATCCCATAGAAATGAAAACATACGTTCACACAAAAACCTGTATGTTCATTGCAAAAGCTTTATTCATATACTCCAAAATTGGAAACAACCCATATATCCTTTAATAGGATAATGGCTAAACAAACTGATACATTCACACAATGGAAAATTAGAACAAACATTGATACACGTGATAACTTGGATGGATGTTAAGGCAATTATAGTAGTAAAAAGCCAATCTCAAAAGGTTCATTATCTATCATTCCATTCATATAACATTCTCAAAATGATAGAATTGTAAAGATGAAGAACAAATTCATGGTTTCCACAGAGGTGTCAGTAGGAAGGGGTTGTATAAGGCAGTTCTGTGGGGGTAATGGAACAAATTTGTATCTTAATCATGGTGGTTACACAAATCTATACATGAAATAAGATCGTAGAGAACTACGCACATCCACACACACCAAATGAAAGCTCGTAAAAACTGATGAAATCTGAATATGGTCTTTAGTTTAATTAACAAGATTCTATACATGTCAGTTTCCTGGTTGTGCTATTATTCTATAGCTACATAAGGTAATGCCACTGAGAGAAGCTGGATGAAGAGTACAGGATACTCTCTCTGTACTAATCTTTCAACTTTCTATGAGTAGTTGATTATTTCAAAATAAAGTTTTTAAAAATCAAAGTCAGGTGTAAAATGTAAGTTGCAAAATATCAAAGTTTGATATCATTTGTTCAAATATATAAGAAAATCACGCACGATCATACTACATGTTTTATGGATAAGTAATAAAAATATAAAAACATCAATAGAAAGGAGACACACACTTCAGGGTAATGATTCCCTCTGGTAATAAGTTCTAAAAGGACTTCAACTTTATGTGTGATATTTTAGTTTTTAAAAAATATTTTGAAGTGAGAAATTGTCAACATTTACAATTTCTAGATTGTAAAGAATTTGAAGTGAGAAACTATCAACATTTGCAATTTCTGGATTGTAATTTGAAAATGGATATTTGTTAAATTCCTCTCTGCTACTATGAATGTTTGAAAAGTTTCTGAATTAAGACTAAAAATATATATACAGGGAAGTTCACGGAAGCATTATCTGTAATAACCAAATAATGGTATTAATAACAATCTAAATATCCATCAACAGGAGAATAGCAAAATAGGTTTGGATATAGTCTTGTAATAGGTTTGGATATAGTCTTACAATGCAACCATTAAAAAGAAGGAAGAAGATAATGTGCTCTTAAGAAAATATATCGAATACGATATATCTAGTAAGTAGGGGAAAAAAGCAAATTGGAAAATAATAGTATGACCTCATTTTTGTTTTAAAAAACATTACAGATATATACAATTATATCAAACTAAGAAGCTTCTGCATAGCCAAGGAAATAACAGACTGAAGAGAACCTACAGAATGAGAGAACATATTTGCAAACCATACATCTGATAACGTGTTAATATCCAAAATAAAGAACTCAAACAACTCAATAGTAAGACAACAAATAATCCAATTTAAAATGGGCAAAGGATCTCAATAAACATTTCTCGAAAGAAGACACACAAATGGCCAACAGGTGTATGAAAAAAATGCTCAAAATCACTATCAGAGAAATGCAAATTAAAACCACAATGAGATATCTACCTGTTAATATAACTATTATCAAAAAAATGAAAGATAAGTGTTGGAGAAGATGTGGAGAAAAGGGAACCCTTGCACACTTTTGGTGGGAATGTAAATTAGTATAGCCATTATGGAAAATAGTGGAGGTTCCTTAAAAGTTAAAAATAGAACTATCATATGATCCAGTGATCTCACTACTGGATATATATCCAAAGGAAATGAAATCAGTATGTTGAAGAAATGTCTGAACTCATGCTCACTGCAACATTATTCACATTAGCCAAGATATGGAATCAACCTAAGTGCCCATCAGCTGATGAATGGATACAGAAAACATGGTGGTACACATACACAACAGAATACTACTCAGTCTTAAAAAAGAAGGAAATCCCGTCATTTGCAACAACATGAATGAACCTGGAGGTCATTATAACAAAACAAAATAAGCGTGGCACAGGAAGACAAATACTTCATGATCTCATATGTATATGCAGAATCTAAAAAAGTTGAACTCACAGAAGTAGAGAGTAGAATGGTGGTGACCAGGGCCTGGGGGAAGCAGGGAATGTTGGGGAGATGTTGATCAAAGGATATAAAATTTCAGCTAGATAAAAGGTATAAGTTCAAGAGATCTATTGTACAACATAGAGACTATAGTTAATAACAATATATTGCACTCTTAAAAATTGCTAAGAGGATAGATTTTCAGTGTTCTCACCACAAAAAAAGATAAGTGAGGTAATATATGTTAATTAGCTTGATTTAGCCCTTCCACAAATGCATACATATTTCAAAACATGTTGTACACAATATCTATAATTTTTGTTATCAGAAAAATAAAAAACTTAAAGATCTGACAAAAGATATACACTTAAAACACATACACTGTTTAAAAATGGTTACTTCCAAGAAATAATGGGCATTTAACTTTTTACTTTATATACTTTAGTTTTAAAATCTGATTTTAAAAACTAAATGAAATGTAACTACTTTATGAAAATTGAGAAATATTCTAGAAAGGCATATAAAGAACCAAAAGTCAAAATCTAATATTAAACAAATATTTGCTTAGCATTTATTACAGGTTGTATATCTCTTATCCAAAATGCTTGGGACCAAAAGTGTTTCAGATTTTGGAAAATTTGCATATATATGATGAGCTATCTTGGGAATGGGGCCCAAGTCTAAACATGAAATTAATTTATATTTCATATATACCTTATACACATAGCCTGAAGGTGATATCATATATTTTTAATAATTTTGTGCATAAAACAGTTTGTGTACACTGAATCATCAAAAAGCAGAGGTGTCACTATCTTGTGTCAGTGCTCAAAAAGTTTCAGTTTTGGAGCATTTTAGGTTTCAGAGTTTCATATTAGGGATGCTCAACCTGTATATGCCACAGTGTTCACATTCAGAATCTCTCTCACTCTTCACAAAATCTATGCATATACATTATTCTCATTTCAACTTACTACCTCCATTTGAAGCGAAGGAAGATGAAGAAATAGAAGCTCTTAGAGGTGAAATGACTTGCCCAAAATCACACAGCTAAGTTGCCAAAAGGATCGTAACCTTTAATGTTATTTCAGCCCACTACTCCTGTAATCTGCATGAAAAACAGCAGCATATACGGATGGCATTTACCAGATGCGCCATCTAATTCTACTTACAATCAGCAGTGAGCTGGGTACCACTCACCCCGACCTGCCTACATCAATGTGCCTCTGCTCCAGCCATCACAATGGCATATCTCAGATAATATCTTGATCTGGCTCCCTCGTTGGGAAGATTCCAGAAAGGATGTGACGGGAAAAGGTGATTTCCCTTGCACATCTTCCCCACAAGCAGTTCCATGGAGAGAGAGGCCGGAGCACAGAATGGTCCCAAGCAGACTAAACCCCAACAGGGTCACTCCTGCGTGGTGGCCACATGGTAAACCCTGCTGAGACTTTCCTCCCTATAAGGGCAGAAGGAGTCATAGCAGCAAAGGGTGGTAGATCCAGAGATGTCCTCTTCAGATCCCTCTTTAAGGAGTCTCTGCCCAGCTGCAGAAAGTGCAGTTACCTGACAGCCTCCAACTGTTAGTTCCTAAAGGACAGAAAGCTGAGCTTCCAGCGAACACCTGCCAATGACTGAGCAAGAAGACAGTTAAGGGCCTGGCCATTTCTGCTCCGTAAGGGACAATCCTTGCTCCAGAGCTCCCTGTCGGGCTGGCAGGGCCTCTACGGGATCTGCACTGTGGCCTGATGCTCCCCTTGCCTAGTGCTACTTCCTCCCCCTTTCCTTCCGCAGGTGTTACTCAGTGTCTGCATCCCAGAGAATCCTGTCTGCAGCAAAGGTCCTCCAGCCTAACTTATGCACCGACATAAGATATTTTTAAGATCAGAAAGTAAACTTGGTTTCCTATTCTAAAATGAGAAAGATCATAGACCCCTAGTAGGTCTAAAGCAAAAAGTCTAGTCAGCCTGATATAAGCAGTAGCAAAGGGCTGGAAAGAAAGCCAGAGGAATTGCCCCAAATAGGAAACAGGCTGGGTTCAGAGTCAGACAAACCTGGTTCGCAATCCAGACTCCACCACTTATCACCAGGTGACCTCAAACAAGTTAGCGAACTTTCCTATGGCCAGTTTCCTCCTCTGTAAAACCGCTCCAAGTTGTTCAGAGGATTAAAGGAGACAAGAAGCACAGAATCTGGCACACAGTAAATGCTTCCTTCTTTTCTAGAATCAGTCCAGGAAGGAAATATGAGTTCTACAGTAAGGACTAAAGCCAGACTGCCTGAGCTCAGGAGAGAAGAACAGCCTAAGGGGGAATGAATGGGCCTTGAAACACGTGCGACCCATTTAAATGCAAAACTAGTATTCCCAGTCTCCTTGTGCTTTATGTCAATTTTTTCCTAGAGGTAGGAGAGGTTTCACTGAGGTATCCATTTAATCAATGGCACTTGCCAATGAGGAAAATAAATAAAATAACAGCTATAGGCCCTCAACAAGGAACAGACTTTTTTCTTTTCCTTTTTTTTTTTTTGTTGTTTGTTTGTTTGTTTTGAGCCAGAGTCTTGCTCTGTTGCCCAGGCTAGAGTGCTATGGCATCAGCCTAGCTCACAGCAACCTCAAACTCCTAGGCTCAAACGATCCTTCTGCCTCAGCCTCTTGAGTAGCTGGGACTACAGGCATGTGCTGCCATGCCCAGCTAATTTCTTTTTTCTATATGTATTTTTTTAGTTGTCCAGCTAATTTTCTTTGTATTTTTAGTAGAGACAGGGGTCTCACTCTTGCTCAGGGTGGTCTCGAACTCCTGAGCTCAAACAATTCGCCCACCTCAGCCTCCCAGAGTGCTAGGATTACAGGCGTGAGCCACCGTGCCTGGCCGCAGATTCTTTTCTGTTTAAAACTTCCTACAGACTTCTAGTTGCCCATCCAGCATGTAAGGGCCTTGGAAGTCATCACTGTCTCCTAATAACAAAGCAAAAAGCTGATTGAAAAATCAACTGTTTTTAGATCCATTGGAGAAGTGAGGTCGCAGGGCAACCTGAAGCCCCCAAAACTGGAAAGACACACAGGTGAATACAGGGAATCACAACTTACCAGAGCACACACTCCTGAGCAGAAGTCTCCACAGGAACCAGGACTGTATAGCAAAACCTAAACTATCACTGAAAAATTGCTGCAGGCTGTGTGGACAAGTCTGAGCGTTAAAAACTCCAGGGGGACCCGGTCAGAGGACGGCCCTCACACTTTTGTCACTTTCACCTCCAGCAGCTCTACCAGGTTCTCACAGTGAAGATCAGAGAAAAATCCCCTGTGCTTCTGGCGAGGGAGGAGAAAAGGAACCATTTTGAAACCCCAGGGCACGCTGTTCTTCTTAACAAGGCCTGAACTCAGGAGAAACTACTTAACCAGAGTCTAACCTACTGCAGTTTCATCAGAGCCTAACTGACCTGGAGGCAGAGAAATACCCATCTCTAGCCAGCTCTAGCTGGGGAGGAATGTTTTGTTAAATTCATAGCCCAGGGGCACAGGCTCACTAATAGACTGAGACCTAATGGTAGGGCTATAAAACACTTTCCCTCCCCTGACGTCTTACCACATTACTGAAAGACCTATTTACCCCAGTTCCTTTCACCTAGTACGTAGAGGCTGGCTTGCAACAAAAAGTCACAAGGCATACTAAAAGGCAAAAAGCACAGGGTAAAGAGACACAGCAAGCATCAGAACCAGACCGAGATATGGCAGGGATGCTGAAATGATCAGACTGGGAATTTAAAACAACTATGATTAATATGCTAATGGCTCTAATAGATCAAGTAGATAACATACAAGGACAGTCAATATAAACAGAGAGATGGATATTCTAAGAACCAAAAAGAAATGATAGAGAAAAGAAACACTGTAATAGAAATAAAGAATGTCTTTGATGGATTCATTAGTTCTGAACATGACTGAACATGGCTTAGGAAAGAATGTCTGAATTTGAGGATATGTCAGTAGAAAATTCCAAAACTGAAAAGCAAAAGAAATAAAAAAGACTTAAAAAAAAAGAACAAAATATCCAAGAGCTGTGGGACAACTACAAAAGGTGGAACATGTACATAATGCGAATACCAGAAGAAGAAGAAAGACAGAAGGAAAAAGAAGACATACTGAAAGCAATAATCACTGAGAATCTCACCAAATTAATGTCAGCCATCAAACCTCAGATCCCAGAAACACAGAGAACACCAAATAGGATAAATGCCACAAAAACCAAACAAAACAAACCTAGGCATATGATATTGAAACTGCAGAAAATCAAAGATAACAAAAAAAATCCTGAAAAAAACCAAAGGGGGAAAAAAACACACCTACAGAGAAGCAAAGATAATAATTACTGCTGACCCTTGAACAACTCAAGAGCTGAGGCACCAACCCCTACACAATCGAAAATCCACATATAACTTTTTTTTTTTTTTTTGAGACAAAGTCTCACTTGTCACCCAGGCTAGAGTGCAGAGGTGTCATC
>NW_012137080.1:4258239-4264686 GCF_000956105.1 Propithecus coquereli | reverse complement strand
AAAAAATTAGCCGGGCATGGTGGCACATGCCTGTAGTCCTAGCTACTTGGGAGGCTGAGGCAGGAGGATTGTTTGAGCCCAGGAGTTTGAGGTTGCTGTGAGCTACACTGACGCCACAGCACTCTAGCCCGGGCAATACAGTGAGACATTGTCTCAAAAAAAAAAAAAAAAATCGAAGAGCTGTGGGACAACTACAAAAGGTAGAACATACACATAATGCAAATACCAGAAGAAGAAGAAGACAGAAAGAAAAAGAAGACATATTCAAAGCAATAATCACGGAGAATCTCCCCGAATTAATGTCAGCCATCAAACTTCAGATCCTGGAAACACAGAGAACACCAAGCAGGATAAATGCCATGAAAACCAAACAAAACAAACCTAGGCATATTATATTGGAACTGCAGAAAATCAAAGATAACAAAAAAATCCTGAAAAAAACACACCTATAGAGAAGGAAAGATAAGAATTACAGTTGACCCTTGAACAACTCGAGAGCTGAGGCACCCACCCCTATGCAATCGAAAATCCACGTATAACATTTTTTTTTTTTTTTTGAGACAAAGTCTCACTTTGTCACCGGGCTAGAGTGCAGAGGTGTCATCATAGCTCACAGCAACCTCAAACTCCTGGGCTCAAGCAATTCTCCTGCCTCAGCCTTCTGAGTAGCCAGGACTACAGGTGAGCACCACCATGCCTGGCTAATTTTTTCAATTTTTAGGAGAAATGGGGTCTCACTCTTGCTCAGGCTGGTCTCTCACTCCTCACCTCCAACAATCCTCCCACTTCGGCCTCCCAGAGTGTTAAGATTATAGGTGTGAGCCAGCCCCACATGCCTAGCCTCACATATAACTTTTGATTTCCCCAAAACTGAACTACTTATAGCCTACTGCTGACCAGAAGCCTTACCGGTTATATAACCAGTATAGTAACATATATTTTGTACATGTATTATATATTATATTCTTACAATAAAGTAAGCTAGAGAAAAGAAAGTGTTATTAACAAAATCATAAGAAAGAGAAAATACATTTACAGAACTGTACTATATTTATTGAGACCATAAGTTTACATTATTTGTTTACAAGATGAATCATCTGTCTGAAATGGCAGGCAACCACAGCTGCAAACCTCAATCTACAGTACATATCAAGCAATTCGACTTTCTCTTGTAATGTTAAGACTTTTCTCTGTGTCCTGGGACCTTTTCCAGAATCAGTAGTGGCACTTCATATGGGTCCCAGGGTGTCATTCAAGGTTTACGTTATTGCACTAAACACAATGAAAAACGCACAAGAGATCCGCAATGAGAATTTTAAGAGATCACTTTTTACTGGGATATGTAATTTACTAGAGAGATAAACTGCTCACATGATGATTAGCGTCATACAGCATTTTAAATGGATACTTGCAACACTAAAGTTCACCAACAGCAACAGAAGGTGACTACAAAATTATTATAGTAGTATTAATATATGTGCTGCAGTTAACTATGTAATTATGATTTAATACTGCATCTTCACATCTCTTTGCATTTCCCTCAACTGTGAATGGCACCATGTATGGTCTGTGTTCGTGTGTATAAGTTTTATGGTAGTAAATAATAAAATACACTAGTCTCTACATATATTTTATGCATTCATGACATACCTTTTTCTTAATTTTTTCAATATTTCTAGGCTATAAAGTTTGTCTGCAAGTTTCTTCAAATTGTCACGAACCTCCAAAAAATTTTCCAATAAAGCCTCCAAGAAATAAAAAAATATTTATTGAAAAGAATCCATGTATAAGTGGACCCATGTAGTTCAAACTCATGTTGTTCAATGTTCAACTGTACATCCAACTTCTCAGAAACCATGCGAGAGTAGAGTGAAATATTTAATGAGTTAAGAGAAAAACAAACCCACCAACCTAGAATTCTGTACCCTGTGAAATTATCCTTCAAAAGTGAAGGAAAAATAGACTTTCTTGGCCAAACAAAAATTGAGTGAATTTTTGCCAATAGACCTGCCTTGCAATAAATGTCAAAGGAAATTCTTCAGAGATAAAAAAAAATATAATAATAATATAGGTCAGACACTAAGATGTACATAAAGAAAGAACACCAGAAAAGGAATGGGGAGGGGCGGTCAAGATGACAGACTAGAAGCAGCCCTACAGTGCTGCTCTTAAGGACAGAATTGAAAGTTGCAGGTGGATGCCCACCTAGGGATGGGCCTTCTTAGAAAGGGCATTGTGAATCACCTGAGAAGCAATGGGAGGAACATTCTGAGTGAAGGAGAAGTGAGGGGTGATGTCCACTGGGCAAGATCAGCAGGTACCTGGGGGAGGCACCCACACATGGGGAAGGAAAGGAGGAGAGAACCCTGGGGCTCTACCCTTCCCCTGTGGGCACTGTATCCTGAGCTGTGAGGGGGCCCCCACCACCACCAGCAGACCTCTGGGCTGATCAGGGAGCTGCTTGGAGTCTGTGCAGCCACACGGCACTAGAGAGCAGGCACAGCAGGGACCTGGTGGCTTCCCTTCCAGGGTTGCTGTGACTGACACCATTCTGAGCTCTAAGATCCAGAATGCCACGTCTACACTTGGCTCAGCTTTGCTGCAGCTGCCTCTGCATCATCCCTGTTGGGCTGGGAAGGGAACAAGCAGAGCAGAAGCTCTTGTGTGCTCCGTAACTGGGAACTGAGCAACCTTCCCCATCCCACAGGGAATTTGAGGAGAATGAGCACCACAGACACCATCTGAGAAGCCCTTCCATGGCTGCCTCTGTGGGACCTGGACAGGGGGAGAGCCCCAGGGCCTGCCCAGCGGGCCCACCTATGTGATACCCATGCCGCCATCCAGCCTGGTGGTGCAGCTCCCAGCTGGCAGCTCTGCCTCTGCAACTCCCACCCTGCTGTCCCACACCACGGCTCCTGTGCTACCTCTAGCCCATGGCCCTGGCTCTAAGGCCCCTGCTGCCCCTGGACCTGAGGCTCTGCCCCAAAGGCTCCCGCACTGCCCCCTAGGCCCTGTGGCACCCTGAGGCTCTACCGCTGCTGCAGGGCCCTATAGCTCCACCCTCCAACTAGCCTGTCAAAAAAAAAAAACAAGGTAGTTCCACACCCCCAAGGGATCACAACGGATCTACAATGGACCCCAATCAAAAATAAATTGTCAAAATGTCAAAAACGGAATTCAGAATATGGATGGCAAATAATATAAATGGAAATTAAGAGAAAGTTAAAAATCCACACAAAGAACTCCAAAAAATACATCAGGACATCAATGAAAAAAATGAAAAAGTCACTAAAGAACTAGAGAATATAAGAAAGAATATAACAGAACTCAAAGAAATGAAAGATTCCTTTAGGGAATTTCAAAATACAGCACAAAAGCATCAACAGGCTAAACCAAACACAAGAAAGAATCTAGAACTTGAAGACAAGGCCCTCAAACTAACACAGTAAGTCAAATATGCAGAAAAAATAATAAAGAAGAATGAACAATCACTCAGAGAAATATGGGACTATGTGACACAAACCAATATTCGAATTATAAGGTATCCCTGAGGGAGAAGAAAAAGCTAAAGTATGAAAAATCTATTCAAGGGAATTATTGAGGAAAACTTCCTTGGTATCATCAGAGATTCAGATATCCAGATATAAGATGGTCATCAAACACTGGGAAGATTCATAGCAAATAGGATATCTCCAAGATTCACAGTCATCAATTTGGCCAAAGTCAAAATGAAGGAGAAAATTCTACAAGCAGCAAGACAAAAACAACAAATAAACTACAAAGGAAAATCCATCAGGCTAACAGTAAGCAGAGACCTTACAAGCCAGAAGGGATTAGGGCCCCATTTTTAGTCTTCTTAAACAGAATAACTGTCACCCAAGAATTCTGTATCCTGCAAAACTATGTTTCATAAATGATAGAGAAATAAAGACATTTCCAGACAAGCAAACACTAAGGGAATTTCTCACTAGAAATCTTTCTACTAGATTAGCCCTACAGGAAATACTCAGAACTGCATTATACATGAAACAGGAAATAAATACTCACCAGTATAAAAAAAAATACTCAAAAGTTAAAGCAAGACGGAAAACAAAACAACAAGGTATCATCTAACATAAGAAGAACAGCATCCCACATATCAGTACTAACACTGAATATGAACAGTGTTGATGTTCCCCTTAAGAGACACAGACTGGCCGAATGGATGGAAAAACATACCCCAAGTATAGGCTGTCTCCAAAAAACACATATAACACGTGAGGACTCCCACAGACTCAAGGTAAGGGAATAGAGAAAAATATTCCATGCAAATGGAAACTAAAAGCAAGCAGGTATAGCCATTTTCATATCAGATAAAATAGACTTTTAATCAACAATGGTTAAAAAAAAAGACAAAGACAGTTGTTATATAAAGATAAAAGTAGCAATTCAATAAGAAGACATAACATAACAATCCAAAATATACACGCACCTAACACAGGAGCTCCCAGAATCATAAAGCAAATTCTACTGAATTTAAGCAAAGAATAAACAGTAGCATCTTAGTAGTTGGGGACTTCAACACTCCAATGACAGAGCTAGACAGATCATCGAAGCATAAAATCAATAAAGAAACATCGGACTTAAAGGGGACTGTAGAACAAATGGACCTAACAGGCATTTACAGAATATTCAACTGAAAAACTACTAAATATAAATTCTTCTCATCAGCACATGAGACATTCTCCAAGATTGATCATATTTTACCACAAAACAAGTCTCGGGAAATTCAAAAAAATCAAAATCATACCACGTATCTTCTCAGACCACAATAAAATAAAACTATAAATCAATTCCAAGAGACAAACTCAAATCTACATAAAGTCATGGAAATTAAATAACCTGCTGCTGAATGATCGTTGGGTCAACGAGGAAATTAAGATGGAAATCAAAAGAGTCCTCAAACTTAAGGACAAAGGTGACACAAGCTATCAAAATCTATGAGATTCAGCAAAAGCAGTCCCAAGGGGAAAATGCATACTCTTATATCAAAAAGACAGAAAGATCACAAATTAACAACATAATGTCACATTCAAGGAACTAGAAAAATAAGAGCAAGCCAAACCCAAAAACCAGCAGAAGAAAAGACATACAAAAACACAGAGCACAACTAAATGAAATGAAACCAAAAATACAATATAAAGGATCAACAAAACAAAAAGTTGGTTTTTTTAAATGATAAATAAAATCGATAGACCACTAGCCAGATTAACCAGAAACAGAAGAGAAAGGATACAAATAAGCCCAATCAGAAATGAGAAAGGGGACATTACAACTGATACCACAGAAATACAAAATATCATCTGTGATTACTGCAAAAACTTCTATTCTCACAAACTAGAAAATGTAGAAGAAATGGATAAATTCCTGAAACACACAACCTCCAACCCTCAGTCAGGAAGAAATAGAAATCCTGAACAGACCAATAACGAGCAACAAGATTGAAGCAGTAATAGACTAGAAGAAAATATTTGCAAACTATACATCCAACAAAGGGCTAATATCCAGAATCCACAAAAAACTGAAACAAATCAGCAAAAGAAAAATGAACAACTGCATTAAAAAGTGGGCAAAATATATGAACAGAAGTTTTTCAAAAGAAGATAGACAAATAGCCAACAAACATATGAAGAAATGTCGAATATCACTAATCATCAGAGACATGAAAATTAAGACCATAATGAAATATCACCTTACCCCTGTCAGAATGGTCATTATTAAAAAGTCAAGAAATAATAGGTGCTGGCATGGATGCAGAGAGAAGGGAATGCTTATATACCATTGGTGGGAATATAAATTAGTGTAACCTCTGTTGAAAACAGTATGGAGATTCCTCAAAGAAATAAATGTAGATACACCATTCAACCCAGAAATCCACTGGGATTTATATATATACACTACTAGGTATCTACCCAAAGGAAGTCATTTTATCAAAAAGACACCTGCACTTGAATGTTTATTGCAGAACAATTCACAATTGCAAGGACGTGAAATCATCCTAAGCGTCCATCAATTCATGAGTGGATTAAGAAAATGTGGTATGTATATATACATACACACACACACACACACATATACACACACACACCATGGAGTACTACTCAGCCATAAAAAAGAATGAAATAATGTCTTTTGCAGCAACTTATATGGAACTGGAGGCTGTCATCCTAAGCAAAGTATCTCCAAAGTATCTCCTGGAAAAACAAACCCACATGTACTTTCTAACTATTGGGTGCTAAACGACAGGCACAAGGAGATGTAAAGGTCATTGGAAATCAAGAGGGGGGATGGTGGGAGGGGATGAGGGGTAAAAACTTACCTATCAGGTACAATGTACACTATTCTAGTGATAGCACACTATAAGCCCCTACTTAAGCATTATAAAAGACATCCATGTAACAAAAACAT
>NW_012137080.1:4251413-4253736 GCF_000956105.1 Propithecus coquereli | reverse complement strand
AGGGGACAGCACATACTCCACGGGGGTCTTTGACATCTCCCCAAATGCACCATTTATGAATGTGCTGTGGGAACTGTGAAGTAAGATTTCTTAGAGTCTCAGAGTCAGGCTCTGCTTTGGCCAAAACAAAGCTGCAAATGAATTCTGCAAAGCTTTTCAAGAAGAGTAGAAGTTTATTTTTCAATCAGGTAGAAGACAGTCGTACATGCAAATATCTGCAAGGGCTCAGCAGCCACCCTACCCCTACCACTACTGCAACTCACACTGTGGGAACATTGATGAGAGGGAGAAGCCAGGGAAGACACCCCAGACCCCACCTGGGAGGGAGCTCAGGGCCCTGGTCCATCAGCTGATACAGCATAAAAGGATGAAAAGGAAGATCCCTGGACCTATGGGCATTTCCCTGTGCTCAGACTGGCCTCTCACTCTCTGCCTATCCCTGATTCTCTCTCCAACAAAGCAACTCTTGGAGGAGCTGGCTCTCAGCAGGCTGAGCAGAGGGCATGGGAAGGTGAGAGGGTGTAGGATGGGAAATGAATGGGCAGTGTGAAATGTCACACTTCTACCCAGGATGGCAAGCTCTGCCTGTGCTGAAAGAAGAAAATAAATTCTTTCCCAAATTCCCAACCCCGTATTTCTGCTCTATAAATACTTGATAATAGCAATCATGCCTAGTCAGATAATAGATTCATTTGTTCGTGTATTAATTCTATAAGCATAATCACTATGTACCAGGCACTAGAGACAGATACTAGAGATACTAACAGGAATAAGACACTGGCCTCAGACGGCATATACTCTAGTAGGGAAGACTGACAAATAAATAAAAAAATCATGCTATAGTAAGCTAAGTTCCATGACAGTGATGAGTACAGGAAGCTATGACCAAGACTGTCCACAGAAGGCACATCTAATCCAGGCTGGAAGTCAAGGAAGGTTTCCTGGAGGGGGTAACACTAGAGCAAAATTGTGAAAGATGAGTAAAAATTAGGTAGACTCAAGAAGGAAGGAAAGACGTTCCACACAGAAGGAACAGCACCTACAAAGGCAGAAAATCATAAAACAAGGTACTATGTCAGTGAAGAGCGAAACATTCGGCATGGCTGAAGGGGCGTGGCTTGTAAAGGGGAGGGGCAGCTGCGGGTGGCCTGGAGTGGTGCTAAAGAGGCTGACAGGGGCCAGACTGGGAGAACCTAGGCAGCAAGAACATAGACAGTAAGTTAAGAAATTTGAACTTCAGCCTAAAGCTCACAGGGAACCAGCAGAGTTTAAATATGGTAAGGAGAGAGATACCTATGCCAACTTGTATTTTAGGACAGAACAACAGTATCAATAGTGGACTGAAAAAAAAGGTTGACATACAGAAGATAAGTCAGGACCCCAGGCAAGAGATCATGCAGGCCTAGACCAATGCCATGGCGTTGGGCCGGGGGGCAAGGGGAGACTGGAGAGCAGCTACAGAGGCAGAATCAACAGGACCCTGAAAAACAGCTGTAGAGGGAAAGAAGAGTCAATCCAGGTGGCTCTTGAGCTTCTGGTTTGGGTGAGTGGAGTGACAGCTATTCAATGAGGTTAAAAACACAGGAAGAGAAAACCAATTTGGTGGAAGACAATACGTACGATTTAGACCAATGATGTCCCCTATAGCAGAGCCATCAGGGGAACCAGTTCTGGAGAGATTGAGGCTCCTATTGTCCAAAAGGCCAACCGGGAGGGGACAACCCAATGAGAATCTAGCTCAAGATGGTCTTGCTCCGGGAAGCCAGATGCTCATTTTCCACAGTGAAAATAAGGCAGCTGACTCGCCCTCCTCAAGGCAGCCTTTCCCAGATGCTGCCGTTCTCCTACCAGAATCGCCTGCCCCTCTGTCATACCCCCACTTGCCTTACGCAGACTTCTATTAGATCACTGATTATGCTTTATAGTTCTTATTTCCTCACCCGTCTGCCTCTTCCGCCAAGTAGACTCGAACAAGCAGAGGCTCCACCTCAGACATTTTCTGTGTGTAGCACATTTCCTTGTGTGCAGACATAAGGCCAGACACCCAAAAGACACCCAATAAGTGTGTGTGTCAAATAAACATGGATACAGGACAGTATTTTTTCTTCTCACTTTCCTACTCCTGTCAGGGCTTCCAATAGATATAAAGTCCCAAGGATAAGCAGCCCATTTCATACACTCTGTTTAGTTTTAGGGGGTATTTCTGTGCCTGCCTCTGTTGCCAGGCATTTCTGTGCCCACTCCTCCAATTATATCCCATTTGTAAGTTCAACACCGAACTGAGCTCAAATGAAAAACCCTCGGCCCAGGGTTCTTCCAGCTC
>NW_012137080.1:4249525-4251363 GCF_000956105.1 Propithecus coquereli | reverse complement strand
TACTATAAAAGTTATCAGAATAACAATAATTTTAAGGCTATTTACTAACTTGGAAAGATGTTCATGATTATATAAAGTGAAGGAAAGGCAACACAACCACATCCAGTGTACACATGGATTCTTAGATGCATCTCAACTTAATAAATATTAACATGGGAAAAAACTGAATTTCTTAGTCTTCAGGAAATAGGATATATACAAAGAAAAGAGTTAAATGCACACAAAAAATATGGAACAATGCTATGGGGTCAGTGGGATTACAGGTAATTTTTATTTTCTCCTTTTTGCTTCCTGCATCTTCTATTACTATAATAATATTATTGCTCAAATAACAAAATTGTTTATGGTTTATAAGTAAAAACTCTTTCATGTATAGGAAGCACTTCCAGCTCCTGCCCAACCACCTCAAAAAGGTGATTTGACACTTGTAATCTCAAGCAAGTTGGAACAGAGCTTTCCCAGCCTACTTTTACATATGGGAAAGTACAGAGCTCAAAGGAGTTAAGGAACTTACCCAGTGCCATACATTACATCATGGTTTGCAATCCAGCCAAGACAGGAGTCTGGGGGTATCCTGAAGGTCCCCTCCAAGACAGTACACTAGCTTTGTGCCATTTCCTCAGTCCATGCACCCCCTAGAAACAAGGCTCAAGATGAGCTAACCCCTTGCCCTTACCTCTGCCAGGCGGGAGTGCTTGTGGACATTCTCGCCTTTCTGCACGCTGGGAGCCAGCTGCTGCAGGACACCCCTGCTGCTTGTCAATGCTCTGGTCAGCCGAGCAAACTTCCCCCAGCCTGAAGCATGTGGAAGAGTGAAAAGACAGGGTCAACCACATCCTGAAGGAGCACAGACATTCACATCACCTGTCACAATGTCAGAAACAGACCCCCGATGTCATCCTGAACTCCCATGAGTCACTCCACATCCCCACAAGCAAGACTCACTGCTCAGAAAAGCGCCTTGACACACTTAAAAGTGTGTAGCAATTTGCTTTTCCCATGCACTTTCATCCTCCTCACAGCTTTGTGGAGTATGTAGGGTAGATTTTAGTATCATTGTACTATTAGGGAAACCAAGGCACAGAGTGATTAGACAATGAGAAAGAGTCTAGAACCCAGATCTCTCCACTCTGGCCCAAGGCTTTTCCACCAGGTAATATCAGGCAATAGAGATGTTTCTCTTACTTGGAGACTTGGCTCAGACTGTTCCCAATCCCCCTGCTGTCTGACCTTACAGAAACTGAGCTGGTTCTGGGTTTTAAATGGACAAGGTAGTCAAATGGCCATTCCATGATTACCTTCTCTGAGGCCAGCAGAGTAAGAAATGAATTCAACCCCTGGGTAGGTGGGAAAAGCACCAGCAGATTTTAGTCTGCTTTGGGATGGGGGAAGGATGGTTGGTGGCAGGGCTTTACTGAGAATCTAAGATGTCTGAGTGATCTTGACTGCTTTTAAAGGCCCCCAAAGACAATTGTCCATTTTAACATCCAAAAACCCATCTGCATCAAACTTATGACCATGGCAGTTGCCCCATGAGACCTTTGAAAGCCTGTCAGGGTCTTCAAGACGGGGGTTGGTTTCAGGAGCTCCGAAAACCACAGGTATATAGCAAATGAGCAGAGCATGCGACTATTTTTACATGACAGGTAAAAGCAGAACTAGGTGATTTTATTTTTTTATCCTTTAGAGTTTACAAGCATTCAGCACCTTCCAGTAGAAACCTCATCTGCTAAATTTTACCCTGGAGCACCTTTCCAAGACAGACTTAGAATCCAGAGGACAATGGAGTTAAGCAGAAGAATGGCCTTTATTATTTTTTCTGCACAACCTTTAAGAAT
>NW_012137080.1:4248576-4249475 GCF_000956105.1 Propithecus coquereli | reverse complement strand
ATGAGCCACCACACCCAGCCCCAAAAAAGAACTATAATTGGTATGCTAAGAAAGGAGAAAAAAATGCAATGACATAAATTGCTCAATTAAAACCAAAAGAAAGAGGCAGAAAAGGAGTGGAAGACAGTGAATAGGATCCAGTAACGAATACCATAGATATTAATCCAACTATATCAATACTCACTTTAATCATCAATGGCCTAACTATAGCAATCAAAAGACACAAATTGTCAGAGTGGATGAAAAAACAAGATCCAACTGTATGTTCTCCACAGAAACCCATTTTAAATATGGAGACACATATTGCTTAAAAGTAAAGAGAAGGAGAAAGACATACACCATGCCAACACTAATCAAAAGAAAGCAGGAGTATCTATATTAATTTCAGACAGAGCAGAGTCACAGCAAGAAAAAGTTATCAGGGATAAAGAGGGGGAATTATTAATAAAATGATAAAAGGGTCAGTTCTCTAGGAAGACATAATAATCTTCAAGGCATATGCATCTAACAACAAAGCAACAAACTATGTAAGGCACAAACTGATAGAACTGGAAGGATAAATAGATGAATTTATTATTATAGTTGGAGACTTCAACATCCTTCTATCAGAAATGGACAGATTCAGTGGGCATAAAATCAGTAAAGACATAGTTGAACTCAATAATATTAATACCATCAATCTGCTGGATATAATGAACATGTATAGACTATTTCATCCAACAACAGCAGAATATACATTCTCTTAAGCTCACGTGGAACATTCACAAAGACAGACCATATTCTGGGCCATAAGATACGCCTTAACAAAAGAATAGAAATCATACAATGTCTGCTCTCAAACCACAATGGAATTAAACTAGAAATTAATTAGACAAAATAGATAGAAAATCCAAAAATAT
>NW_012137080.1:4233326-4238571 GCF_000956105.1 Propithecus coquereli | reverse complement strand
ACAGTGTGCAATCAGCAAAAATGTATTTACTGGGTCCTTTCTCCATTCTCAGGAAGGACGACTGCTTCCCCCTGCCTTGACCCCACAGTGGCTGAAATGGCTGCTGGGTTTCAACCTGGCTGAGCCACCAGTGAGGGTACTTTAGCCCATACATCCCTCTAGGCCAAAAGAGATGGTTCTGGGATAAGTTAAAATTCTAGCTCCTCTGAGGGTAAATCCAGGGATAATAGAAAAGACAGAGGCCAGCCTTGTCGTGATATACAAAGTCACAAATCCTCTTAGAGGAGTCGATGCCATAACCCAATGTCCAGCAGAGAATAGTGGCCAAAGGGTACGAGGATGGACAGTCAGTGTGGACCACTGCCTAAGTGTCCTCAAGTCTCCTCCCACAATCTCTTCCCTACCAATGTATTATACAATAACCAAAAATCGAGGAGGGCTCCTTGAAGTGGCAGTCACTAAATCATCATTTTTCCATCATCCTAAGGGATAGAGATAAAATGTTACTATGGAGGGGAAGATTTTGGCTTTTTATCTATTACTTTGTGTCTTTTCTAAGAGCGGCTTATAAATATCCCACATGAAGACACGTGGAGAAGGATTGGCAGTTACAACAGCTTGCCAGAGCCTTCATCCTTCAATATTCTAAGTCTTTGGCTCTTAAACATCTCCTCTCAGGTTTTACATTGCTTTTGTTGCCTGATTTTGGCTCAAGTTGAACTCTGAATTTAGAGTAAATACGTGGACCTTTCAAAATGAATTTGCTCCTTTCATATGAGAGATTACTTCATGGGGTAAGAGAGAAGACAAGAGGGGTGACTCATGATTTGGTGAGCAACACAGAGAGAGAAAACTCGGAGCCTTACACTTTAATTCTTCTCTACCCATTTGCCCAGGCCTCCTCGGAAGGGAGGAGGAACAGAAACATACCCTGCAGCCTACTCCCAATTATCTTTAATAACAGAAAAGCAAGAGGTAAGGAAAAAATGAAACTGCTAGAGCATCACGGATCCTCATTGTAGCCAAGAATTCCCACCTAATCTCTTAGCCTTTAAACGCAGACACACACACAGAGGACCTGTTACCAAACAGCAAACCTAGCTTGACTTTCATTTCCTGCTCCATGCCATCCGTGGGCACTGTTTTCAGAGAGTAAGAGAATCAGTCAAAAGGCAGACATCAAAGCAAAGGTGAGCAAGTCCGGGGCCTGGATGACTCATAAAAAGGATAGTGAGAACTGATGCATCGAATCAAAGAGGGGGCTCAGGAACCATGTCCAGGGCCCATCACCTGTGCCTGAGGCAGAAGGGGAGTTATTTTGTGCCAGATGCTGAAAGAATCCACTGGCAATTATCCCACGTGTTGGCCCCTTTGTGGGTGGTTTGTGGGAAAAGGCTATACACAAACTGGCTTCTTTCACCGCTATCAAGACGCACTCATCCCACCCGAGTCCCAAAGTTAGACGTTAAATCATCATAAAAAACAAAGTAATTTTAAAGACAATTTGAGTGCCATTGATTTAAAAGGCGAATCTGATAGTGGGAAGACATCCCGAGCAGCTATGCCGCAGAACAATTACCTGGGAATTTCCTGGGGTTTTAGACTTTCCACCCTTCCATCCCATCTCAAAAGTGGATTTTAAACAAGCCTGGATCAGCAAGACTCTTAAGACTTTTAATGCTGACTGAGGTGCTGTACTGAAAACCCAGCTGGTCTGCTGGAAACGAACTGCTAAGAACACATCCAAGAAGAAATGTCAAGCCAGGATTACAATCCAACCACATAGCAGCGTATTTTCTCGGGTCTAGATTTGATCCTTGCAGCCAGAACTGCAGTTTATAGACTTACAACTAACACGGCCTGGAGAATGATCATGTGCTTCCATCATAAACACACTAATATAAAATTTGACTTTGACCTAAGCAGACCACCGGAACACAGCGGGATGGGGGCACGGTGACATGGCCAGTGGGGAGGGTCTGAACATTTCTGCCATGGCACTTGAAACGGACAGGCTTATAAAGTCACGTGTTTGAAGCGACATTAAGCATGGTCTACTATAATAGCAGGATTCCTATAGTAAGGGCTAATGTGTGTGTGCGTGTGTTTTAGATTTTTACATGTCAAGCCACAAGTTATTTTTATTTATTTCACTGACAAAGAGAATTAATACCTGGCTTCCTCAGCTAAGAGGGAATAGGGTAAGTGTGTGTATGTGTGTATGTGTGTGTGTGTGTGTGTGTGTGTGTGTGCGTGCATGCTCATGAGGGTCTGTGTGTGTATATATGTGTTTATGTGTGTGTACTAAAACTTGTCAGCAAAGAAATGCATCATTGAGGCAGGTTAAATGAAGTGGAACATTTCATTCCTGGAAAATAAACCTAAGTGAGTCTCACTACATGACTCTGATTTATCTCCTTTCAAACTTCACGAGAATCAAAGGCAGGTACCTAGGCGGCAGATAAGGAACATTCTCTGTTGGGTATGCCTTTCCTACTAAATAACACTTGCGCATCACCTACGAAGGTTCCAGTGTGATAAAAAGAAAACATCTGACTCAACCAAATCACATATCTTATATTTTTAAGAGAAAATTTGCAAAACTGAGTGTCAAAATATCCAATTGCCTTAAAATTTTATTTATGAGTATATTAGGTTGAAAAAGCAACTGGCCTTTCTATATAGTAACAAGATGACATTTCATGAGTGAGACTGACTGCCATGTAATACCTATTGCACTTAGAAATCTTCAAATCAGGCAATCTAGAAATCAGGCAAACTGGAAACCAGGCAATCAAGAATCTGGAAGAAAAGGGAGACTTCGGGAGCCTGCGACACTGGTTAAGACACTTTGCATCGACTGCAGTTGTAAAACCAAAAGGCAAGCTGAAATTGATTTACTGAACTATCAGACAGCTTTTAAAAATAGGATGCACTGGTATACACAGCATTGTGCTCTGAACTCCATAAATGTGGACGTCTAAATATGCCAGGATTTTAAATACCCTCAGAGAACACAGCCCCTGAGAGGGCATCCCCATAATGCTTCTTATCTCCTCCTGTAACGCCCATTTAACAATAAAACTTTTGTCACATCAAGAAGAATATGTCCCAGTTTGACTCTGCCCTGGACTCCACTCTCATCTCTTTGCTACATCTCAGGAAACCATAAGGAGTAGAGTTCTCAGGGAGAGCTGGAAAATCAACCACAGAGCCAGGTAGCACCACAAGAAGAGATCGTTTCTAGCCTCTTGGTTATCTTGTGTGCGTGTTATGAAAGAGGGATGTGAAAGAAGTGCTATGTCACCCCCTAATCCCAAACCTCTGGGAATAACATGCCATCTTTTGTATATCCTGATGATCTGAACCTCTTCAGGGGTATAGTTGTTCCAGAAATCCTGAGCCATCTCCTTTCTTAGGTCCCCCACATTATGCAAACAAGACATGCAAATGATGTGGCTGAGGTGAGTGCTAAAAACTGTGGTCACAGAACTCATTAAACGACCCATATGGGTCAAGACCCTGGCCTCATTAATGCCATTTTCCAAATGAAGTAACTGGGCACAGACTTAACTCAATCAACCGCAGAGGTAGAGACGAGCTAAAGTCTGCTTTAACAATCTTGAATGGTAGAACTCAGTCAAATCAAAGAAAGTTTGTATACAAATCAGATGAAATGTGGTCATAGACTGCCCCATTTGCATGACTGACACTTGTCTTGTGAAAACCTGAAAAGATTCTGATGAGACCAGAGTTGCCTAACTACCCTCTTCTGTCTAACTAATACTGGAAAGGGTTAATTTTAAAAGGTATGAAATTGATTCAAATGCTTTCCCAAACAAAGTGTTTTTTTCTCTCCCTCTCCTCCCCTCACACATTCCAGAATGACACATTACTTTACCCAACACAAATTAAAGTTTAAATCTTCATCTTTGTGATGAGATTGCCTTGGCAACCTCAAATTCTCTGTAACAAGAGCCACACTAAAGGCGAAAAAAAGGCATAAATGTATTTGTACAAATCAGAATTACAAACCTTTACATGAGTCATCCTCAATTGGCTGTTTGAAAGCTGTTATGTCACTGAAAGTGCAAAGAAATAAAACCACTTTATCCTGTTCGTTTCGAATTGGAGCAATTTTCACAAAGAACCACACAGGTGTCCCTGAAAGGAATACCAAAAGGTTGGTCAGTAATTTGCATTCTCATTTGAGGGGCTATGGAAGCAAAGACTTGGGAATGAAAAGGTACAGATATTAATTCATTTTTAAATGGTCTCATTCCTTGAGGTGCCAGGTTATCACACCATTACTTTCTTTTCTTGCTGGAATAAAAACTTTCACCATGACTACTCAGTGGGGGTTTTCTTCTGTTCAAATAATTTTCCAAGTACAGATCTCTTAAGCCTTGTAAAACAGTTAGAAAATAGGTTGTAAATCCCACCTGATCTTATGGAAGAAACTTAGGTACAGAGACCTAAAGACTTACCTTAGATCACATAGTGGACAGTAAGAAGTAAGGGCCAAGATGGGCACCGCCAACCACGGCCAACAGATCATGCAAACTCAAATTTCAAACTCTATCCATCGCTAATGGGCCCCAGTGTCAAAATTCACTTCAGGAATTCACCAACTTGGCTCACATGCTCAACCAAGCATGGGTAAGAAACTATTTCTAAGTATCTCTCCCCAAAATAAAAATCCAAAACATCTAATACAATAACAAATGACAAGACACTGAAGAAGAAAAGGATCACCACAATGATTCCCCCTGCAAAGTTTCCTCAGAAAGGGAGGGTTACAAGCAGGTTTGGGCTGTGATCACATTAGTACCTTAGGAAATGAATGTATTTCAATGTCATTCCCTGTTCCCGAGCTAAAGTGGGGGGATAAGTTCTTCCTAAGCATGGCCCTTATCCACAAAAGGAGGTGGGCAGAGCTAATCTGACTGGCTCCTCAGACAGGGCATCAGCTCA
Organism: Propithecus coquereli; assembly: GCF_000956105.1. NCBI lineage: Eukaryota > Metazoa > Chordata > Mammalia > Primates > Indriidae > Propithecus > Propithecus coquereli. The sequence continues at coordinate 4,233,597 of NW_012137080.1, read as the reverse complement.
GGTATCAATGGCCAAATATCTGCACTGTCATTGTCTGGCTCCCAGAAATAATTAGGGAAAGTAAACAAACATTTTCTATCCATGCAGAACATCACAGCAAGAAGTACCAGTTTATTCTGTGATACAAAATTAAATGAGACACAAAGCAATGGTATATTCTTCCCTATCAAGTTCTTGTATCCCAGTTCCTAAAAGAGCATCTGGCATATAAGAAGAACTTAATAATTCTTTGTTGAATTTTGCATAACTGGGATAATATTTTACATACTAC
>NW_012137080.1:4229298-4232201 GCF_000956105.1 Propithecus coquereli | reverse complement strand
TGAGCTGGGCCTAATGCCTGGAAACCTGCTCCAGTTGGGGCTATGCCATCTAATCTTTATGTCCCATTTATGACTGCTGGGGTTGATGATGCCAACCCACGTGTCCAAGATCGCGAAAACCATTATATTAGATGCACCTCTATTCCAATGGCATATCGGGAGGTCTTTTTCACTTGTCCACAGTTCAACCTCATCACGAATGAGCTCTCCCCATTTCAAAAGATCAATCTGTTGAAGCTGTGTGCATCTCTCCGGCAAACTGTGCCCAACACCTCCTTCCAGAAGTGTTCCTTGATTAAACACTACTCTGACCATTCCTTTTCAATATCTAAATATATATCTTGTACCAAAAATTTGTAACAGCCAGTATGTATTGGATTAGAATTCATCTTGAGCTGATCACAGGGGCTTTTGAGGGAAAGAACCTCCTTTTTTCTAATCTGGTGTTTGCCTGTGGAGGAACATCTTTTAATGTAACACTGGTTTTTTTTTCCTGGGTTGGTGATTTGGGAGACAAGGAATAATACATGTAGCTTGGCCCCTCCTCTGCTCTGCTCCTCTATTCTATAAATGTCAGGGGGTAAGGCAAAGGGCAGGGGAGATGGCTGGCTGGAGATGCCTGCAGTTCTTCAGTGCTACCTGTGACTGGTAGGTAAGTCTTTCTCTCCCTCAGTTGGCTCTGATCATGGACAGGGAAGGAAAATGCTATGTATTGCCCCTCCTCAAACCTTAACAACTGAGGACTGTTTCTTTAAATAGATAATAATCCATTCCAAGGGCAGGAGACCTGCTCTACTTTCTCTGTCTTACCACGCTACACCTCTATTCCAATGGCATTCAATGTAACATTATCCACAGGGCCATGTGAGGCCACTGTGTCACTCAACTCCAGAGGGTGCCATCGTGAAACTGTACACCCTACCTCGGCAGGGAAGGTGCTTTAGGAATGCTTGCTGAGTTTTAAAAAAAATAAATCCTATTTCCAGTGTCTTCTTGGTCACTCAGACCTGCCTCCATCCCACATTATCACGACCCAAACAATCTAAGAAAACAAGTAGAATGGACTTAAATGTTCATTTTGGAATTCTTCCAGAGGAGAAGATGAGTCCCTCCTAGGTGGCATACACCAGTATTTCAAGCTTTTCCATTGAAGAGCAAAGGATTTTTATTTATTGAAATATTATTCAAAGTCTCAATATATGAAACAGTTGCCTCAAGTGAATGTGAACTATCTAGAACCTGGAGCCCCACCCAATCCAGTTTCCCTTCTACCCCTCTGAAGGCCCCAAAGATATTCAGAAACCCTTTTGCTCCATTCAAACATTGCCTTCCTGCGGGCAGAGGTTGTGGCAGGTGGCCTCCCGAGGTCTCTCCCAGATCCCAGATTCTGCAGCAGGATCCATTCCATCAAGATACTAGAGAGACAATAAATGCACAAATATTCACATACATGCACAAAATAAGGAAGAGGAAGTTAAAATTCTGCCTCCCTACCCAAGCATCTACCATGGAAAATTGAGAAAAGCAAGTACTTGATATCCTGTTTCTGCAAAAAGGACAAAGAAATCCCCTATTAAAGAAATCTCCTATTAAAGAAAGATCAATGTAAAACCCAAGAACAACACAGCATCTGACAACCCTACTGATGGCAGAGGCTGCTGCTCCTGGGAGAGAGGCTCTTTCCTGGTGGAGAATGCCCAGTGGTAGGGCAGTTCCAAGTCAGGCACCTCTTCTTGGTCACTGATTCTCATCCCTTATGTAGCTCCCTTAGGTTATGTAGTAATAAACCTCACAACCTAACTTGGCTTTGGGGTTCCTCAATCCGAGCAACCTGATACCAAAACAGCAATGCTCAGGTGTATGAGAGAATTTTCGGCCTCTATCAATCTTCCTCCTACCCCAGGCTTCCTTCCAGGTACTCTCTTTAACCAGGCATTTGGGCATCCAGACCATGTTCAACAGCAACAGAATAGCCCAAGCCACTGTGATTGGCTCTTGGGAAGGGCCACATGGTGCTGGGCCATTCTGATAGGTCCAGAAACTAGACTTAGGAGTGGTAGTGTACCCTAGAAAACAGATCAATTGATCTGGGGTCAAATTTATTGAGACAAATGACAAGTAGAGGATTCGACAGTACCAGGAGGAAGCAGTGGCCACTGGGCATTAGAACATATGATTTAGAGTCCCAAGCTCTGAGTTTGAACCCTTTCTCTTCATTTATTGTGTACCTTGGCTGCACTAATTTAACTTCTTTCAGCATCAGATTTCTCATTTGTAAAATGGGGATAATAGACCTACTTAATATTAAGTAACAACGCTCACATGTCTGACACACAGGTGCTTAAAACTATTACATTCCTTTATTCCTTCCTTTTAAATTCCTCACCTATAAGATTGAAATGCCCAATCTCACTTCACAGGGATGTCTGAATGACTTAAAAAGACAATATATCTCAAGGTGTTTAATGAAACTCTGAAGCTGCCTCTGCCCTTTCTGAAGGAAGAAGGCCAGTCTCAACCATAACAAGGGGAAAGCTAGAAAAATAAATGCTTAAGCCTCAGCATAATTAAAATAGCACGGAAGAGCATAAAACAAAACTGAAATAAATGGGGAGAGTTGCATTGCTTGCAGATGAGGAGATTCAATTTTGTAAGATGTCAACCCTCTCCATTTAATATATAAATCTAATGCAATTTCAGTAGGAATCTCAGCTGTTCTTTTATTTGTTTTTCTTGGAGCTTGATGAATTGAAATTCAATTCAAATATAAAAATAAAGGTGTGAGCATGGCCAAGAAATAGTTGAAATTATTAGAAAGAAAAATAATAACAGGGACTAGCGACTGCAGTAATTAAGAGTCACTGGCACTGGCCCCAGAACAAACAACAATGAAAATAATATCA
>NW_012137080.1:4220890-4228633 GCF_000956105.1 Propithecus coquereli | reverse complement strand
GGCCTCCCAAAGTGCTAGGATTACAGGCGTGAGCCACCGCGCCCGGCCAAAAGCTTCTATTTTTAAAAAAAGTTAAAAGAAAAAAATTCCAAATTTTCAATATGTCTGATTTAGGATCAACAACCATTGCATATAAGCAGCTGCTACCACTGAATAAATAAAAACAACCCATTCGGAAAATAAGCAAAATTTCTACAATTGTCTTATTAGATTTGTCTCTATGACTAGACTGTAACCTCCTCAAAGGCTGAGCCAGTTTCTGACATCTGCACCTCTGTGGCCCACAGGGTCCGGCACAGCGCTGAGCCTACCGTAGGTGATCAACAAGCAATCAGTCAGCAGCTTCTTCATGCTGGTTCAGCAGAACCACTGAAAGCTGCCTGTCCCGGGCTTCTCTAACTGAGAAGCTGATCCAGAGCTCCCAGCCTCTGGGCCACCAGCCACACCACAGACTGTAAAGTCACACGCTAGGGAGGTTGCAGGGTGTATGTACTACTTTTACTCAGGGCTGATACTTCTTGATTTTCTTGTTTGAAAATGAAAAACTAATTGACTAGAACAAGAGTGACCACGTAAATATTTACTGAATGAGTTAATGATGACTATCATTGATGTAAGAAAATCATATACTGAATATGAGGTAAGTAATAATCTGAAACATATAGTACAAAGAAATGCCAGGTTTTCAGACTGGCCAATAGATAGAAATCTTTCAAACGATCCATCCTTCAAGATACGTAATAGTATTCCACACGCTCATTCCAAACACACTGTGAAGCCTAATTACTCATTTGTTAGTAATTAGGGAATAATTACTAATTATTCCCACCTCCCCAAATGGTGAGACAAACATTAATGCTTATCAATAAAAGATCCTTTCTACAAAGTTGTCCTTGCAACATAGTAAAGAATAAAAGCAGGGAAGAAAAAAGAACCAAAGCGATTTATTAAAAGCTTGTAAAAATCGGTAAAAAAAAATCACTAGACTTAAATAGAATATATGGGCAAATAATCCGAACAATTAACATTTAAAAGGATAATTTTAAATGGATAGTGAATCAGAAAAAATACTTCAATCTCACTGGTAGTAAAAAAAAAAACCTCATTAAACAAAAAAATTAATTGTGGAAAATGTGATAGTTTAAGTTATACTATTCAATACTGGTGAGGTACAATGAGTCAGACACTCATATTCTGCCTGAGAACTCGGAAGTGGGTTCACTTCTTCCGGACAGCTATTTGGCAAAATGTCTCAGAAACCTTAGTTCACGTTTGTGACACAGCAATTCTCAACTTCTAGGAAATATTTCACAATGTCAGCAAACTATCTTTGCTCAATGATTTTCACCTCAACATTGTTCTTAATAAAGAAAATTTAGAGCCTCCTAAATATCCAACAGAGGAAGCATTAATAAAATTCTAAACTATATTTATGAAAAACTTTAATGATGGAGATATTTTGTGATAAAAGATTAAAAAATAAACACTATTTTTAAATTGCATATATATAAAAATATCCATTATGCAAGGTGTGCACAAAAACTAAAAGAAAACACACCTAAAAGTTAGTACCATTTCTCTGAGTTTTGGGGGTTTCTCGTCTTTGTGTTTCTCTTTGTGTATTCTCCATGATAAAAAATGCATTAAAAATCAGAGAAAAAAATAAATATTGTTAGATTAGGACATCTCACTTTTAAAATATCTCAACAGGAGTGGGCTTTCCTTCACAGGACTCTACACTGCTTTAAAATGCTTACGTTTCACTCCATCGAACCGCAAAGTTTGGAAGTGGAACCAAACTCTGTCTCCACAGAGGTGAAGAGAAACTGAGGTCGTCTTCCCTCTCCTCGGACCCATTCCGTTCCCAGTCGCCAGGGTGGCCACACTGCTCGCTGCTCCAAAGCCCTCACTGTGAATCACGTGATGTTCTTTCATTCATCTGTTTCTTGGTAAATACCAAGTCCCTTTCAAAGTCACTCAGCAAACATTCACCAAGCACTGCCTCTATGTCCGACCTAAACGCCGTGTTTTTTCACCCCAGGCTGGGCCCCAGGTCCTGAGCGGAAATGCGCGGCTTCCTACTCCCTGGGCCCGGGCAAGCAGGAAAGAGCAGATCACTGGACGCCACTGACAAAGTCCTACCCTCGGCCTCCCCGCCAGTGCCCCTTTGGACATCTCTCCGTTTCAAATTCCTCTTCCCCTGACCAGGCCACAATCATCTTGTCGCCAGGATGACTCCTAATGGGCCTCTCTACCTCCAGTCTCGCTAGGCTGGAGCCACCTTTCTTTCTTTTCTTTCTTTCTTTCTTCCTCCCTTACTTTCCTTTCTTTCTTTCCTTTCTCTCTTTCTTTCTTCTGGCTCTCCCTATCTCCCTACGTTGCCCCAGGCTGGGTTTGAACTCCCACCTCAGCCTCCCCAGTTGCTGGGATCACATACAGGTGTCCGTCACCACGCCCAGCTTGCAGCCATCTTTCTAAAATGAAATGATGATATCCTTACCCTGCTTCAAACCCCTCAACGTCCCTCACCCCCACTCTCTTCCCCATCACTGTTGCCGTTAAGACAAATACTAAACTCTTTCACCTGGCTGCATGACTGGCCCTTCCTAACCTCTCCAGCTTCATTGGTTACCCCTTCTTTATATATGTTTTGGTGGAGTATTTTCTGTGTGTCAGGCACTGGGCTGGGTGCAAGGGATACAGCCATGAAAGAGACACAACCTGGTAGCTTGAAAGTCGGTCTTCATTCACTACAGCTGCTTCCAATTCTTGCTACTCCACGTGTACTACGTGCACCAACAACATCAGCATCACCTGGGAGCAGAGCCTCAGACCCTTTGCCAGACCCACTGCCTACAAATAGGCATTTCCGTGCACAGGTGAATTGCTATGCTCATCAAAGTTGGAGGAGCATTGCTTTGTATCACTTGAACCCTCAGTGCTCTCCCCTGCTGCCCTCTCCAGATGCTTTTCATCAGCCTGGGATACTCTTTGTCCTGTTCTATGTCTAACTCTTACCTGTCCTCAGTTTCTGCATGGAATTCATGTCTGCTAAGAAGACTTCCTTCCCTGACCTCCTAAATTGGGGTTAAATGGCCCACCTATGTGGTATCACCATCAAAGCACATACGGTTCTGTTCTGTGTGTGTTGCCCTGCCCTGCAGATGCTGTAAGAGCAGACACTGTCTTTTCACAAATGCATCCCTAGCAGCAAGCCTAGCATCTGACGTAGGGTAGTGGGTCAATAAAAGCTACTGAAAAAAAAAACCATAGAATCTGACAAAACTTTATAATTCCCAGACTCAATAAATAATTTAAAGTTTCTAAATGCTTCAGGAGAGGGTGGGATTTGGAGGAAGTTTGGGGTAGTGAGCAGGTCCTAGGAAGAAACCAACATTATCTGTATAATTTCCTCAATTTAATGCTTCATGTTTTACATACAGGGTTAGCCTTGTATAGAGTCCCTGCTGGCCAACTAGACATCTTTGCATAAATTAGAAAGGGAAACTCCTTCCTCAACATACGTGCATTTCCAGACCAGGGTGCATGGAGGACTCAGCAAGGAAATCATGAGCTGGTTTCCACTTGACCCCTACGAAGGGAATGACCTGCATGACCCTATGTGGCAGCCCTGCCTTGTACCCACAATTACACTGAGAAGAATGGTTATGGAGTAAACACTGGACAGCAGGTCCTGCCTGGCACTGCATGACCTTGGGTGAAAAATTTAACTTTTAGCCATGCCTACTTGACAGGGCTTAGAGAATCAACGTTCTAAAATAGAGTCATACCTTATACAAAGTTTATTTTCTTAAAGCCTAAGGTAAAAATTGGGTATGACCACAATGAGTCTTGAAAATGTCTTAATATCACCCATAAAGTGGAGCCCCATGTCCAGACTGACATGCCACTTTGGAGACTATTATTCATCCCTCAATAAGCCCACTATAACCTCCAGGGAGGGAAGAGATGCTGATTCTTTGGCTGCCCATCAGCTGAACTAGTTGGCTTCCATAGATAGTTCATGTCTACCTAAAGTACAGAACTTCAAATACCAAAATCACTTTCAGTAAGATACTCATAATCCAGGGCCCTCAGCCCTCAAGGTCACCGAGAAACAGCAGATTGCCCTCTCCCACATCATACTCACTCTGGGGCACGTGCTCACTGAAGAGAATGGCAGGTGCAATCACTAACGCAATTTAAATTGTTTCCCTCTCTCTCCCTTTTGGGCCAAACATGTATAGTTGAATTTGGGTAAGTTAAATGCATAGTCTAATGAAGCATGAAAATGCCAAAGCAAAATATAAATGCAGGGCATTCTTCATGTGATACACCTACCCAATTAGCTCTGTGTCATGGGGAAAGCCACACTGTTCAGGACACAAAGCTGCTAGCGTGGAAAACCTTTAACTCACTCCATTAGCTCAGTGCACATGTGCAGACCATGCCTTTCCCATGAGAAGGCCACTGTTGGAGCGCTTCCGGTACGAGCTGTTGCTCTGAGTTGTGTTCCCCTATAGTGGAGGGACTGGCAGGAAGCCCTTCACAGTCTTTCACCTCATTCCTCTTGTAGCTAGTAGCGGGTGGGAACTAGACCTGTTGGCAGAGGGGGTGAGCTGGAGCGAGGCAACAACTCCAGTGTACAGGCTGTGGGGACAACCCTCTTGGGCTTGTGGATGGCCAGTGCTAATCTCTCAGATCAGCATCTGCTCAGACCAGGAAGCAAACGGTCCTCTCGGTCGCTTGCTCCAACACTCCAGATTGAAAAAAAAAAAAGTCCCAGCTCCCTTCTAGATAAAAGCAATATGTGCTCTTTGTTTTCCAGAGCAAAACATATCACTCAGACCTGAATGCCACCAAAATAAACACTTATCCTCATGTGCCATCTGGGCTACTCTGGAAATGTTCTATTGAACCAATTATCTGCCAGTCGATCCTACATATAAAAAACAATAGTGTTTCAAAAACAGAAACGGAGCACTATTAACACCTCTGCAGCCCTGCTAGGGCCATATGCCCCACTTTCCATACTTCTGATATAGCTAATCTCCATTCAATAGGAAACCTCCCAAAGGAAAAAGCAAATTTTATACTTGTGTATAGCTATTGACCTAAAAACCTCATTAACATGCTTTGGAGAAGTAATTGTAGCCAAAACAAATACAAATTAATGATGCAGCTGTAGTTAATGCTATCTCCTGGGGTCACCAGGAGAATAAAATTTTATTTCTAAGCTCTTAATTGGGTGCCTACTGGTGTTACTGGCCATGCTAGGTGCTGTGGAAGATGGATACAAAGACGAACTGGACGGAGTTTCTGTCCCACCTTTCCCCTCCTGCTTTAAGATGTCTTCAAGTCTACAAATGCCTTAAGCCAGCAATTCACCGTAAGTAAGCCAATAGGGAAAACACTAACCCAGCAGCAAAACAGATGAAGTCTTAACTGGTTAGTTACAAGAACCTCAACAGATGTTCCCACGAAGAACAGTGTAACTGATCAATCAATAACATTTATCCCCACATACACAATGGCTTCAAGTAACAACATTTAGCTGATGGGAGAGAAGAAAAACCAAGACAACAGAGGAAGAGGAGATATTTTACTATTCTAAACACATAAAGGTATGGTTCAGAATGGTCTGAATACTCACTGTTCTTCTTGTACATCAAAATTTCAAAGGAATTCATCTCATAGTTCTCAAATGTTTGCCGCACCTTCTCAATTGTGTCTTTATCAGTCAGTTCCCCATACATAAAACTGCAAATCAACCAGAAAGCTCATGTTAGATTAACAAGTATTTATTATTCTACAAGCATATGTTATCTGTCCTATACCCAGCACCGTGGAACACACACACACACACACACACACACGCACACAGTGAAAACATTCATTAAATCCAAAAAGATTTACTGATTTGACTGTGAATTAGACTCCATCACTCCCCCCAAAAACCAAAAGTCTAATGAGAGATCTTCACTAGAAAACAGCAGATCAGAAAAAAGACTGGAAAACAGTATGATCAGTGCTACAAGGGTAGCACACCTAAGGAATTACAGAACACTCAGAATAGGCACAGCACACTCTCTGGTTGGTCAGAGAAGGCTTCCCAGAAGTAAGATCAAATGAGGTGTGAAAAGCAAGGGGAAATTGGCTGAGAAAAGGAGGGAGAAAAATATGCCAAGCAAAAGATGAGCATGTGCAAAGGCACAGAGAGGAGAGTCAGGTTAATTCCAGAACCTGAATGTAGTTCAGTTGACTGGAATATAGACAATGAGGGACAATTTGCCATATATAATATAGAGAAACAAGCAGAGGCCAGGTCATGGAGGAGACCATGACATTGTAAGCTATGGGAAGTAATTTAAGCTTTATCCGGAAAGCAGTGGGGGCGTATGGGAGGGGTTTAAGCAATGGAGAAACATAATCAGATTTCATTTTAGAAATACAACTCCGGGAGCCTTCCTGATAAAGATGGCCAAGTAAGTTTGGACCATTTTTCCTCTTCTAATTCTCAAAAAAAATAATTCCCCACCCCATAAAAAAGGAAAAAATCACAAAAATTCACCACCCAAACAAGAGAAGGGGTACAATCCGATGCTCTAAACATTTAGACATAGCTAAGGAAAGAAACAGAAGATTCAGCCACTATTTTTCCTGCCCCTCACCCCAAAAAAGAAAAATAGCATTGAGTTTTAAAAATTGAGACAATAAAATCCTACACGTTCTTACTAAGACACCTCCCTGCTGCTCAAGTTTGGAGAAAAGTAGACTGAGGAGGTAAATAAGCAGCACGCAAAGAAATTAGAGAAAACCTCAGGATAGTAGAAGTTCCACCTACTAATACTAGCCTCAGCAGTGTTAGTCCTGGACCACGAGGACTGTCCATTTTACTGGGCCTCACACTGAATATGGTCTGAAGACCAACATTTATCCCTCTGGGAACAGGATATATCCCCAACTACATAGACTGAACTATGGCACAGGACACTAAAAAAATGCAAGATGAGAAAAGCCATCTCTCAGTGGGGCTGGAAAGTCTAGTTCTCTGACAAAGGGTGCCCACGAGCCCACCTCAGGCCTTGAGGCAACAGTAACTAAGAAGGACAGCAGTGACCACTCCTATCACTCCTCTGTCTTAGGTAATGCAGAAACAGTGGCATGCGTTCCTAAACAATACACTTTCTATCTTTTAAAACTGTGCATACTGAATATAATCTAACTTTTTCTTGGTGACTTGAATCATAGAATCATAGGATCTCGGAGGTACAAAGAACCTCAGAGGTTATCACGTGCAATTCCTGATCTAAAACTGAAGCACCCAGTCAAGCACCATGTTTAGCTTGATGCTGGAACAGCCTTAGGCTTCCTACAGGCTTCTGAGTTCTGATATCCCCATAAGGAAAGAGCCCGAGCTGTTGAATTGATGAATTCTGTGTCACTTTTATTACTTTAGGTCCCTTCCCAGCCCACTGAGGGATGCGATTATCTGCTGCCCATGTGCGTATCTCATGTAGTACTCTGCTTTTGGTTGTACTCTTTACCTATAAGCCAGGAAAATAAAAAACTGAGCTTCTTGAATTATTTTTAAAAAGTAGATCAAGACTAATTTAGCCCTACCTGAGAACAAGAGGATTTCTCTTCTTTCTCTTCCTGACTTAATTTTCCAGATAAGTGACCTCCATTTAAGTGAAGTGATGGTATAATATATATGCAAGCAATTTCTTTCACAAGGTAAAA
>NW_012137080.1:4208578-4219757 GCF_000956105.1 Propithecus coquereli | reverse complement strand
AATGCAACTTCTAGAAACAGAAGACTATGCCTGGTCAGACAGACTCCTCCACTCTTCCTAGATGAATTTATTTATTTATTTGGCAGGTTTAGAAAAATGATTCCACATTGTGCAAACATCACTGAAGACAGAAGACTGAAGAAGGCGAGGACTGAGAGGAGCCAAAGGCTATGGTGGGCCAAGATCTCGCCAGGGCACAGCAGGGGAATGGCTGGCGGGATCCAGGCGACATGCCCAGCTCAACACCTTGAGGATGCTTTGAAAGAGCTTTTCTCATGCCACAGCCCAAGGGCACTGCTTGGTTAGCATCCTCGTCAAACACACCAGCTGTGCTGTTAGCACGATGTGCTAAGAGATCAGACAGAGAGATGTAACAGCATGAATCAGAAAGCAACAAAATATTGTTTCTCTTCTCTTTTTCTAAGTAAAGAATTTTGGCTAAGGAAAAGCTCTGTGAACAAGCCTTTTGTCTCCAACATTATAGTTACTCTTCTAAAATGCTCATAAATTTTTTAAAATTACTTTAATCATCTAAAATGTATTTCATTTTCATTTAATTTTATTTAATCTTCTAATTTCACATTGAATTTAATCTAAAACTTTGAGTTCACGTTTTATAGATAAAACGGTTTTCCTGAGTTTTTCTGGACTTTCTCCCATCTTACTGACTGCAAGTTTGTCAATGTGGGAACCACGTTTTATGTCTGCTTTGATTTTTCCCAGTATGGTGCATGAACTGGAGATGATATTGCAATAAATATTCCTGAATACACAATGAATGAGGTAAAGGCAATTCCCAAACAGAGTAAGTCATTTTCTTTTTCTAGAAGATACCATGAGAGTTTACCAGAACAACCCCAAACATAAATACCTGCAGGTACTGCTCTTTTGCATCACTTCTGCCCTGTGATAGCCAGACAGCTTGCAAAATCCGTCATTGCTGTACACGATAGGCCAGTCCACTATCTGGGCATTTCCCAACACAAAATTAGTATCTGTTAAAAAAAAAAAAAAAAAGACAGAAAGAAAAGAAAGAAAAGAGGACATGAGGCAAGACATTAGTTGAGATTCAATGAGGACATAAATAATATCAATCAATCTAGGTACTTCTGCTTCCCTCCAAAATATAGTCTCTTGAACAGGAATATGGCCCTGTGAGGAATGCAAAAGAACAGTGTTTTAGAAGAATATTTCTAATGCACATGCTAACTAAGGTCACTGTACTCCAAAAAGAAATTAGTGAAGACAGGATGCTTACCCAACCAACCAATGAATCCTGCAGAAATCTAGTAGATTCCCATGAGACATATTCCTAATTTTTCATCTCAGTGAAAGTATACTGATAATACAGAGCAAAAGAGAACACAAAAGTAATTTCTTCTGGGCTCTGTCCAGCATCTTAGCCTTGTCAGTCTTTTGACAGAAGCTACAAATTTGCCTTCTTGATCCTGACTAGCATTTGCCCATCCTTCTCAGAGAGGCAGAGGATGGGGGATTGAGCACTGCCTCATGGAACACACATAGCACGGAACCCTCCTCTTGGTAAGGAATAACCACTAGACCCTCCTAATACTAGCGCTTTGTAAAGGCTGACCGAGGTGCTCACACACTAGAACCTTCGCACTGATTCTGAAATTTTGTAGCCACAGAGCTGTATTTTGGGGCTCTTTCACAGAGCAGTAGCCTACCATTCACTCATGATGCAGAGTTTAAGTAAGCCAGATATGTATGACTGGCTTAGTGTGTTATCATTACTTCCCACATTTTTGTGGAGAGTTTTTTTGTTTGTTTTTTTAATAGAGATGGGGTCTTGCTCTGTCACCCAGGCTGGAGTGCAGTGGCACAATCACATCTCACTGAAGCTTTGAACTCCTGGGCTCAGGCGATCCTCCTGCCTCAGCCTCCAGAGCAGCTAGGACTACAGGTGCACACCACCACACCCAGATATTTTTCTCTTTTTAGAGACAGGGTCTTGCTATGTTGCCCAGGCTGGTCTTGAACTCCTGGCTTCAGGCGATCTTCCAGCCTCGGCCTCCTAAAGTGCTGGGATTAAAGGTATGAGCCACTGTGCCTGACCACTTCCCACAATTTGGAAAATCAAAAGTCTTCATTACTTTTTGTGCTCAGGAAATCAGCTGTCCCTCTTTTCTTTTCAAGAACTTAAATTAAGCAAATAACATTCAGAACTTACATGTTATCATTATTTTAGTTTGGTTCCTTCCTCCCCACAGAATACCCACCCACCTCCAGCCATCCCCCCAAAATAAGAAAGAACACACACCCTTCTTTTGCTGTATACTGGAGGTTTGTTTTTATATACATACATATATATATATATATATATATACACACACATATACCTATATATACACACTATGTAGAGTGAAATAATGGTGATATAATGTCCTTATTTAATTGGGAGGTTAATCATGTTCTAGGACAGCACTTAACAATTTATTCGCAATATGGGTAACCATCCTTTCCTAGCTATATAAGGAGGTAACTATTCTTGGGTCAGATAGGCTTCTCCACCCTTCATAGTTGGGGTTATTTTTTTTATTTGTCAGGTTTGGGGAAATTATTCCACTTTATGCAAACAGCACTAAAGACAGAAGACTCCAAAGAAGGCAGGGATTGAGAGGAGCCAAAGGCTGAGGTGAGCCAAGACCTTAGAGAGGAGGAATCACTAAATACAGTAATCTATTCTTGAGACTGCTTAGATCTATTTAAAGGAACATAAAATACAACTTTTATGATGTGAATCTATAAACCTACTATTTTTTATAAATACGCTTTTAATGAAAATCTACAACCAGTCCTTCCCTCCATCTCTCCCATAGACACATAAATACTTCCTGAGTACCTACTGGGTACCAAGCACAATGCAAGGCCCAGGGGTATCCAGACTGATAAGACGTGGTCCCTGCCCTCAAGGAATTTAGCAGGACAAATGGACACGCACACAACTAGCTAAAGAAACAGGTAAGAAAATGACTGACCGTGTTTGAGAAAGATAAAGGGCTGTGATTCCGGGGCGATAACATTTGAACTTGCTCTAGTCTAAAAAGATGAGTAAGATTTATTTAAACATTGTTGAATGTCTAAGATGTGATACAAATAATATAAAATAATAATACAAAAACAATAGATACAGAAATGACAACGTCATCCCTGTCTTTGGTGAACTCAAGAGGGTGGGAGCGGGGAGGGAACATTCCAGGCAGAGCAAAGGCATGGATGGCAGCACGGAACACAGAGCAGGCTGGGGCAGACAAGCCAGGGGAAGCCAGGAAAGTGGCAGGAGGTGACACTGGAGACCAGACTGGGAAGGGTCTTGAATGAGTAAAGTCAAAGAAGCTTTGACTTTTTATTCTGGAGGCAGAATAACTGTTCTTGTTGGCCTTCTCTCCCTGAATAAATTCGACATTTCCTAAACTGAACAGCGTAGTCTAAAAGAAGTGTAAAGATCTTTTGAAATCTAGTAGGTTTAATGGTCTCTCTTGTTGCCATCAACAAAGGTAAGTAGGATAAGAGGAAGAACAAGGCATAGGATGGTTGTTCATTTTGTAACTGTGAATTAAATGACTTTGATAAAAATAAGCATATACTTAATTAAAAATTAATTTAATCACAGAAGATTGCATTATTGATTAAATTTTTCATTTACTAAAAAATGAGAGCAGGATAAATTTCAAGCTCCAGATATCAGTGCAACTTCTCATGAAAGTATTCTGATCATCTTTTAAAGGTATTCATAATTCCACATGCATTCCCCCGGGTGTACATATTACAGCCTACTAGCACATTCTTTGACTTTAGTCAGGAAGCACAAAAATAGGAAGCACAGTAGGAATGGAGTCATCAGCCTATCATTCACTCAGAAGATTCTCACCATAAAATTTAAAATTCCAGAATAGTTTCCTCTCACTGCTAACCCAAGCAAGAGATTATAGATCCCAGGGAGCAAGGTTCCCTTGACACCCTGTGATGGAAGATCTAGGAATTCCCTCTTTATCCCAGGACTTGGAGAGAGTGGAAAAAAGAATTCTAGTCCCAGCTACAAAGCCATTTGCCTCCAATAGTAAAGGAATTCTTCCCCCTCCCCTTCCAAATCCTAGCAAACACAGTCTCTTTTAATTCTAAGCTACAAACAATCGGCCTACAAATTACCTTTCAGAGCACAATCTGTTTATAAATTACATACGAACACCATGACACCAGATGTATCATCAGGAACTAAGGAATTCCACCTAAGTGACATTCTAGGTTTTAATGAGAATGGGTCCTATTTATTGATATTCACTCTGTGCCAGGTGCTGTTCTAAGTACTTTACCATATATTATGGTGGGGTTTTTTAACCTTTACAACAATCTTTGTGAGGTGGTACTACTTTACTGAATGGAGTGTCAGGTATTTCCTCATTTTATCATGAGGAAACTGAGTCTCTGAGGATGTACAACAGCCAGATATACCAGTGTATAGTTGGGATTTGAACCTGGGTTTATCTGACTTCAAAATCCATGCCTTTAATCCTTACATTACAGTCCCCTTCTTATACCATTAAGTACTAAAATCAGACCATTTCTACGATTACCATTCTTGTCATCATATATTGTTATTCTACCTTGTGATACACAATGATGCCCTCAGGAAATATTAATGTGGGTAGAAGTAATTATTCTGCCTCTAAATGCTTGGGTTCTCCTGTCTGTCTTTTCAATGATTTGTCTCTTCCCTCACTTGAAAACTACCATCTTTTACTTCTTAAAACTAGTGTGCTGACTGATTTCTATAACAGTCCTGCTTCTACACAATGATAAAAGAGGAGGAGGAACAGGAGAGCAGAAGAGGGTGGACTTTGTGCCTGGCTTCCCATGTGATGCTCAGGGGTGGGACAGAACACCGCACTGGGTGATTGAAAGCCGCTGCACAGCAAACCTGGCCACGTTAGCACTTCTGAGCCTCCCTCAGTTCGCATAATGTCTGGGAAGAACCCAGAAGTTCCCAACCGCCCCATGGCTGCTGAAGTTGCATAAGCAGACGGTTATCACAGTGGAGTGAGCTGACCTTATAGCCAAGGACTGCATATCAAACTTCCCAAGCCTAGGATCAACCATGGGGGAGGAGAAGGGGAGCTATAGAGCCAGTTAGAGCCAGATTAGATCAAATCACATACACACACCAAGGGGAGGGGGCAGGGAGGGGAGAGAATGTGTGTTGAGTTGGGGCAGGAGCATCAAATTCTGTTCCATCCAAGAGAATGGAACATAAGTTCACCAGCTGCAGACTTGAGCCCCACAGATCAGCTAGGTGCCCAGTAATCAGTAGGCCAGGGACCACTGCCAGAGACCCAAGGAAAAAGAGGGGGAAAATAAGGCCTTCTTATTTTCTGAGGCTCCAGAGTTCATGCGAGTGCTGCTTACTTCCACACCACACACCATCTTGGAGAAAAGCAATGGGATGGGTAGAATTGGAATGTGAACCCAGAAAAGACTGGTTACCCAAAAGATACTACTAAATGGAGAGTTTAGATTCCCCCCCTAACCAGTCTCCCTTTGCTCTTCAGTGGAGCGGGAGCTTGTGGGGAAGATTAGACCTGTTAAATAAAATAAAGGAATAAACTTAGGTGGATCTGAGTACATTTGCCACTATACCTCTAGAAGTAGGTCTGCCATAAGAATAAACAGGCTCAGAAAGTGGGAATCTCCTGAAGAAAGTGCACAGATTTCAGTGGAAAGACTCTGTGACAGCAACTTTGCTTAGCCAAGGCTTCCTAATTCCTCCAGGTGGTTGGCCATATTCCTGATGGTTGAGAATGCCAGATGAGAGAGTTCTAGTGAAGTGACACAGAGTTTCCAGCCAAATGCACAGACGTGCCATTCCATATCCAAACGTAAATGACTCTGGGATTATTTACTATTTTCCACACTCAGTAAATGGAAAACAAATTCAAAGCTAAGCAAAACTTAATTAGGGAAGTAATCCACTGCTTGGACAGATCATCAAAAAGCATAATCTCCCACAAAAATTAATAGAAGGATATCCCATGTTT
Source organism: Propithecus coquereli (assembly GCF_000956105.1). Classification (NCBI taxonomy): domain Eukaryota; kingdom Metazoa; phylum Chordata; class Mammalia; order Primates; family Indriidae; genus Propithecus; species Propithecus coquereli. Next base: position 4,213,704 of record NW_012137080.1, on the reverse strand, counting down.
ATGGACTAGATCAGTGGTCCCGACTTTTTTGGCACCAGGGGCTGGTTTTATGGAAGACAATTTTTCCAAGGACTGGGGATGGGTGGGGTAGGGTGTCATGGCGGATGGGTGTGGTGTGGAGCTCAGGCGGTGATGCATGGCCCATTTTCTAACAGGCCACAGACCAGTAATGGGCCACAGCCCGGGGGTTGGGGACTGCAGGACTAGATAAATTAATATTGTTGAAAAATCCATACTACGCAAAGTGATCTACAGATTCAATTCAATCCCTTTGAAAATTCCAATGACATTTTTTACAGAAATAGAAAAAAAAAATCCTAAAATTCATATGGAATGCTAAACTCATTGAAAAACACCCTCAGAGAAACACCCAGAATAGTGTTTGACTAAATATCTGGGTACCCCATGGCCCAGTCAAGTTGACACATAAAATTAACCATCACAAACACCAAAGCCAATGCTCTCAACTATCTAACTTACTGAGTAATATTTAATGGAATTGGCAGAGCCATAACTTACAAATTCTGCAACACCCTCAAAGTCCCTAGTACTACTCTGTGTTTGGCAAGATAGAGTACTGCTATAAGCTCTATTTTCATAAAGAGATTTTATGAGGGCAAAACTTGTCCTTCTACACTTCCATTGAGAGGAAGGGGTATCTACCTATCCCTAGAAAGAAGAAGTATTAGAGTGAATACTTTTGCCCTCTTTCTTCATCCCCCTCATTTATTCTTCCATAATCAGATTGATCAAGCCGTCTCTAGGTACCTCAAGAGCAAGGAGAATCCACTCTGTGTGTCTTGGCCTCTCAGACTTGCCTATGCCCCAGCATGGTAGAAGAGAGGGTTTGAATCTCATCAACAGTGAAAATCTATGGAAGAATGAGGGGTAAAAGACACCCTATTAATCCACTCTTCCGCTTCCACAGCAATCCCTAGAGTTCCCAGAGCACCATTTGAAAGAACAAAAAAGGGGATGACAAGTTGGGTTCTAGTCACAGTGTTGTCCCTAATGAACTGTGGGTAAACCCCTGTGTGTAGGATGCAGGGAAGATTAAACTAAATCTCCATGCTTCTCACAGCACTAAAATCTGACTCTCTAAGTAACTGGATGCATACCAAAAGTGACCACCTTAAGAAATAAGGAAAAAAAGAGCAAAATTAAACCCAATGTAAATAGAAGGAAAGAAAAATACAAAACAATGAAAATCAATAAAAGACAGAAAAATAAATGAAATTAAGAGTTGGTTTTTTGGAAAACTTAGTAAAATTAAGAAACCTCAAAAAAAAAATCAGATCTGCAACCTGCAAGCCACCACCCGTATGGAGTAATCAACCAGTCATTACCCTGAAATATCCTTTTCTTAATGCTGGACTCTGTACAGCTTGGGTTGTTTCAAAAATATCAGAAACACCCTCTAAATTTAACTTAATACATTTCAGATGATACATATTATATCAGCCTTTTGCTCATGGAATTGTCTAGATTTGGGATATGAGATGATATACAGTATTAATATGTGACTTGATATGCAGTATTAATATGTGACTTGATATGCAGTATTAATATTAAAATACCAAAGGATTCTACAGGAGAAACAAATCACTATTGGTGGGTCCATTTATATATACTGAAAATGCCTAAATGTGTCTTTGGAAAAAAAATATGCTCTTCATATATTGAGATATAGATATAGATGATATAGATAACAATCTTTTGCAAGTAGAATGTATAACTTCCGATCAGCCAATGGCCCATTCTGAAGCTCCAAGTCTGCTTCCAAATTAATATTTTCTGAACTGATCAAGTCCCTTCTAAATTGTTCAGTAAAATGTGTAGGCTCAACCTGGCTGCCCTTGCCATGATTTATTCATCAGCTCTCATCTGAAAGTTCCCTATGTCTCCAGGACTTTGATGCAAATTAGCCAGATTCTACTGTCTCCCTCTGATGCCTTTTTACCCCCTGAGGTCTGTAGCTGTAAGAATGCATGCAATTAAAGGTAAGATTTCCTCAATTCAACCTTCCGCAACCCACAGACAATTTTCCTCTGGTTCATAGAATAAAACAGTCTCTAAAATTTAAAAGTCTCCCCTCCCCCTACCGGGTAAAGTTTCTGCAGCTGATGAGGCATGAGTCAAACTATACTACAACAGTCAGAAGTGTTAAAATCATTCTAAACCTACCATTTGCCCATAAAGCATGACACAGAGATATTCTAAAAAGAAATTATTTAAAAATTGCCTTTCATCATGATTACCACAAATAACAGAGGAGAAACTAACTAAAGCAATGACTTAGAAAAGCAAATAACAAAGGAGAAGCTAACTAAAGCAATGACTTAGAAAAGTGGCTGGGTTTAAGCAATTACACAGATAAAAGCTACATTTAGCAAACAATTCACACAAGTTTATTGTTCTCTGCCAACACTTGTTATTTGGAGGGCTACAGTAAATATTTCACAATCAGCTTCTAATAACTTGAGATATTTTACTTAGAAGAGAACACGTCTTCCTGATACTTTATAATGTTATAGATTTCTAAGGATAGCAGTGCTCTTACAAAAAGCAAGTTTAAGGAAAAATATACTTTTCTTTTAGAAAAATGAAACAATAGAAAGATAATGATTGAGATAAATGACGAGAACAAATGCTATGTATATAAGCACTAGACCAATACCAGGGAACAATAGTTTGATCTACCTGAACCTAAATAAAATCCATACCAGAAATTACTTTAAAAAAAAAAATCAAGATTTAGTAATGTTTTGGAGAATGGAGAAGATAGAATGAGAAGCAAGAAGTTAAATCGGTATAATACACCTAAATAAAACATCTAAAATGTTAATATCAGCAAAAGTCATTTTGTGGCTCTATTGTATTTTTCAACAATAAAATTCCATAAAAATGACTCTTCTAAATTGTCAAGGGCCTAATCTTTGCACAAGACAAATTGAACTCCTAAGAAATTCAATAGTTATTTGCTTTTCCTGATTTTAATATCCTACAGAAATGCATTTTTTATTAAGTCAGTAAATTACAATGGAGAGAGAGATTTCAATTTCAAAAGCAAACTCAAACACTTCATTTACTGGGTATTTATCCCTAAGTACATGGTTTCAAAAGCATGACCTCCATCTTCATTCAGCATCAAATTAAGGATTTTAAAACAATAAAAACAGATGAATCAGTTCCACAAGTATGGAAGGGAATGAAAATATACATAAAAATGTATTGAAATATAGACTTTTATTATTGAATGATATTTTACTTAATAAATAAGAGGTCAGTGATATGTTAAATTACTGCTAAGAAACATCTATATGATCAATTATTAAAAAAGTGGTTCAATAGATTAATCAATCAGATGTTTTATTCTCATTCTTATAGTCACAATTTCTTTTTTTTTTTTTTTTTTTGAGACAGAGTCTCACTCTGTTGCCCGGGCTAGAGTGCCATGGCGTCATCCTAGCTCACAGCAACCTCAAACTCCTGGGCTCAAGCAATCCTTCTGCCTCAGCCTCCCAAGTAGCTGGGACTACAGGCATGCGCCACCATGCCCAGCTAATTTTTTTTTCTATGTATTTTTAGTTGTTCAATTAATTTGTTTCCATTTTTTTAGTAGAGACGGGGTCTCGCTCTTGCTCAGGCTGGTTTCGAACTCCTGAGCTCAAACAATCCGCCCGCCTCGGCCTCCCAGAGAGCTAGGATTACAGGCGTGAGCCACCGCGCCCGGCCCACAATTTCTTAATGTATATCTGTATAGGCACTTTGAACAAAAAAGTCTTAGACTATCATTGAATAGCACAAAAAAGATTCATTACCAGTACTCAAAAATAGTGACTCAAAGTAAGCAATATAAAAATATTAATGGGCTGGGCGTGGTGGCTCTTGCCTATAATCCTAGCACTTTGGAAGGTCCAGGCAGAAGGATTGCTTGAGGCCAGCAGTTCGAAACCAACCTGAGCAAGAGCAAGACCCCGTCTCTATAGAAAACAGAAAAATTAGCCAGGCATGGTGATGCACGCCTAAAGTCCCAGCTACTCGGGAAGATGAGGCAGAAGGATCGCTTGAGCCCAGGTGTTTGAGGTTGCAGTGAGCTATGATGAAGCCATTGCACTCTAGCCTGGGTGATAGAGCGGACCCTGTCTCAAAAAAAAAAAAAAAATTAACTAGTACTAGAAAAAGGGGGTTTTTTAAGTTAGTTTTACATTTGACTCCTCTGTTATTTTAAAACTTTCTTAGCAAGGATAGAGTATAGCACCAAAGTGAATGGAAGGAATCTCAGCGCAGCTCAGTTTAATACAACAAATATTTGAGTAGATACTTTGTCTCAGGCATAACGGGAGTGCAGGAGACACCCCTGCCACTTGAAGGCTATGCCCAGCTTCCCTGTCTGCCTCTATCTGCCCCACTATACATATCACAAAACTCCATAGCCTACCCCACCACCCAGGCCTGTAACAGAAGAAATGGCTTGAAAAAACAGCAAAAAATGTTTTATGTCTCTTTAAAACACCCCCCACTCCTTTTTGAGAACTAGGACCTGCTTCCCTGCCTCAGGCCAGTGGTCAGCAGGGCAGGAGAATGTCTTTTGTTCTTTGTGCCACAGAAGATGGGATTAATGTGGGCAGAAATCAGATCATTCTTAGCCAAAGATGGGATTCACTGGGGGTCACAAGATTATATTAGTTGAAGATGGGATTGTTCTTTTTTTTTTTAGAAGATGGGATGGATCAGAACCTTTAAAATCTCTGTACTTCTGCTCCGAAAGATGATGGCATTTTTCAGACAGTAGTCTCCATTCTCTTCATTTGCCAGCAAATTAATAAACTCCTCTTTCCTTCTCCTCAAACCACTTGTCCTCGTTCTGCTGATGTGGCCTGAGGGACAAGTGCCGAACTTTCGGTAACAGGCTCAAGTCACAGAGGACTAGACCAGGAATGAACTACTGGCCAAACAACCCATGGTCAGGGATGGGCCAGTGAGATTTTCTCTCCAAAACAAAAACTAAGACGCTAACGCTGAGAGATCTGTAGAGTTGAGCAGACATCTTTGACCATGTGCATGCTGGTGAGTAAATGGAGAAAGGTGGTCTTGAGAGAGAAACAGGGAGCTCAGACAGATAC
>NW_012137080.1:4188550-4208528 GCF_000956105.1 Propithecus coquereli | reverse complement strand
CTCTGTTATTTTAAAACTTTCTTAGCAAGGATAGAGTATAGCACCAGAGTGAATGGAAGGAATCTCAGGGCAGCTCAGTTTAATACAACAAATATTTGAGTATATACTTTGTCCCAGGCATGACGGGAGTGCAGGAGACACCCCTGCCATTTGAAGGCTATGCCCAGCTTCCCTGTCTGCCTCTATCTGCCCCACTATACATATCACAAAACTCCATAGCCCACCCCACCACCCAGGCCTGTAACAGAAGAAATGCTTGAAAAAACAGCAAAAATGTTTTATGTCTCTTTAAAACACCCCCCACTCCTTTTTGAGAACTAGGACCTGCTTCCCTGCCTCAGGCCAGTGGTCAGGAGGGGCAGGAGAATGTCCTTTGTTCTTCGTGCCACAGAAGATGGAATTAATGTGGGCAGAAATCAGATCATTCTTAGCCAAAGATGGGATTCACTGGAGGTCACGAGATCATATTAGTTGAAGATGGGATTGTTCCTTTTTTTTTTTTTAGAAGATGGGATGGATCAGAACCTTTAAAAGCTCTGTACTTCTGTTTAGAAAGACGATGGTATTTTTCAGACAGTAGTCTCCATTCTCTTCATTTGCCAGCAAATTAATAAACTCCTCTTTCCTTCTCTTCAAACCACTTGTCCTCGTTCTTCTGATGTGGCCTGAGAGACAAGTGCCGAACTTTCGGTAACAGGCTCAAGTCACAGAGGACTAGACCAGGAATGAACTACTGGCCAAACAACCCATGGTCAGGAATGGGCCAGTGAGATTTTCTCTCCAAAACAAAAACTAAGACGCTCACGCTGAGAGATTTGTAGAGTTGAGCAGACATCTTTGACCATGTGCATGCTGGTGAGTAAATGGAGAAAGGTGGTCTTGAGAGAGAAACAGGGAGCTCAGACAGATACACAGGGGAGCAGCTATGGAGGCCATTTGAAGGGAGAACTGGACAGAGACAGACAGGCAGACATGGATAAATGGAGGCAGAGACTAGACAGACAAAAAATAGGGACAGATGGATGGTGGCAGAGGTAGACAGCAATGACATACAGATAGTGACAAAGATGGATGGCAGACAGTGACAGATGGCAATGCAGACTAAAGGCAGATAGGGACATAGACAGGCAGGAAGACAGGCAGATGAGGAAAGGAGTGCAGAGTGAGGGGATGGAGGGGCATAGGATATGGGGAGGGAACAGGCCAAGAGCAAGAGACCAATAAGAAAACCTAGAGAGTAAACAAGAGACCAAAAGAGGAGAGAGGACATGAGAGACTAAGAAGAGAGTGAGGCCAAGAGCCAGAGAGAGAGACAGAAAGAGAAGAAGAAAACCAAGAAATCCTGACAGAAGGCATCACTAGAGACATGTGGAAGGCAGGGACTAGGGCGTTGGAGGAGAGGAGGCATTTTAAATGAAGGGAATAACAGAGAACAGCAGCAGACACAACGAAGTCTGGCTGGAGCACAGTCCCTGAGTGTTATAGCTTGCTAGGGAAGTATAAAGGAGAACTTCATCTGATGGAAGAAGAGTGTCTAGAATTTAGGACCTCCTCTTTCTTTAAAAAGTATTGGTTATCATTTCAAAATGGCAGATTGAGCATACAAATTTATTTCCTCATTCTAGAATGATAAAAAAAAATGGAACAGGAACGTGAAAGTATTTCATCAAGCTTGCAGGTGACCAACTCACTGAACTGAAAAGCAAGCTTCCCTTTGTCAGGCAGACAGGTGTTTTGTATGTCAAAAGGAGTACTTGAATGCATATCCTCTCGCCAGGTTCACCTCCATGACTGCTACTGGTCTGGACAAAAGGCTTCATCCATAGAATGAGTAACCGCCTCTTTCAGTCAGTGTCGTCAGGAAAACATGACACACTCGATGGGTAATTTGAAGAGTGTTTAATAAAGGAACTATGTACAAAGGCATGGGTGAGGTATAGGCAGTAGGATGCTAGTAAACTGACTCTGGGCAGAAAAGAGCCCTGATTTATAGCATTTGCCAATTTCTAAGGTGTAAATACTCCCACTATGGCAGTTTTCAAGCTTCCAGAGTGAAGTCCCTGAACCAGGACTTGGGAAGAGATATGCATAATCAGATCTTGAGAGGTAATACCAGCCATCTGCAGCCGGCTCCCACACATCACTAAGGAAAACCTCAAGAGATGGCGCAGTACCCCAGGTGAGTTAACAGTCGGAAGCTTTAGGTCTCCAAACCCTACCCAAACCCAAAGAGAGCAAGCTGGAGATACAACCTTTAATCGAGGGAAAACAGCTAGGCTACAATGACCTTGCAGGGACAGAACTAGGAGAATAAGTGCTACAACTTCTCTTTCCTCTCCCATCTCATGTGGAATGGCCCACAAGCCAAAGTCAGCCAGAAGCCAGAAAGCAAGGGCGCCTATAGAGTCATCTGTACAGGTCAGTCTTCCAGGACACAGAACACGTTGGAGAAGAAAAGAGAGTTGTTCCAGGGAGGCAAACAGAAGATAATGCAGTTCATTGGGCCACATGGAGGCTGAAAGCACAACGTCAATGACAGAAGCAAAGAACTCTAATATATTCAGTCCCAGAAATGCTGAGAAGGGAGAAAAGTAAATAAAATAAAAACTCAAAAATCCATTTAATTGAAATAAGTATAGTCTTATCACTCAAATTAACTCCATTTTCTTTGCAATCATCATGAAGTTCTAGCCTAAGATACATTTTCCAACTTTACTCTTAATACAAACCGAAGTTAAGCAGAAGATAAATATCAGTAAAATTTATCTTGCCGATATCTTTCGACTGCTGACTCCAACACTCTGAGAATGCCAGTGGGGGATGCCTACATCATTTTTTTAAGGGAACAGAAAGAAGACGAGAAGCCATTTCTCTTCTCTACAGAAGTGCCTGATGTCACTGCTGAACCTTTAAAAAGCTATGAGAAATGATGGTTTTGAGGCACTCTGTTAATAATTGCATTAATAATTATAGGATTGGCTCGGTTAATTTCAGAACATCAGTTTTATGCAAGATAGGACTAATCAAAAGAGTTGTCATTTTAATTTACATAATGAACAATCTTAGTATGAGTAAGCAAATTGACTATTGGCATAACTCTGTAATACCTATTCGGAAGAATTTTAAGTAGTTTTGTCATTAACGGGAGTGCTTGACTATTGGAGCAGAGACCATGAGAACCAAAGGCGATGCTGAAGTTGGCCAGACTACGATTGGTTCGGCAAGACTGCACTTGCACAGGGAACAACCAGAGCAGCAGACAAATTCCAGCATCTAGGATATGCTGAAAACCTACAACAATGGATGAGCAACCCAAGATAGCATGCCAAAGAAGACAGAGCAATGGGATAGCCCAGAGCAATGAGAGTTTTTTTCAGAAAACGTCAACCACATGACAACAAAGCTTCACCTATTCTGCAATCTTCTCCTTTTAATTCACTTATGGGATCTGGTCATCCCAATCCAACCTCACAAAAAAAGAAATAGCTATAAAATCTAAGAATACTCTTGGGTGAGGTGTTTATAAGGGAAAAATATGTAGTAAGTGTTGAATCAGTACAACATCTCTTAAATCTTTGGAGAGGTTTACAAAGCATGTTGGTTTCCATCAGGGATTTCTCAGCGAGACCCAATATCACAACAGTCTCGCTCATTTGGGTCTTCCCAGTCTTCAGCACAGTATTGGGCACATGGGAGGTCCGCCATGCTTATCGAACTGAACCATAAACCAGCCTTTGCTTTTTGTTTTAATTTTCCTTTGAGTTTTGATTCCTTCACTAAATCTGTGTCCTGACTTCAGTCATTTTGTTTTATTTCTTTTGCTGAAACAAATATAAATCATTCACTTCCTGGTTCCTTCTCCCTTCCAGCTCTAATTCTTACATAATCTCTGTCCCCAGGGTTTATTGCTTCTCAATTTAAGAAAATGAATTTCCTAAACGCACCAAAAAAACAAAAAAAAACCCCACCACCCTTGCATGTGCCCTTTGCACATAATTGTAACTGTACAAGTCTTCCACGTCATTTACAATCACGTGCAAGGAAGCTACTCAGTGAGCACATTTAAACGCACGGGAGACACTGATGCCTCCCAAAGGACAAGAGCCAGTTTTGTTTTCATTTCATTTTGCTCACATGCTCACTATTAACATAACTCCAAATGACCCTGTTTTATTAGTTACTAGATTGTTTGGGCAATGTCACTATTAAAGAAAAAAGGAGAAAATACCAAATGTTGGCAAGGATGTGGAGTCATGGAAACTCTCATATACTGCTGGTGGGAGTGTAAATTGATACAAACCCTTTGGAAAATTGTTTGGCAGCATCTCCCACAGTTAACCATATGTCTCCCAGGTTTATACCCAAGAGAAACGTGTGCCCACATGCACCAAAAGACATGTGCAAGAATGTTTATAGCTGCATTAATAGCACAAAACTGGAAACAGCCCACGTGGCCATCAGCAGCAGAATGGATTAAAAAAAAATGTGTGGTATGGCCACAACATGTAAGTATTATACAGCAGTGAAAATGAATCAACAGTACATGCAACAACATGGAGGAATTGCCAACTCACAAAAGAATACATGATCCCATGTATATGAAGCTCAAAAACAGGTTTAAAAAAACTCTAGTGTTGAAGAGTGCAAAACGAGACGGTAAAATTACTAGGTAAAGCAAAAAAGCAATCACTATAAAATCAGGAGGCTCCTTTTGGGAGAAGAGTAAAGGAGTTGGGATCAGGAAGGTCCCAGGTGGCTTCTGCAGTGCTGTCAACATTCTATTTCTTGAAATAGGCGGTTATGACACATTATTCATGCCACAGAAATGTGTTAAAATATACAAAATTTTGTTTTATGTGCTTCTCTATTTGTGATATTAAACAATGAGAAAAAATTTTTTAAAAAAAGGAAGAAGAATCAGACAAAATAACTGTTATCAAATTTTTTAAAAAAGGTTTGCAACTGGAAAAAGCAGTAGGCCAGACAAGTTTTGTTCCATCGAGCAGACCTCGAATGAGTGGTAGCTATAAAAGGACGTATTTTAGGGAGACCAAACAACAGCAGCTAAGAAGGAGGAGGAGAAGAGGAGAAAAGAAAGAAAAGATTCATAATTATAATTGCTTAAAAACAAAATATTCCTTGCAATAAAGTGAGTGTCCCATCAGTGAAGTTAGTCAAGCATGCGCTGGATAACCATTGGGAAGGATGTTCCAGAGGGGATTCGAACACTGGAGAAGGAATTGCCTATCATATCCCTTCAGCCCTAAGATTCCATGACTCTATTTCTCTTTCTCACCAGTTATAGGTGTGACCACTGAGAGAGAGAAACAAGAAAACAAACAAACTGATGGTCCAAATATCCTAAATGTGTAAAGCAGATACTCATTCTATGAAAAGGATTCCTTTCAATAAATAACTAAAATAGATTTTAAATGTTTGTCTACAGGCCATTAACTAACCCAAAATAAAGGGAAGGAAAGAATTAAAGAGCTTCAAGGATCTACTGCCAAAGGGCGTCCAACCATATAGGAAGAGTTGGCGTCGGAAAGAATGAAGCCAAGGATTCAATTTACCTACGATGTTCCTCAAATGCATCCATTCTTGTAAGATAGATTATTAAAATAAAAGAATTTCATAAAAATCATGGTGTTCATAAGCTTTATTGCCTTAACATTAAATCACAAGGCTTCATTTATTCTCTCAATCCCCACCTAACATCAATCAATAGATTTAATTTTTTGACACTTTCAGAGAAAGACAGCTGAGTCTTTTTTTTTTTTTTTTTTGAGACAGAGTCTCACTGTGTTGCCCAGGCTAGAGTGCCATGGCGTCATCCTAGCTCACAGCAACCTCAAACTCCTGGGCTCAAGTCATCCTCCTGCCTCAGCCTCCCGAGTAGCTGGGACTACAGGCATGTGCCACCATGCCCGGCTAATTTTTTCTATATTTTTAGTTGTCCAATTAATTCCTTTCTAATTTTAGTAGAGACGGGGGTCTCGCTCTTGCTCAGGCTGGTTTCGAACTCCTGAGCTCAAACAATCCTCCCGTCTCGGCCTCCCAGAGAGCTAGGATTACAGGCGTGAGCCACCACGCCCGGCCGACAGCTGAGTCTTGACTAAAGGTTATCTTAGAACCTATTGCAAAAAAAAACAAGCTCTGTTGAGCTGGCAATAATCCAGATTATCATCCATTCCCCTTTCAGAGCCACAATGGATTTTAACCAGTCTTCTGTTTTATAAATATTACCATGGCTCAACACATCTATGGGAAGACTCAACATTACCCATGGCTCCCATCCTGTTTGTTAACCAATTATATCAACAACCTGAACCAACTTAACACTATACAAAAACACAGCTGATTTAGCAATCTGTAAATTATACATGTACATAAATCTGTACCAAAATGTGCTGCGTTTCACTCCTGCTAATGTGCATGGATTTTTACTGGCACCTACAATTGTTTGATATAGGTTCCTGAATGCTAAAACATATGTTCTGCCTAGAACGGGACCATTTAGAGTAATATTTTTGTAGTTTCCTGGCACCAAGGTCTGCCAGCCTTCCTAAGACAGATCTCCTATTTGCTTCAGCAAGCATTCTGACAACGAGTGCCTGCAGATTTAAGCAACCATCAAAAAATATTCTGGAACAACACTTTCCAACCATGAATAGAATCAGGCTGGCTTTGCCTATGTGGCAACGAAGCAGTAGCATTTAAAATGATCACTGACATGATCATAACCAAAATCAAATCAAATCTGGGGCATTAATTATTCCTGCTGACTACTTACAACAATCCAAAAAAATGGATAATTATCAAATCTTTCCTTCAAATGGAATTCAAAATGTATCGAAGAAAGTTAAAGTAGATTTTAGTGCCAGCAAGACCAGTAAAAAACCTCAGGAATGTTTTTTAAATACAGTGACAGGCCTAAATAACAGTTGCAGCCAGACAACAAAATAGAACAGGGGCGAGAACCTTGGACCAAGATTCATTAGAATGTAACTTACTAATCACAAAGAGAGTTTCTGATTTTCCACTGTATCTCCAGCGTTCAATAAATACAAATCTTTGTTAAATGAATAAATCAGTAACGACTGCTGACTAGTCCCTAATCTGCCTCTAATTGCCTTTTTCTAACTCTGCCTCTTACTATTAACAGTACATAAATCACTTAACCTGAGGAATCTGTTCCTTAAACTCGAAAATGGAGACTCTGCAGCTCCTCTGCTGGCTTATGAGGATCGAAGGCGATATTCTATGAAAAGTGACTCAGTGCTTTATAATGGGGCACACAGACGTTAAGTGCCTGTTATCACGCCCCTGCCTTCGGCTAAACCACTGGCAAAGGTGAAAGACCACACTGCCTTGAAATATAATTAGCCTCTCCTTTGCCCTATTATTCTGTTTGGATGTGGTAGCAGGGCTGTTAGCCAAAATGGATGTTTTTCTTGTTGTTATAACATTTTATTTAATCTCCACTGGGAAATTATGCTTTTTGAGAGAATATAATGGCAACACAAGGAAAGTTTTTGCATGGTGTACCACAAAGAACATGGCACTGAAGTCAAGTAGCTTGGGGCCTCATCAGTTTTGCCTCTAAATATATGAAGAAAGTTACTTGCATCAGTTTCTTTATCTATGCAACGATGGAGAAGAAGAGGTAGACTAGAAATTACGTAAGGTCTGTCTCATCCTACAGTTCTATGATATTCCAGACACCAGATATTCAAACAACCCCCAAACAAAGCCAGTTCTATTATTCATTAGCATATAATATGAGTAGTATTTTTAAGGATGATGAAAGGAGTTCCACAGACTAAGTCGTAAGGGCTGGAGAAACAATGCTACAAGGAGGATGTATGATAGATATCCTCTAGAGAACACCAGCCACAGGCACTGTCTGCTTTGCCACTTTAAATAAGTCACTTAATATCTCTAGGACTCAGTTTTCTGATCTGTAAAAGAGGAATATTAATGCCACACAGGACCACTGGCAGAAAATACCTAATAAAATAATCATCAAGTATTGCTATTTAAAGGTAAAACGCTATTTAAATACTGTAATGTCCAGAAACAGGCTTGTGGAGTTTAAAACGAGACAATCAATATCTTTAAATAGACTGTTTCCATCACAGTAAAATAACATAATGGCATGCAGACATTGTGATATTTCTAAGAGTTCACAGTTTTTTTTTTTTCCATTCCTGTTCAGGAAATATTATAAAAGGGATCATTAAAAAATTAAATCCCACGTTTCAAGATCAGAACCTTTTTTTCTGAGAAATAGACAATTTTAAAAGTTCATCCAACTCTCCGAAAATGTTTTGTTTTGTTGATAATGTTCCTTTGGCCGTTTAATTGAAATCAAGCTGTTGGGACTGATGCTGAAATGAAAATATCCATGCTAAAAATATTCCCAGCGACTTATTCTATTGATACCCTATGTATGCTTACAGAGAAGTGGCGCTAAGAAGATAAACTAAACTAGAAGGTATTCTGCTTTTCTCAGCTCCGGGATCCTTAAGGTTCTCCTACAAACCCAAGGAACTTTGTGACTGTAACATATAAGTTTCACTTCCTGCTCCCTCCATGCAAAAAACATGCACAGTATACATTAGATACAGGTTTCCTCTTTCATTTAAAGGACACTGCCTCCTTACTGGGAAAAATGAAATTGTCATTGGTATTTATAAGTTGATGTCACTGACAATGGGGTCCCCAAATCTGAAAGATTGTCTCTATACCCCTTCACAGGACAGTAACAATGGCAATAATAGGACGGTAACTTTTAAATAATGATTTTATTTTAAAAAATCCGTGAACACCTCCAGCTATTTTATGGCAGAAGAGTTCATCGTGGCTGTTCACATAGTAAATGTCATCCCCTTGCATCTCCAGGTAATGGCTGTGACATTGCTCTAAAAGCCACCTTAGTTTGAATAAGAAAGACCTTGAAGGAAGAGGTGAAACACCCTTCAATATTCTTATTCTTAAGAGGCACATGGTAAAGATGTGATCATTTCTAAATAAGTTCTTAATACATGATGATTTGCTATGCTAGTTGATGTGTTTTCTTATAAGATCAACTTAAATCACATTTTAATTAAAGAGTATTTATTAGTAGCATAAGTCACTTTTCATGCCCTTTCCCGGAATCCCTAACTAAATCCAATGGAAGCTGATCTGATCGTTTGAAACACAAGCTCCTTAAGGGTCTGAAACAGTGATATTTACACAATTAAAACCACTTCCTGAGTTAGCTCCTCATGTCATCCTAGTAGAAGAACGTCATCTGTCCCTGGAAGGAAAGGGGTCCAGGAGCTCGGAAAGAGCATCTTAGGTTTGGCTCTCTTGTTGTAGCTGTTTGATGAACTGGTGTGCGCCGCACCTTCCAACTACCCGGACTCCTATTTGCTCTGCAAGTTCTTTAGCTGGGGTCTCTCCGCGGTGGGTCCGAAAGGCGATTGAAATTGGTCCTTTGCATCCCTGCTCCCAGGACTCTCGCCTCCCAGAGCTTCGTGCTACTGTCCATCTTAATGCCACAGGGATACAGATGATTGCTTAGGATGGGTTTATTGGATAATGGATCTACTTACAGGCTCGATGGGTTTGGGAATTTATAGGTGAGCAAGACTTAAGGATGGCATAAAACACAGTTGTAGGACTGGAGGAGGGAAATATGACAGGTGACCATTTAGCCTGCTCCGCACCTGTGCCCTCCACTTCCTGCCTGACTCCAAGAAAGCCATCTGCCCCTCACGAACCTTAACTGAACCTCGAAGTGGGTGGGCGGCTGAAGGGGTGGAATCAGGCAGCCGACAGCACGTCCCTAAGTCCCCACGTCCCTACACCTCTGACTTTTCAGCTTCAGGGATGGAAGGTGGAGGCAGCTGCCTCACATTATTACGAGGGGGCCAGGACCTGGAGTTGCCTGTCTCTACTGCTGGCTCTCCCTGGGGAGAGGGGCGCCTCGGGGAGTAGCCCGAGAGCCCTGAGAGCCCCGAGAGCCTCGGCCGGCGCGGGGCTGGGGGACAGTACCGATGGGGCGTGCGCTGCCGCTCCCGCTGCGACCAGCTTCCCATCACTTTTCCCAGTACTTCGCTCCGCGGCTGTCACTCTCTCGGAGACGAGACCCAGACGGCGCGCGAAAGGCCCACAAGGCGTCCCCAGGAGCGCCCTCCTCTTGGGATGGGGGCCCGTCAGACCCCGCCCCGCCCTGCCCACCTTTCCCTGCCTCCCGGAGGCAGCCCCGGGCGCCCGCGCAGCGACTCGTCGGCAGAGCCCGCGGGTTCTGCTGCATCTGCCGGCGCGGGGCGGCGGGAGGCGTCTGCGATAAAGGCACGGATAAAAAGCCTGGGTAGCCAAATCCGAATGCACCTCTTACCATTGGACCGCCGGACAATATTCTCCAGAAACGTGTTCTGCGGGGCCACCAGTCCCCTCCTGCCCCCGGCCATGGTCATCCTCCCCGCAGCTCCGGGTCTGGGGGGCGTCCCGGCGCGGCTTCTCACGGCAGCAGGAAGCTGGGCGCGGGGCCCGCACGCGATCTGGGCACGAAGCGCCCCATGCGCCCCACGGGGACCCGGGCGGTCAGGGGCGGCGGCTCCCTCTGGCTGCCACCCTCGCGCCCTCTTCGCGCCTCCCTCCCTGCTGCCCGCCTCGCAGTGCTCTCGCGCCGGGCTCGGCTCTCCGCAGCCGCCTCCGGGTGGGCGGAGGGAGCAGCCGCGCCTGGGCCGGTGGCGCCCCCTACCGGGTGCGAGCCCCCCGCCGGCCTGCGGGAGACGGAGCCTGGGGCTCCCGCGGCAGCCGGGAAGCGGCAGGTGGCCGCGGGCCAAGGCTGGGATGGCAGCGCCACCCTCTGGGAACAGCCGGGAAAAGTGTTCAGGATGCGCCTTGGGCTGGGTGGAGAGGAGGGCGTTGCGAGCAGCGTTCTTGGTGGATTCAGCCCCAACAAGGTCACCGCGAGTCTTGGGGGAGCACGAGGATGTAACGCTCCCTTTGCTCTGTTTCAGGCCAGGGCCCCCGGGACCTCTGAGGCTCCGGGAACACCTTGCCTTTCTGTAGGGTGTTAGCCTGATCGAAGTTGCCCCACCTTGATTCTGAAGCCAGAGTTTTACCGGTAATTATTAATAATGAAATTGAGTTGTGAGAGGGCCGACTTGCAGGGTAACTGACAGGTTTCGCTTCAGAAGAGGTGTCTTGGCTTGTTTTCCCCGCAGGTACATATGCAGGCTCCTGACGTTTGGTAAATTTCCTGACTGACTGACTGACCTGATTTCCACTCTTATCCAGTGCATATTTTACCAAAAGGGCCAAGAAAATATATATGCATATACATAACTTTTTTTAGCTGAAGCACAACCTCTTATGATCAGTATGTAAGCTTTGGAAACAGGAACAAACTGCCTGAAAACTATCACAAATGGTGGACTTGTCTCCAAGGGCAAACGCTTGGGGTGGGCGTGGGGGACAGCGTTAATTAAGCAACAGTAACCTTGGCTTGAAGGGCAGTGTGCAGCGCAGAGGGTAACCAACTAGTTTTTATACCTGTCCCTGGTATTAAGCAAGAATCTCATACACCCAAGGTTTCTAGGCAGGCGCTAAGACAACCCAGCTTTGTTCACTTATTTTGGGGGATTTCTACCTGTGCATACTCGTGCTACTGTTTCCAGTGGGTGTGACAGGAGACTAAGCCTGTGCCCCACAGAAGCAATGAGTTCATAGTTCACTAGTTAGTTTTTCAGACTCAGTCAACTGTCAACACAAAAAATGTAAGAAGAGAAAAACTGTCCCTGGAACTTAATAGTCTGGGTAACCATCCTGACACATCCTAATGTATTGCACAGACACCCTGTCTCAGTTAATTTCAAAAACAGAAGAACTAATTCTTGCCCAGCAATCTCTCAGAGTTGCTGTGAAGATCAAACAAGATTATGTAGAGGACAGCACTCTAAATCGTGAAGTGCTATACCAAGGTCAGACGTCATTATTGGAGTGACTAAATAGATTTGGCCATTACAAATATCATCCTTTGTCTCTTCTTGTGTAAACACGAAGTAAACAGATGACTGCTGTTAGCAGAGAGTTGGATAAGGCCGTCACAGGCTTTGAAATGAAAGTAATGACATGCTTCTTCCTTAAAATATCATTGTACCCATCCTATCAGTCACACAGCTCAGAGTTGTGATTTCTTAAACCCTAGCTCCGTCTAGTGGTTGTTTGTTCTATTGCAAATAAGATAACAAAGTAGTTGAAGAGAACTCTGAAATGTATTATTTGGCACTGAGCTGAGCTGGTTTGGTGTCTGCCCACTTCATCAGAATCAGTTAATTCGAATAAAGTTCTTAAGATTGTATTATCTACTGCACGAACATGCCCAAGGGGAGATTTTTCATGACAATTTTAAAAACCCATCAAGCAACCTCATAATCCTGCTTGTGAAAGGAAAATAAAAAAAAGTATGGGGGAAGAACACAGTCATAAACAATTGATAAAATTTCTTACATTTTAATGAGCTCTCACGTTCTGTGGCTTAGCTAAAAAGGAAACAGATGATATTCATTTGAGATGATCAACGTTAAAGCCTTAGTAGGCTACCTGATAAGAAAAAGAAATAAGGAGATGTCTCCCATTTTAAATGTACTATTACAGCGGTTCTCAACGTGTGCTCTGTGTGTGTGTGTGTGTGTGTGTGTGTGTCAACACTTTTTTGTAATTTGAACTATAATTTTTAGTGGCACACTTGAAGAAATTAAAAGACTAAAACACCACTAAAAAGTCCACAATCTTGGCTGGGCACAGTGGCTCATGCCTGTAATCTGGTAGGTCAAGGTGGGAGGATCACTTGAGGTCAGGAGTTCAAGACCAGACTGAGCAAGAGTGAAACCCCATCTCTGCCAAAAATGGAAAAATTAACCGGGCGTGATGGTGTGTGCTTGTAGTCCCAGCTACTTGGGAGGCTGAGGCAGGAGGATCGCTTGAGCCCAGAAGTTTAAGGTTGCAGTGAGCTACAATGATGCCACTGCACTCCTGCCTGGGTGAAAGAGTGAGACCCTATCTCAAAAAAAACACATCCACAATCTTTAATCACAGTATGACAGAGTCTCGTGGTGTCTATGAAAGCACATCCAGCCATTCCTCCATTCCCTTGGCTGACCCTCAACATGCCTGACAGTAGGAATAGAATCACACTCTGCCCCATCCACATTCTTTTTGATATTTACAGGTAAAGGCTGATGTTCCAGTAGACACTCCATCTTTCTTGGTACTGGTTTGACAGGGCACTGTGCTTTTTATATCTCACTTGCCACCTTCTGTTTCCTACTCGAACATTCAGTTCCAGAACCTGCTCAACTTAAAGTTCTGAGATCTATCACTGTAGTATAGGAATCTCAGAGCAAACTTTAATCTTAACGAATTTGTCAAAATTTGGTAACAGATTTGTGAAGGATTCACAATACACCACGTGCCTTGGCAAACCAGTTGAAAACCCGTGTATTTTTGCGTAACAGACAAAGCCGCTTTTCATTTAAAGGGACAACTTTAACTGTGAAAAGAGTTCCAATTGAACCGCCTCTGTCCTTCCTTGCAGAAAAAGAGCTACAACTGCCTAAAACTTCTCCCAAGAAAGATACACAGAGTTTGAAATAAAAACTGAAGTTTTACTTCACTGTTTCTAGGCTTCCCCTCCTCAGTGGTTCTCGTCCTGGTCTCCTTCAGCATTCTGTTTACCCCTCAATTATAACGTGTTTATATCTGTATCACACAATAGATTGGGAGCTCCTTGAAACAAAGACAAACTTTAACAATCTTTGTTCTCATAAATGTGATTAAGCCATGCTGTAATTAGTGAGTTTACAAAAGGAATAGGTAGTGACAGAGGCAGAATGCTACAGAAAGAACATGGAGATGGAGGTCTGCAGATTGGCTGGGAAAAGAGTCCAGGAGATGACAGAAAACTCTCTCCCCCCAACAACAACAAAATCCATCAAATGAAGAGGAAGACAATGCCACACATCAGAGGGGCAGAGGCATGCAAAGATAGGAATTTCCTTTTTTCTTTCATGAAGACCATGAGGTATGGGTGACAGGTTTCAGACATAGAAGAGTTGGCTGTGAGACTTAGAAGGCGTGGAGCCGGGCAGGGCAGGCCAGGGATATATCATCATTAGAAACCACGGCAAAGGAGAAACTGAACATAGAGGTGACTTCACTACTTGGCCACCATGACTGAAATATCTAAAAGTGGGGAAGATTTGCAGCATGGGAAATTTCAGCTTCTAGAGCCCAATGATTGACTGGCTTATTTATTACATGTAATTTCTGCTGACAGAACTTCTATTCTAATGGATTTATAGGAAGAGTGTTGGGCAGGCTATATGCATTAGAAGAATCTGTATAACATAAGGGATGTCTCCCCCAAGTGCTTCAAGAAGGGAAAGAATCTGCTCAGTGAGAATCCTAGTCCATGAATCTAATAGACTGGGGGGAAAGACCGCACTGATGTAGGTCTTACACTCAACTGTGGCTAACCCAATGGACATTTTTGAGTGTTTATAGAATTGGGTTATATCCTTCTAAGTGCCCAAGCCTATTATCCTTCTTTTTCATTTCCTCTTATCAAAAGAGAAAAGGATCTTTTAACACACTCCAGACCCAATGGAAAATAATTAAAAGTCATTTAAAACAGTCTCATTTTAACAAACATTTGCACAGAATCTAGCATATACCAGATAGGTTCTAAAGATGAAAAGATGGTTATGATGAGCATCTGCCCTCAAGAAATTCAACAAACCTTTAATAAGTGCTTATGTTCTTTGTGATTTCTCTCCTTTCAACTACTTTTCTTTTCCATTTTGCTCTCTAAATCTTGCTTTCTTTGTAAATAAATTACTGTTCAACTTGACCTCTTCACTGAAGACTTTCTTGCCTCCTCTTAACTGAGACCTGGCTCTCCCCTAAGGTCTCAGAGTCCTGTAGATCCCACTTCTTTGGAAGATATTTATTCTGCCAAAGCCTCTGTACCTAGAAGACACAAGTTGAGGTGAGAATTCGTCAAGTTCCTCATTGCCATATTTAAACCACTACTCTTCTCCATTCATTTAAGATTTCTCCTGCTTTGAAGTTCATGATCAATAACAGTATCACTCTACTCCTCTTCAATTCTTAACAGTTTTTGGGAAAATTGTATTCAGTTTTGAAAAAGTTGAGTTGCCTGAGGGGCATTGCAGAGAAATATTGAGTAGGCAATTGGACAGGATAGGTTTACAGCCCAAGAGAAACATCTGGGTAGAGCCAGAGATTGGAAGTCACCAGTCTATAGCTTTCAAAGGAGACTAAAAAGGAGCAGTTCAGAAGTGGGGGAAAACTGAGAGAAATGGTTTTGTAGAAGCCCAGAGAGAGAGGGAGAGTCTTTAAATGAGAAGAGTGAAAAACAGCATCATATGTTGTACATTATACAAGTAAACACTGGGAAATGGCTACTGGATCTAATAATTAGTTGGTCGTTTGAGACCTTAGTAGAAACATTTTCAATGGAATAGTTGGGAGGAAGCCAAATTGCAATGGGTTTAAAGATTTAGTAGAAATATACAAATAAGATGGCAGACTGAGATAAGGTACTGCCTTCCTACCCCAAACATACAGAAATGTCAGGTAAGCTACTTTTAAATATATTTTAAACATATTGCTAAGCTCAAAAGCAAAAAGGGAAATTTCAGATGTCAAAAATAATAAGAAATCCACAGCAGTTAGTGGGAATCAGTGGCGGTGGTTGGGGGTGGGGAGGACCCACAAAGAAATGCACCTTAGGGGCTACAGCTTTAGAATGTGTGTGCTGATGTGGGCTAGAGACACAGGCTCACACCAGTAGAGAAGCTGGAACAGGATTCCTGATAGAGCCAGGGGCCTGGAAAAACACGACCAGTCAGCCCTGGACAACCAGGTAGACGATGGAGCTATTCCTTCAGAGGGGAGCACAGAAAATGTCAAAGGACCTTTTGAAGAGGCTGAAAAATAACAATAAAATATCTGTGCTCTTAGGGGCTAAATTCTGGTTGTGTGAGCCTGGCAAAAATAAATAAGCTATTTCATACCTTAGATATTTTCACTTACCTTTAATCATTTCATTTTGGAGAATGATTTTTTTTTTTAATTTATAGAGAACGGAAATTTATTTTTCACTGCTCTAAAGGCTGGGAAGTCCAGGGTCAAGGTGCCCGAAAGGTCAGTGTCTGGTGAGGGTGTCTCTGCTTCCAAGATGGTACCTGGAATGCTGTTTCCTCCACAGGGAAAAAACACTGTGTCTTCGCATGGTAGAAGAACAGAAAAGAAAGAACCCATTCACTCAAGCCCTTTTATAAGGCCCTAATCCTATCCATGAGGGCTCTACTCTCATGACTTAATCACCTCCTAAAGGCCCCCACCTCTTGATACTATCACATTGGTGATTAAGTTTCAACGTATAAATTTAGGGGGACACATTCAGACCATAGCAATGTATATCTGTAGTTAGTGACTCTTTTTCATAACATTATCCTTTTCCTTCCCATCTCCTACCCCTGAATATTCTTCAGGTCTACCTCTGAGTACTTAGTCATCACAGGGATCTTACATCCCTCATATCAGGAGGTAGCTACCATCATCGTATTTTTGTGCCATGAGCAGCTTGATCTTATTCCGTGTCAATGGCTAGGGACTTCAAAAACCGTTTTCTTTGACCACTTGTTCATGCTTGTCCTCTTATTTGCCATTCAGTAAAAGGCCTTTAACACAGATGTTTTGATTTTCAAACAATAATTAGGGAAGAAAAGCATTTCACGTGGGTGCAGAAGATTTCAGGGAAATTGCACCGTCTTCTTCCTCAGTCCAACAATAGGTTGCTAAACCAACAAATTAAAGGGGTTGCAATTTCTCCAAACTAATAATATTTTCTTTAAAGGTGTAATCATTATAGGAAATGTAAACTATCAGAATTATTTACAGCATGGGACCTTGGGGATGGGTACTATTAGGTAAGGGGCTGTCTCAGTTGTTTTTCAGTCTTCTCGAAAGATCCTTTGATGCTTTCTTTTCCAGTTAACTTCCTCAGTTCATTCATGGGGTTGGAACCTGTAGCATGTTACTGCAATCCATTCTAGCATGACTTGTGGTAAAACGAACTTATTTTGTCTTCTAAAAAAATATTGGAGTATCTAGGCCGGGCGCGGTGGCTCACGCCTGTAATCCTAGCTCTCTGGGAGGCTGAGGCGGGCAGATTGTTTGAGCTCAGGAGTTCGAAACCAGCCTGAGCAAGAGCGAGACCCCGTCTCTACTAAAATTAGAAAGAAATTAATTGGACAACTAAAAATATGTAGAAAAAATTAGCCGGGCATGGTGGCGCATGCCTGTAGTCCCAGCTACTCGGGAGGCTGAGGCAGGAGGATTGCTTGAGCCCAGGAGTGTGAGGTTGCTGTGAGCTAGGATGACACCATGGCACTCTAGCCCAGGCAACACAGTGAGACTCTGTCTCAAAAATATATATATATATATATTGGAGTATCTAATTAGTACTTTGATAACCCTGCTATATTAGCTACCTATTGCTGCATAACAAATCAGTGCATAATTTATCAGCTTAAAACAACACATATTTATTACCCCACAGTGTCCCTGGCTCAGGAATCCAAGTGCAGCTCAGCCTGGGAGCCTTTGGTGCAAAGCCTCTCACGAGGCTGCAATCAAGCCGCTAGCTGGGCTCGCAGGCTCATCTGAAGTCTCAATCGTCAGAGGATCTGCTTCTAAGCTCCCATACATGTTTTTTAACAAGATTTAATTCCTCACAGGTTGTTAGCCAAAAGCCTCCTTCAGTTTCTTGCCATGTGGGTCTCTCCACAGGGCATCTCGCAAGACGGCACCTGGCTTCCCAAGAGCAAGCAAGTGACAGAGCAGAAGAGTGAGTGTCCAAGATGAAAGCCACAGTCTCACAGTCTTTTTGTGATCCAGTCTCAGAAGTGACATCCCGTCCCCATCCCTTCTGCGATATTCTGCTCATGAAAAATCAAGGCCATGCTCAAGGGGGAGGATGGCACTGGGGCGTGAATACCGGGAGGCAGGGATCACTGCAAACGTTCTTAGAGGCTGCTTACCGCATCTGCTTTTGACCCAAACCATCTATAAACCATCGTCCACCACAAACATCCCCCTGTATCTTTGGGATATTCAGGTCCCTGAACTCCCCTATTCATTAACACCGCTCACTACCGCCACCATGGCCTTTACTTCTCAACTTACTCAGCTCAGACGGCACAGTCTGTCATTTCAGTAACTCTCTCACCAGTCTCTGTCTTTTCATAATACCCAACTCCGGATAAAGCACAAGATCGGCTCCCTCTGGGTCTGCATCCTGGCAGCTAAGCCACGCTGGAGGAAGTTGCAAAACAGGCCAGGTTGGCATCGCTGTCCCGTAACGATTTCCTACCCCAGAAGAACCCTCCGCACGCCTGGTGGTCGTGCTCTACTGCTCTGGGTCAGCTTGATTTCCACTCCTCGCCGTTTTAAAACCTCTTCCATCCTTCTCACTCTCCTAATTTCAATTTTGTGCCCCATTTGCCAAAGAATCAAAGCCAACGATGCAAGTTCCCTTCACCTTCTGCCACAAACACCTGTTTGCAATTGTTCCTTGTCCTCCCTTCTTTTCCACCTTCGGAAACTGTACTGCGCTCAGAATCTCACCCCCCGCTGCCTTCTCAGAAAGTAGCTTTATAATTTCTCTGACATGTGTCTTCCACATCGCCTCTCTGCTGAATCCTTCATGTGAGTATTAAAAATAAAAATCCCCTTTTGACTCAAGAAGGTTAAAACAGAAAAAAAGAAAACTAAATAAATAATAAAAATAAACAAAAAATAAATAAAATCCCCTGACACCTCCTTCACTCTACCAGCTTCTGTCCTGTATTTCTCCTCTTCTCCACTGTTGATCTTTAAAGAATCATCTGAACTCACTAAGTCCATGTCCTCACATCCTAGTCTTTCTTCAGGACAATCCATCCACTTCCCCTCCCGTCACTCTACTGAAATGGTTCTCACTAAGGTCGTTAATGACCTCCATCCATATCACTAAAGCCGGTGGACGTTTTTTCAGCCTTTGTATTACTGGACCTCTTGGTGGCACTTGTAACACACTTTTCCCTTGGCCTCTGTGATCCCATATTCATTTTCCTCCTAGTCTTTGTAGTGGCATTATTCATATTACGGTTTCCCGGCATCTTTTAAATGCATTTCCATATTGTGCTCGTTTCCTTCATTATGAGTCCCACCTTCCCCCCCGCCGCTCCCAGGCAAAGACCAGGGCCTGCACTGCCTGCCTCACTCACAACCAAGAGTAAGCACGTGACCCAGGTTCTGCCACTCAGTTGCACCCGCATGAGACTTGGACTTAGAAGAAAATGGCATGAGGAAAGAAACAAGGACCCATTTTGCTTGCATACGTTACTGCGAGGGTTAAATTTGGTAATATACTAGAGCATGTAGAACAGTGCCTGGAACAATGCAAGCACTATGTGTTAGCTGTTGTTATTCTTAGGAACAGTGATTGCTCTGACAAAGGGTTAGCAAGAAAGATCCTTAGTAATCACAAAAACTAGGGCTGAGATTCATTATCCTGTTGTATGCAGTGTCAACTAACCTCCCAAATATTTGAGTCCTATTGTCCCCCTATATCAGCCAAAGATCTTTATCAAACGTAAGGCATGCAAAGCCATCTAAGGACCTGCTGCTGTGGCTCCATGTAACGGAAGATCATAGATGGATCAACAAATAAGGAAACAGAACAAGATGTCTAAGATGATCTCCAGGAAGTTGGAAGCGTCAATGTGACTTCAATAATGGTGTCAAATGCTAAATCCACAATTCTGGGTGTGGGCAGCTGCAGAAGGACATAGTCAACCTTTACACATGGAATTTACTCTCTCAGAAATTCTTTTTTTTTTTTTTT